>NW_006921792.1:6136476-6137471 GCF_000298275.1 Orycteropus afer afer | reverse complement strand
GAGCTGAGACATTGAATGAAGAATCCATACTTAGTGGACCTAAATCAATAAACTCAGACTGATCCAATCTTACATTCCTTGCACCATTATCCCGCACCCTCAGTAGCCATTCCCATACATATTCTCCAGGTTTCAGTCTATACATGTTGGTAAAATTAAGTAGGTTTTTTGGAATATAGTGTATTACCTCCTCAGTCACACTTTCTATTTCACCTCTTGGAGCTCTCTTAGACTTGACCTTTGTTATGGGCTGAGCCACCAGAATAGATGCTTGAAGCAGTTCCTGAAAGCATTCAGGAATGCTTTCCATGGCCTCTGCCTCACACAATAGCCCTGCAGGACTTGTTTGGCTAGTCCCCTCAAGCTGAGGGGGAGGAGATAATGGTTTTACAGTAATCTGTTCAGATAGGAGGGATTCAACAGAATTCACAGGCTCCATATCCTGATCTTCTTGATCATCGTCCATATGTCCCCATTCTAAGTTACAGTATCCCATTTTTTTTTCCAATCAATGCCCTCACTTTAACGTCACACACTGTTCTGGGTTGGCAATTGAGCTGGCATTGTAAATTGTCCACTCTTACAATAAGACTCTGGATTTGGGTTTCAGCTATGTCAGCTCTGGTAGTAGAAGCTATAAGGCTTTCTTTCAAAGCACCACTGGAAGCACTGAGGTCATTCATTAGGCGCTTAAGCTGAGACTCAGCAGCTTTAAGCCCATCTTGCTCTTTCACCAATTTATCCAGTGTAAGTAGGACCAACCACCAGCTTCCCTATTCTCCTCATTCTGACAAAATTGCAGAGTGTCACTTCTCACAAGTACGTGATCTATTGGTGGTGCTATTTTGTGTATTAATTTTGCCACCTCATGCCATGAATTAGTAGGGCTCTCTTTACTAGCAGACACAGAGTAACTAGTGTCATCAAATTTAGTCAAACTGGAGAACCAATCTAGGAAGCCCATCCTTATGATTTTGTCTCTCTAGAACCACTCC
>NW_006921792.1:6134132-6134933 GCF_000298275.1 Orycteropus afer afer | reverse complement strand
TTTTTTTTTTTTTAATAGAAAACTGTATAAGGAGTTAGCATGGCATGGTGCCTATGGCATTTGACAGCTAACCAGAAGGTTGGTGGTTCAAACTCACCAACCACTCCATGGAAGGAAGACTGGGCAATCTATTTCCATAAATATTTACTGCCTCAGAAACACAAAGGTGGTTGCTGTGAGTCAAAATTGACTCTATGGCAGGGAGTTTCTTTGTTTCTTTCTTTTTTAATAGAAAACTGTCCTAAAGTATCTGGGTTTGTTAGGGCAATAAAATTAAGTTTAATCAAATTAAAGACACACACAGTTTTATATAGAATGCTTTGGGATAGTTACTATCTTTTAGTTCTTTCAGTTGTGTGATGAATTAGAAACTAGTATTGAGGAACAGAGTTTAATTATCTTGGAATATAGATTTCTGGGTTCCGTGAAGGTTGGATAAACCTAAGCTACTATCCTGAGATGAAGTTTGGAACTTGAGCTTGAGAGAACTCATTCCTAAAGTCATCTTTGAGTCAAACATTTGTCTAGATAAATTAATAAGCACTTTTTGCTTTATAGGCATTGTTCTTATTTGAAAAATCATCTTTGGGTTGTCAGTTTGAAGAAACAGAAACTCCAAAGGTCAGACTAGAGCAATATTATGGTAAATTAGTAATTTTTTAATTGTTCTTCAAGATGATGCTGTATGAATTCCTTCTTGACCACAACTTATATTATCAGCTCTTTTTCAGCTCTTTACCATGCAATGGGGGGGGGGTGATATGAGAGGTCTCCAATAGCAAGACAAACTTGTCTGTCAGT
>NW_006921792.1:6103871-6131120 GCF_000298275.1 Orycteropus afer afer | reverse complement strand
TCTCACCTATTTTGGTCATGTTGCCAGAAGGGACCATTCCCTGGAGAAGGATGTCATGCTTGGTAGGGTGGAGGGTCGACAAAAGAGGGAGAGACCTTAAATGAGATGGATTGACATGGTGGCTGCGATGATGGACTCAAGTATAGCAGGGATCGTGGGGCTGGCACGCAATCGGGCAGTGTTTCGTTCTGCTGTGCATGGGGTTGCTATGAGTTGGAAACGATTCAATGGCACTTAACAACAACAACAACCATGAAATGTTGATAAGATATTGTATAAGAATCTCTTGAAGTTCTTTTCTTTTTGGTCTCCCTAGTCAAAAAGTGGGAGCTCTGGTGGTGCAGTGTCTATGACATTTGACTGCTAACCAAAAGGTTGGTGGTTCAAATCTACCAGCTGCTCCATGAGAGGGATATAAGGCAATCTACTTCTGCAAAGATCTATAGAAACCTTGGATGATCTACAGAAGCCTTGGAGACCCAATGTGGGTGGCTAAGATTCAGAATTGACTCAATAGTAGGTTTTTTTTTTTTTTTTTGGAGGGGAGCTCAAAAAGTTACTGCAATTTGCATATTGTATGTTAAATAAGTTTAAATCAATTTCTATTATTTAAGAACTTAATATGGTTTTCATTTTTAAAATGTCTGTTTTTGTTAATAGGAGTTGAGTATGTTTTAAAATCTCCAAAGAAGTTATAGTCCCCTCAAGTCAATATATTAGCATGCCACAGAATGCCACTGATTTTTGATAGACACAAAGAGGAATACATCTACATTAATAAAACTTTTTTAAAGTCCAAATACAATATATAGAAATCTGAGGATTGCAGAGCATCCCAGGGGAAAATTACCACAAAATTACAGTAGTGAAGAAAGGTGTTTTTTTTTTTTTTTCCCCCAAATGGTCCCAGCCCACAGTCCCAGCAGCCTACTCTCTCATAGTGTTTATTTGTGGCTACAAAGTCTTCCTAATTTTGCCTCCTGCTATGTTTAAACTGCATATGAACGATTTTATAGCACATGTAACTTATATTCCTATATAAGTAGGAATATCATCTGCCAAATCTATGTATATCTATAACAAACCTACTGCCATTGAGTTGATTCTGACTCATAGTGAACCCTACTGGGTTTCCAAAACTGTAAATCTTTATGAAAATAGATTGCCTCATCTTCCTCCTGCAAAGCAGCTGGTGGGTTTGAATTGCCAACTTTCTGGTTAGCAGCCAAATGCCTGCCCCAACGCTCTGCCAGAGCTCCTGTAAACCTATGTATGGTCATGGGTATATCCCATTTACCTAGCCATGCCTATGTACCCACCTATATATTAGTGCATGCTGTTATGATAATGCAGTTTTGCTGTGCAATAGTATTTTCCTTTATTGTCTGTACCTCTTGTGCACATCTCTGTGTCTTCCTTATCCTTAGTGATAATGTGCTAGTCACACACTTGCATTATATTGCTTTTCCCTTCACCCATATCAAACCTTTTTTCTTACGAAAGGAGATTTTTTTTATTCAGCATACACAGCAAAAGAAAACAAAAGTAGAAACGGATGGACATGTCATCAGAACCATGTATACAATTGTGAGGAGTATTACAAAACCAGCAGTGTATATTACAAGTTACAAATCAATCAAAACCCCACAAAACCAAATCCCCTGCCATTGAGTGGATTTCAACTCATAGTGACCTCCATTGGATTTCCGAGTTGGTAAACCTTTACAGAAGTAGATTTTCCCATCCTTCCTTCCATGCACAGACTGGCTGGTGAGTTTGAGCAGTCAAATGCCTTAGGCACTGACTATCAGAGCTCCTTACACAAATCAATTAACAAAATTACAAATCAATGAAAGCTTCATCTTTCCATAGAATTAATCAATGCATTTTCAGTAACAAAGGTCAGGAGGGTTTTCATTGGTCCCATAAACTAAAACAAGAACAAAATAAGGATGATAACTGTCCTTTATCAAAGTGTCTTCTTTGTTCTAAAAAGATATGAATAGGCTAGGTCTCTAGCTCTTTGTGTGAGGCCCTGGTTTGGTTGTTTCTTGTGCTCCTCTAAATTCCACAAATGGATAGCCTTAAGAAACAGGAGTTTATTGTTTTTCAGTTTTGGAAGCTAGAAGTCTGAATTCAAGTGCCAGCTCTTGGGGCTAGGTGAAAGCCCCTCCACCTTGGGCTTTAGTTATGCCTATTGCTCCCAGCCAACTGAAGCTAGAGGCTACTCTTAACTCAGGTAACTGCTGACTGCTGAGGCTGACAAATCCAAGGTTGCAAAATAAAATGGCTCAGTCCCAAGATTACCAAATGACATGGCAGGCCACTAATTCCAGGCCAGAGCCAGTCCCAAGAAGAATAGGAAACATGGCAGGCTGCCGAGTGAAGATTTGGCTACATGGAGGGTCCAAGTGTACCAAAAAGCTGCAGAGAACTTTCTCAAAGTTACTTCTTGTATACTGGAAGGAGACTACATTCCTAAGACAGCTACTCAGCTACTCCAATAGATTCTACCATGGAGTTGATTACCAATCTCATCGTGAGGAATAACTACAACCAACTACCCAGCCACTCAAAACCAGGCCAGACAAATTGACACACAACTTAACTATCAGAGCCCTTTTTCTGTAATCTCATTTATTTACTCTTTCTGAGATCAACCTGCCCTTTCTTGGGTGGTTTTCAGAATTACCATTGGTATTGTCTCTCCCTAGGCTTTCCTGGAAAATTATGGCTACATGGGTGAGTTAAGGTTAGAAACGTTGAGGAAGTAACACAGAGAACTCAAAATGCTGTATGAACTTAGGTCAAAGCTCAAGATTGCCTTACGTTCCAAATGTAGGCCACAACCTTCTGCAAATAAATACCTTTAGCTTTTAGGCTCTAACACACATGGCAAAACCAATAATTTGCCAGAAAGTGTGAACACTCCAAAATCCTTAAGCAGATTTTGCTGGGCTAATATGAAAGAAATTAACTCAAGATAAGAAAAGAGAACATTCCATTAAACAAAATTCCTTGATGATTAAATTCCAGATGTCCTTTGATATGTGGCATGTCCTTGTGGTTGCTGTTGTTAGGTGCTGTCAAGTCTCACAGCAACCCTATGTACAAAGAATGAAACACTGGTCCTGCCCCATCCTCACAATTCTTGCTATGCCTGAACCCATCATTGCAGCCACTGTGTCAATCCATCTCATTGAGGGACTTCCTCTTTTCCACTGACTTTCTGCTTTACCAAGCAGGATGTACTTCTACAGGGACTGTCCCTTCTGACCACATGACCAGAGCGTGTGAGATAAGGTCTGGTCATTTATACTTCTAAGGAGTATAAATTCCTGCTGCACTTCTTCCAGGACAGATTTGTTTGTTCCCTGGCAATCCATGGTATTTTTAGTATTCATTGCCAACACCACAATTCAAATGCATCAATTCTTCATCGGTCTTCTTTATTCATTGTCTAGCTGTGATACACACATGAGGCTATTGAAAATAGCATGTCTTGGGTCAGGTACACATTAGTCTTTAAAATGACATCTTTGCTCCTAATACTTTAAAGAGGTTTTTTTTGTTGTTGTTTAAATTTTATTGTGATTTGGGTGAAAGTTTACAGGGCAAATTCATTTTCCATACAGCAGTTCACTTACACTTTGTCTCATGACATTGACTATAATCTCCTACAATGCAACAGCTCTTCCCTTCTCCGCCCCCCCCATAGCCACCTCTTCCCTGTGTCCTTCCCTCCCATGCACTCCTGTTCCCTGAGCTGTCTCCCTGTGCATACACAGCCCTTCTGTTCTTCCATGATTGATCTCTCCAAAAAGTGTACCTACCTAATATAAATGTTCAGTTCATATGCATGTCTTTTGTTTGTCTGGAAGCCTCAGGAGTGGGTTCAATTCCAGACCTGAAGGACTGGTAGGGGCCATAGTCTCAGGGGTTCCATCATGCTATATCAGACCAGCAAATCTGGTCCCTTTTTTTTTTTTAACTATTTTGAGTTTTTTTTCACATTGTTCTCCCACTCTATTCAGGATCTCCTACATAGATTCCCCTCTAACTGGCTGACAGTGGTAGCCAGGCACCATTTAGTTCTTCTGGTCTCATAGTCATATAGGCTGAGGTTTGTATGGTTTACTAATCACTTGGACAAATTGTTTCCATGTTCTGGTTTTCTTCATTCTTCTTTGAAACTCATTGTTCCATGTAGATGGCTACTTGCAAGCTTTTAAGATCCCAGTCGCTAGAAGGAAGGTTGGGCATTCCTACTTCCGTAGTGATACTGCCTCGGAAACCCAAGGAGGGGTCGCTATGAGTCGGGGCTGACTCGATGGCAAACAACAACAACAACAACTTGCCAAGTAGGATGTAGAACGATGTTTTTGTGTAGTATTATGCCAATTGAGGTTGATTTTCCCTGTGACCATGGTTCTGAGCCCACAGATCCAACTACTAACTCCCTCTGGGTAGCTGGCTGTGCCTGAGAAGTGACTACAAACTTGTCCCTTGGTAACTCTACTATATACCTAGAAATTCTTACAAAACATGCAAATATACTTAAAGAAACATTGTCTGCCAACCCTATACATAGTCATGGGCACACTCCCCCATGCATAGATATATATAATCGTTCAGCCTTTCCACCCATCTATCCACCCATATATCAATGTTTACCTTCACTGAAAATACAGTACTGTATGTGCAAAAGGGTTCATCTTTGTTGTTTGCACCTCCCATGCACCTAAAGAGGTCTTTTGCAGCAGATTTGCACAGTGCAATAGTCTGTTTGATTTCTTGACTGCTGCATGTACTTAGGGAGGTCGGGTGGCCTAGTGCCTAAGGTATTTAACTGCTAACCAGAAAGCTGGAGGTAAAAACCCACCAACCACTTCTTGGAAGGAAGGTTGGGCAATCTACTTCCATGGGAAACCACGTTGGATACCCAAGGAAGGGTCACTATCAGTCAGATTTGACTCGATGGCAGTGAGGTGCTATCTGTTGATATATTAACATGATGGTGACCTTCAGCAGAGCCCCCTACCTAACCCAGATACATATTTTACATTCTGAAGAATTGACCACCTTGCAGCATGATTCTTGACAAACAAATGGTGTAATGCTATACCCAAGGATCACTCAATGACCTAAATAACCCACTTTAACATCATCTCTTTGGACTTTCAGGTTGATGCATGCCTGATTCAAATCTTATCTATTCACAATAAGTATCTTCTATTGGACTAATTTTTAGTGCTTCTCTGTAGATTTAGGTTTTTAACAAAAGTTTATATTTATTCTTTCTTAAAAATTATCTGGGCAGCAAGTTTGGAATTATGTTCACCATGAAGCTTCAAGAGCTGCTTTAATATTGTTTAATAACTATTAATGAAAACTCAGTTCATAATCCAAGTAACAGAGTATTTACAAAACTAGCTACTTGGTCAGCATCTGGCTAGATTAGAGTCCTAGGTGCACATTAGAAGCACCTAGTGTGATTAAAAGTACAAATGTTCTATTTCTGATAATTATGGATGGAGTCAACTTGCGCTGAACTAATTCTCTTGGAGATAACACTTATAAAATCTTAACAGAAGAAGAGGGGAAAAAAAAAGCTGTTTGAAAGCACTTTGATGTGAGCAGGATGAAATAGGAACTGGAAGGAAAAGTAGGGGAGCATAACACTTAACTGCCATTTCACCTGAGGACTTCCTTAATTTGGAAGGTACACTTATGGATTATAAAACTCAAGGAGAAAGTAGAGTTAGAGATTTCACTACAGAAAAAGTGGCTGAAAATTGAACAAGGCTATCTTAGAAAAGAAGTAATTATAAGGGGAAACCCCAATGTAGGAGTTCATATCACCCCAAATCCTTGACTAATTGTACATGTTCAAGGGAAAACTGAATGAATTTACGGAGATCAAATGTTGGAAGCCTAAAAAGTCAATCAGAGATTTCCTGAGGCTTGAAAGACAGAGTTTGGAATTAAAGTCCTGCCACTTTAGATTGAAGGAACTCTGGTGCACAGTGTCTGAAGCATTTGATTGCTACACAGAAGGTTGGTGGTTCAAACCCATCATGGAAGGAAGACAGGGCAATCAACTTCCATAAAGATTTACCACCTGGGAAACCTAGTGGTGGTTGCTATGAGTCAGAATCAACTCAATGGCAGTGGGGTTGGTTTTGGTTTCATTTAGATAGACTTTGTAACATCTCTGACAATATTTGAAAGTCTAGAAAAGCCACAATTTATAAGCAAATATTGATCCCAGGATTACCATGGTGGTTAAGTTTATGCATAGACTTGGCTGGACCTGGTTGAGTGGTTGGGCAGCTGAATGTTGTTATTCCCCATGGTGAGACTGGTAATTAACTCCATGGTGGAATCTATTGGAGCAGCTGAGTAGCTGCTTTGGGAATGTGCTCTGCTTCCTCTATAGAAGAAGCACCTTTGGGAACGGTCTCTAGCCTATGGCAAGCTTGAACCCTGCATGTAGCCAAGTCATTGTTCAGCAGCCTGACATGCTCTGCCAATCTTGGGACTTTTAATGGACTTGAATTAATGGCCTGCCATGTGGTTTGATAATATTGGAACTGTGCCTTATTACTTATCGACCTTGGGTTTGTCAGCCTCAGCAGTGAGCTGGGCCAGGAGCAGGAGGCAAAGCTGAAGCCCAAGGCTGAGGAAGCCCAAGCTGGTCTAGGGCCAGCTCCTAGAGCCTGGCACTTTGAACTCAAACTTTACGCCTCCATATTATAAGAATAAACCCCTATTTGTTAAAACCATCTTATTGGTGGTATATTCTTATCTGAGTGGCACTAGATAACCAGAACAATTACCAAGGATATTCCAGGATTATTTTCTATACCCTAGGAATTAAATCAAACATTAACAGATTGTCCCTAGAAATCATAAAACCAAGCCTCATAGCAGGGTCAAGGAACCAATTTTGACCTGCTACCTAATTTTGTAAAGCAGCTCTGGTGATGTAGTGGCTAAAACATTCTGCTGTTAACCAAAAGTTTGGCAGTTTGAGACCGCCAGCCACTATGTGGGAGAAAGATAAGGCAGTCAGCTTCCATAAAAATGTGTAGCCTTGTAAAACCTATGAGGCAGTTGTCCTCTGTCCCATAGGGTCACTAGGAGTCAGAATTGACTCATGGCCGTGTGTTTGGTTGTTTTGGATTTACATTATTTTTCATACCATCCAGGAGCTAGGAACGTGTTTTACATTTTACAATGACTGAAAAAATAAAAGGGAGAATAATATTTTGTGACATGTAAAAATTACATTATATTCAAACTGCAGGGTCCATACAAAAGTTCTTCTTCTTCTTCTTTTTTTATTTTTGAACACAGCCCTTCTCACTTATTTACTTATGTCTGTGGCTATATTTATGATATAATGGCAGAGTGGCATAGCCACAATAGACTATATGGCCTACAAAGTACAAAATATTTACTTTCTGGCCCTTTACAGAAGAAGTTTCTGGCCCTCTAGAGGATCAACTTTATCTGCCACTAGGTTAAATTCTTTCTAGAACAAAACTCAGATTTCCTCAGAGGATTGTAACAGAAACATTTCATACAATGGGTGAGTCACAATGCAAAATAATATTTAAAAACAAATTCATGAAGAATGAAAAATAATCTTAAATCTGCAAACATCTAATAAGACTCTAAAAATATATTTGAAACACACAACATGTATGAAGCCAAAATGATAGATCTTAACATCCCTTTGTTAGTAGTTCATAGATCAAAAAGCCAAACATATCAGTAAAATGTCAATGATTTAAGCACTAACAACATGATGTACTAGATATTTGTTGTTGTTGTTGTTATATGCCGTCGAGTTGGCCCCTATTCATAGCGACCCCTCCTTGGGTTTCCAAGGCAGTATCACTACAGAAGTAGGATTGCCCAACCTTCCTTCTGAGGAGTGGCTGGTGGGTTTGAACTGCCAGCCTTCTGGTTAGCAGTCAAGTGCTTTAGCCACTATGCTACCAGAGCTCCTTACATATAAGATAATTCTTAGAAAAATTACTTTTAAAAGATACTACAATATAGAGCCAATAGATGAGATTAAATGGCATATTTATAAATAAATAATAAATATTTGGCAGAACCAAACTAAGGACATGGAAGGAAAAATAACACCAAAAATTGGAGTAATAGAAAATGAAGAATAAGATGGTAGATTTATACCCAATCATATCCATGATTACTTAAAATACAAATGGACAAAAATTCCAATAAAAGAAAGACATTATCTAGAAAATTTAAGAAAAAAGTGCCAAATCACATTAATTTGCAAGACAAGTAGTTTAAATATTAAGGCATAGGTAGTTTGGAAATAAAAAGTTAGGAAAGATATATATGTCACTCTAAGCATAAGAACCTGCTATTATTAATAATAAATCTGCTATTAATAGTATTAATATTGTGTCTCTGTTATCAGATACAATAGTACTCCAGACAAGTAGAATTTAAAAGAAATAAAAAGATTTATTACATAGTGATGAAAGTATCAGTTCATGAAGAATGAAAAATAATCTTAAATCTGTAAACATCTAATAAGACTCTAAAAATGTATTTGAAACACACAACATGTATGAAGCCAAAACGGTAGATCTTAACAACCCTTTGTTATTAGTTCATAGATCAAAAAGCCAAAAATATCGGTAAAATGTCAATGATTTGAGCACTAACAACATGATGTACTAGATATTTAGAGGGTACTACACTTAAGGAAGGAGCTCTGGTAGCGTAGTGTCTAAGGCACTTGACTGCTAATCAGAAGGCTGGCGGTTCAAACCCACCAGCCACTCCTGGGAAGGATGATGGGGCAATCTACTTCCGTAGTGATACTGCCTCGGAAACCCAAGGAGAGGTCGCTATGAGTCGTCTGACTCGATGGCACATAACAACAACAACAACATATTTAAGGAGGGAGGTTTGGTTGCATAGTGCCTAAGGCATTTGACTGCTAACCAGAAGGCTGAAGGTTCAATTCCCCCAGCCACTCCTCTGAAGGAAGATAATTTGGCAATCTACTTCCATAGAGATACCGCCTCAGAAACCCAAGGAGGGCTTGTTATTAGTTGAATCAACTTCATGGCTGTGGGTTTGATTTTGGTTTTTATATTTAAGGAGCCCTGGGAGTAGAATGGTTATGTGCTTGGCTGTTGTTGTTGTTATTTGCCATGGAGCTGGACCGACTCACAGCGACCCCTTCTTCAGTTTCTGAAGTGTTATCATTACTGAAGTAGATTGTCCAAACTTCCTTCCAAGGACTGACTGGTGGGTTTGCACCCCCAGCCTTCTGATTAGCGGTCAAGTGCCTTAGGCTACTAACTAAAATATCAGTGGTTCAAACCCAGTGGCTCTGTGGGAGAAAAGACTTTGCTATCTGCTACTGTAGGAGCTCTGGTAGCATAGTGGCTAAGGCACTTGACTGCTAACCAACCAGAAGTCTGGCAGTTCAAACCCACCAGCCACTCCTTGGATGGAAGATGGGGCAATCTACTTCCGTAGTGATTTTGCCTTGGAAACCCAAGGAGGGGTCGCTATGAGTCTGGTCCAACTGGAGAGCACATAACAACAACAACATCTGCTACTGTACATCCTAGGAAATCATATAGGGCAGTTCTATCTTGTCCTATACGGTCAATATTAGTTGGAATTGACTTGACGGCACACAACAACACCATCTAACAACCGCAATATACACTATCTTTTCAAGAGTGTAGACTTTGACATAAATATGTCTTAATAAATTTAAAAATATTTAAATTAGAAATAACTAGAGAAACTTATCACTGGTTTTCAGATAAAAATGACCTTGTGACTACAGGAAACAAGACCCTAGTGAAAGCATGAAACTTGTGAGTGTACAGGTAGGTGTTAAAGAGAACCAGAAACAATGAACAAAGGCAGAGTCAAAAACTAGAAGAGACTATGAGATTAACCGAAAGAATGGATGGTTAATTTGCTAAGATTATGGATGACATTTAATGCCATGGAGAAGAGTTCAGGTTTTCTCTTATCCTACATGGAATTTGTACACATTTTTTGTTGTTGTTGTTATATGCCATCAAGTCGGATCTGACTCATAGCGACCCCTTCTTGGGTTTCCAAGGCGGTATCACTAAAGAAGTAGATTGACTAACCTTCCTTCTGAGGAGTGGCTGGTGGGTTTGAACTGCCAGCCTTCTGGTTAGCAGTGAAGTGCCTTAGCCACTACACTACCGGAGCTCCTTTGTACACATTATCATATTATAAATAATGAAAGAAATACATTATTTAACAAATGTCATAAGATTTGACATTTCCTGACCTGTTTCCATGTTCTTACAAAAAAATACACTTAAGCTTAACAATAGTACATGATGCCCTGAAAGAAGCTGAGGGAAAGAAATTTGGAACTATTCTCACTGATACTCACCAATGCAAAATCATCCATATTATCCTGCATATATTTATTCTGTAGAAAGGTAAAGAATTTGGGAATAGAGAAAAGAGATAAAATTTGAAAGAAAAAAAATAGTAGTATCTTGAATTAATTACTGTTATGAATTGAATTGTATCTCCCCAAAACATGTTTTTGAATTCTAAACCCTATACCTATAGATATGGAATGTCTGGTGGCATAGTGCCTAAGGCATTTGACTGCTAATCAGGAGGCTGGTGCTTCAAGCCCACCAGCCACTCCTCAGAAGGAAGGTTGGGCAATCTACTTCCATAGTGATACCGCTTTGAAAACCAAAGGAGGGGTCTCTATGAGTTGAGTCTGACTCGAGGGCATATAACAACAATAACATAGATATAATCCCATTTAGGAATAGGGTTTCCTTTGTTATGTTTATGAGGCCATCAGTGTAGTATATCTCTTAAGCACAAGATTTTCATATGCAAAAGGAGAAGATTAGACACAGAGACAAGCAAGCACAAATGGAGGAGGTTAGATACCACATGGAGATCACCAAGGAACGGAGGCACACCTGGGTTACGGAAACTAAGGAATTTCCTTCAAAGTCGACAGAGAGAGGACCCCTAGATCCGCTGTCCTGAAGTGAGACTTCTAGCCTTCGAAACTGGGAGAGTATACTTTTCTGTTCTTGGGTATAGCAGCACCAGATAACTAAGACAATTACCAAGAGACCAAAGAAGGGTGACATTTAATTCCATAATGTCACACCCAAGTGAGAGGAAGAATGGCGGTCTCCACCAAGAGACAAAAGAAAGGGTACACATACTCAAAAAATGTATATATCTATGTATATAGATATATACATATATGTATGTCAGTTTGTTGGAGTGTAGAGTGATATGTCCATTGTTTTTGTATAGTCCATTTTCAGTACTCACTACATACATTTGGCTAATAACCTGCCACTATATCTCCCCATGATTCTCCCCAGACATGTAGATTTTATATTGTGCATTAGAGTCCTCTTTCTATCATTAACGAAGTTATGTATAATATGGTATATATTAAATACAAACTTAATATGTGTGTGGGTGTTTTAAACGTAATCAGTGAGGCATTCTGTGGACGGATCAATCAAGAACACAACCTTGGTTCTTTTACCCTCAATTCCATTCCTCCTCATAGAAACTGTCTTCCTCATTAAAACACTCAAACTTGAAGCACTCACTAAACTTACTACGCCATATTTTTAAAGCAAATATGATGCAGAAGAAGAAATAACAGTAAACAAGCACCTAAATTCACTTTACCGTTAGCAATCAGTGAGAGAAAGGCTTTTGTAACTTTAATTTGAGGACTTGAACGTATTGTGCTCTTATTATACTCCACATCCTCTAGAGGAAGGAACAGATTTAACTCAGTCAGAATACTCAGCTAGAAGCAAAGGATCTTCCAAGCTTTATTTATTCCTAGCTTCAACATGTCTGTGATACAAAGTCACTTGGTATCCAGTATCTCGGCAAGCTGTTTTTGTTCACTCTCTCCTTCCTTTAGAAACAGAGGTCTTTAATTTCATACTTAGAATCTATTAAAAAGAATCCATTCCAAAGTTTTTTTATATACCTAATTAGCACTCTGAGTTCATCCCCTGACTTCCTAGCATTTTCCCTGCTTCACAAAAAACACAGAAAGGGAGAGAAACTGTGTCACAGCGACATTCTGCAGGTCCACATCATCTTTTTGCCACACCACAGGGAGCTCTACTGCTGCCAGTTCACTAAATTCACTTTCTTCACTATCAGAACTCCATTGCCCATCCTGCATTATCTCCACAATTGCTGGTATGCTTCAATTTAATTTTTGCAGCTACAGTGTATTTGAGTGACTTCCAACCTAAAGGATTCATCTTCCAGGATTATATCAGACCATATTCTTTTTTTATTGATAGGATTTTTATTAATTAACTTTTAGAAGTACATTGCCAGTACTTTCTTCCTACCCTGCCATGGTCTGGAAGCTCCGCTTAAACGTGTCCACTATGGGTACCCTTGCTGGTGTTTGAAATACCTGTGGCATAGTTTCCAACATCATAGCAACACTCAAGCCACCACATTATGACAATTTGACAAATGGATGGTTTGGTACATTTTAAATAATATTCTTCATTGAAGTCTTGCATAAGTTTAATTATGATCTATCTTAACATGGTGTCTTGCTATGATATAACATACTTGCATCTGTATGTGACAGTGGGTCAGAATAACACTGGTTTAATAAAGACAGAAGATATTGTTTTCTATTGATATCCACTTATGGATATTGAGGAAGGAAAAAATAATCTTGAAGGTTGTCTGGAAAATTTCCATCGGCACCTTTTTTGGTTACCTAGTGCTGCTCTGACAAGAATATATACCGTAAATGGGATGCCTTAAACAAACCGGAGTTATTTCTCTTATAGTTTGGATGTTTAAGTCTGAGTTCAAAGTGCCAGCCTTTAGGGGCTGGGTGAAAGCCCCTCAACCTTGGGGTCCAGATCTGCCTTCTGCTCCCAGCCCACTGGAGCTACAGGCATTTCTTCACTCAAGACTACTGCTAGCTACTGAGGCTGACAAACCCAAGGTTGACAGATAAAAAGGCACAGTCCCGATGTTACCAAACCACATGGCAGGACATTAATTTAAGTCCATTGTAAGTCCCAAGGTCAGCAGAGCATGGCAGGCTGCTGAACAACGACACGGCTACATGCATGGTCCAAGAATGCCATAGGCTAGCTACTAGCCCCAAGGCTTCTCCTTATATACAGGAAGCGGATCACATCCCAAATGCAAGATGGGCACATTACTTTCAGCTGCTTGTGGTAGATTCCACCATGGAGGTGAGTGCTAGTCTCATCATGAGGAATAACTACCACCAGCTGCCCAGCCACTCAACTAGACCCAGCCAAGTTGACATACAAACTGAACTACCACGTTGTTGTTGTTGTTATGTGCCATCAAGTTGGACCTGACTCATAGTGACCCCTCCTTGGGTTTCCGAGGCAGTATCACTACAGAAGTAGATTGCCCCATCTTCCTTCTGAGGAGTGGCTGGTGGGTTTGAACTGCCAGCCTTCTGGTTAGCAGTCAAGTGCCTTAGGCTCCACAGCACCCTTTAATTTGATGGGGGGATTGTAAGCATGAAAATTTGTAAAATGAGTGCCAGTGGCTTGAAAGAAAATATGGAAGATGCTCATAAAGCATTCTTATGAAAGTTTGGATAATTAATGTACTTGGTGGTAGTGTCAAAGAAAAAATTGTACCAAAGATGACAAAAAAAAAAAAAAATGTTATTGTAAAAAAAAAAAAAATGGTGGGAGGGAGGACTATTGGACAGGAGGAAGTAGAATATTGTAAGACCACCACAATGGAGACAAAGAGAACGAACTGTCTGAGCTCCTACTCCACTAAAGCCAACGTTGGAAACAGTTTTAATGGGCAGAAATGAACAAGTGGAAAAATACTCAAGTGCTGAAGTCTTTAGGGGAATTTAAGCAATTTAGTGTGTCTATGTCACGGAGTTATCTTCTGTCCATATGAGCTCTATAAAGGCTAAGAAGAGAGTAAGATAGCAGGGACCAAGAATCAGGAATAAGTCCACCTAAAGTTTGGTCAAATATTAATGCTGTCTTAGCCATTTTCCAGAAACAAAATGGTGAGGAGATTTGCAGGATTACAGGGCTTGGGTGAAATTCAACACTGTCAATAGAAAGGATTCCATTGCAAGAGAAAACTTAGTCAAAAATGATTTATATTAGAATAATTAGACTCTGAATGATGGTACTTTTTAGAGTTTCTCCACTTTGTGCATATTTTTACTTTATGTGAGTAAAGAATGAGACATGATATTTTATCATCAGAATTAATTTAAAAATCTTCTTCAACTAGTGTGCATTTAAAAAAAATGGATTAGAAAGTATTGTGTTAAAATTTAATCGGCAGCATTTTTTTAAATGTCTTATTGAACATTGTGGCTTGCATTCAATGTGCTCTTAGATCAATAAAATACAGTGTATCTCCTAATTTGGAGATTCACTTAAAATTAGGACACAATTGTTAGCATCCTTGCCCATTCCCATACCCACTGACCACAGCTCTCTACCCCTGCTTTCAAGAACTAATCTCTAAAAGATCCTTTGCCTCTCAATTGTCTTCCTGTTGGTTTGGATCAGTGAGAGAAATGAGAAAGAGAGATGTTCCTGCAGATCCTCTTTATGTGACTGCAGTTTTGGAAATGGCAACATTTCTCTATGGTCTCACAGTCTACTGGTCCTTCTTCCATGACTCAAATTGTCACTCTTATTTCTCCCTGGGTGGTGCAAATGGTTAAAATTCTTCATTGTTAACTAAAAGTTGGGAGATTCGAGTCCACCCAGAAGAACCTTGGAAGAAAGGGTGGTGAGCTATATCTGAAAAATCAGCCATTGATGATCCTAGGTAGCAAAGTTCTCCTCTGCCACAAATGAGTCACTATGAGTAAGAGTTGACTTGATGGTAATTGGTGTCCCTCAGGATTAGATACACTGCATTTCACTGAACCTAAATGATATCACATATCACTCTTTGCCATTATTACATATCCCTGTGTCCTGGATTGAATTTTGTCCCCCCAAAATTTGTGACAGCATGGCTGGGCCATGATTCTCAGCAGCTTTGTGGTTATCTAATGATTCAATTTGGCAGTTATGTAATGATGTAATCAGCAACTCATATTGTGATCTGATGTAATTCGGAAACTCGGTTATAAGTATAGGGTGAAATGCAGCACCCTGATGCAGGTCACAGACCTGATGTGTCTTAACAAGAGTTTCCCTGTGGAGTGGGATCTATTACTTTCTATCTCACAAGTGATAAAAGGAGAGAAAAATATCAAGACACACATAGATCTCCAAGGAATACTGGGCCCAGAGATGTTGAAAGGACACCAGGTCTTTTCCCCAGGCTGACATAGAAAGAAAGCCTTCCCCTAGAACTGGCACCTGGCTTTGGAATTCTAACCTCCTAAACTGTGAAAGGATAAATTTATGCTTATAAAAACCATCCACTTGTGGTATTTCTGTTATAGAAGCTCTAGATAACTAAGAAATGATAGAAACTTTGGTATCCTTCTTGATTCTCTTAAGCTTGCCCATACAGTATAAGTATGGAACTTTCTCCAATTAAGCCTTTTTCTTTCCTGCTGGTACTCCAACTGACACACAATCTCATTGCTTCAGTGAACTATGCTTTTAATAGGAGCTCTGGTAGCAGTAGTGCCTAAGACACTTGATTTATAACCAGAAGGCTGGCGGTTCAAACCCACCAGCCACTCCTCGGAAAGAAGGTTGGGCGATCTACTTCTGTAGTGATACCACCACAGACCCCAAGGAGGGGTCACTATGAGTCAGGTCTGACTTGACGGCACATAACAACAATAACAAAAACGTTCTTTTAATGCCAGATAGAATTAAGTTGTTAATGTTAAATTTAGTTTTTGTGTATGTAGGTGTGAATACTAAGAAATGAGATTGCCTTGTAGTTTAAATTTTGGTACTTATTTTGTAACATTTAGGGAGAAGTGTTATGTTGGCTAACAAAAGGGGATTGTTGTTGTTGTTGTTGTTGTTGTTGTTGTTGTTGTTTGCCGTCGAATCGGCCCCTTCTTGGGTTTCCAAGGCAGTATCACTACGGAAGTAGGATTGCCCAACCTTCCTTCCTTCCGAGGAGTGGCTGGTGGGTTTGAACCGCCAGCCTTCTGGTGAGCAGTCAAGTGCCTTAGGCACTATGCTACCAGAGCTCCTAACAAAAGGGGATAGGAAGTGTTATTCCTTTTTATTTGTTCTAAAACAGTTTAGTTATCCTAATAGTTTAGTTTAGCATTATAATATCCTAAACTAAAAGCTATGTTAAAGTTTAAAAATAATCTCTTGGGTAAATATGTTGCACTGGAGTTATTTCTGTTATTTCCTCTTTCCCTAGACTGCTTATTATTTTCTGTTTTTTCTAGGATCATTTATATGATTTATATGAGATTTTTTAACTTTTTAAAATTTCTATTTTATATTCATAAACTATAATCATTATATAACTTTTTTTGGTTCATTATCTTATCAAATTTTATTATGTTCTTTCTATTTTTGTGTATACTAAAGGTTCAAGGTGGTTAATTTTCATCTTAATGTTGGGAGCTCTGGTGGCATAGTGCCTAAGGCATTTGACTGCTAACCAGAAGGCTGGTGGTGAACCGCCAGCCATTCCTTGGAAGGAAGATTGGGCGATCTACTTCTGTAGTGATACTGCCCCTCGGAAATCCAAGGAGGGGTCCCTGTGAGTTGGATCTGACTTTGCGACAATGAGTTTGGTTTTTAAAGGTTCAAGGTGGTTAATTTTCCTCCCAATAGAATTGTCATTACATATCATAGTTTTACATATGTAGTGTTATTTGGTAGCTGTCATTTTTATCACCTCTTTCATGCAAGAATTATTTAGGAAATAATTCAATAAATGCCTGTGTCCATAGAGTACTTTTTATTTCTACGTTTGCAATTCCTTTATAGGTATAAATGTGATAAGATCAGAGAATACACCTCTAAGATTTCTACGTTTTTGGAATTTGTTTATTTTCCTTTTTATTTAGCATATTATTAAACATTGCATCCTTTCCATGAATACAACGAGTAGCTATATATAGAATTTGAGGAGTTTAAAGTTTAATATTGTGTATTTGTTCAAAAATTTTATATACATATAATCACACTTATTATATTATTTATATGCGAAGACCTCCTTTATTATTATGTACTTTGAATGTCAGTGCAGAAATATGTTAATGAATTATATTATTATGTTATTTATGAAAACCTTATTCATAAACTAATAGTAGCTTATTTGCTACATAAAGCTTTCTAAGCATTATAGATTAACTACCCCATTTAATGATATTTGTTCTAAATTTAAACATTTCTGAGGGTTACACTTAATCCTATTGTTAATAATATTAATGGTAGTTATTCTCTGGTGTCTACCCATTACTTTCCCTTTCAATTTTCTGAGCTACTTTTGTTGGATTTACCCTTGGGAATGATACAAATTTGTTTGTTTATTAAGACTAAATTCTGAGGGTCCCCCCCAAACACACTTACTTAGGTTTATTTCATTTACATTCACTGTGATAAGAATTCTCTTCCCTTTATGTAAACATTTCTCCACTGATGTGGGATATTTTAAGTCTGCATTAGTTCTAGATTAGTTACTTCAAACAGTATACTTAAAGTTTGAAGAAAATAATATCTAATGACCTCATCATCAACTGTCATAAGAGTTGGAGAGATACTCACAGATTTCTCTTTATCTTTTTCTTTTCATTGCTCCTCTGCACCTCAGTTCCTTTCATTGAGAGCTGTATTTGCCTTATTACAACATTATTTTTCAAACCACCATTATTTATCAGATTACCAACTTTGTTTCTGACATTTTTATACCAATATGCTACTTGTAAATGTACTAGATAATAACTTATTTTTATCATTTTATCATATTTAGCATTGTTGTTGTTGTTGTTAGGTGCCACTGAGGTGGCTCTGACTCTTAGGTACCCCACATAAAACAGAATGAAACTGCCTGGTCCTTTGCATCCTCACAATCTTTGCTACGCCTCAGCCCATCTTTACAGTCACTGTGCCAATCCATCGCATTGAAAGTCTTTCCCTTTTTCACTGACCCTCGCTTTACCACGCATGACATCCGTCTCCAGGGAATGGGCCCTTCTGGCAATTTGACAAAATACTTCAAAGTCTGGCCATTCCTGCCTCTAAGGAACATTTTGGCTGTACTTGTTGCAGAACACATTTGTTCGTTCTTCTGGCAGTCCATGTTTTTGTCAATATTCTTCAACAATACTGCAATTCAAATTCATCAATCTTTCTGCAGTCTTCCTTATTCATTGTCCAGCTTTCACATGCCTGTGAGCCTATTGAAAATATCATGGCTTGGGTCAGGTGCACCTTAGTCTTCAAAGTGACATCTTTGCTCTTTAACCTTTTAAAAGTTCTTTTGCAGCAGATTTGCCTGGTGCAGTGTGTCACCTGATTTCATGACTGCTGCTTCTATGGGCATTAATTGTGGATCCAAGTAAAATGACATCCCTGACAATTTCAATCTTTTCTCCATTTATTGTGACGATGCTTACTGGTCCAGTTGTGAGAAATTCTGTCTTGTTTATGTTGAGATGTAATATATAGTGATGACTGTAGTCTTTGATCTTCATCAGTAAGTGCTTCAAGTCATCTTCACTTTCAGTAAGCAAGGTTGTATCATCTCCATATCTCAGGTTGTTAATGAGTCTTCCTCCAAGTCTTATGCCACATTCTTCTTTACGTAGTCCAACTTTTGGGTTATTTGCTCAGCATACAAATTTAGTAAGTGTGGCAAAAGTATAAAACACTGACACTTCCTGATGTTAAACCATGCAGTATCCTCTTGTTCTATTGGAATGACTGTCTCATGGTCTATGTGCACGTTCCTCATGAACACAATTATGTGTTCTGGAATTCCCATTCTTTGCAATGATATCTATAACTTGTTATGATCCACACATTTGAATGCCTTTGCATAGTCAATAAAGCACAGGTTGACATATTTCTGTTATTTGTTGTTTTCAGCTTAGATCCATCTGACATCAGCAATGATACCCCTCATTCCACACTCTCTTCTGAATCTTGCTTGAGTTTCCTGCAGTTCTCTGTCAATGTGCAAGGGTAACTATTTTTTTTAAATTAACTTTAGCAAAATTTTACTTGCATGAGATATGAATGATATGGTTAAATAATTTCCACATTCTGTTGAATGGTCTTTCTTTGGAATGGGCACAAATATGGATTTCTTCTGGTTGGTTGGCCAGGAAGCTGTCTTCTAAATTTCTTGGCACAAATGAATGAACTCCTCCATTGCTGCATCCATTTGTTAAAACATCTTAATGATTATTCCGACAATAACTTGGGCTTTGTTTGTTGGCAATTACTTCAGTGCAGCATGAACTTCTTCCTTCAATACCATTGTTCTTTGATCATATGCTACGTCCTGAAATGGTTGAATGTTGACAGTTCTTTTTGGTATAGTGACTGTATATTCCTTCCTTGATGTTTCCTGCATTGTTCAATATTTTGTTTATAAAATCCTTCAACATTCCAACTGAAGACTTTAATTTTCTGCTCAGTTCTTTCAGCTTGAGATACACCAAGTGTGTTCTTCCCTTTTGATTTTCTAATTACAAGTCTTTGCTCATTTAATTATACTTTATCTTTGTCTTTTGGAGCTGCCCAATGAGATTTTCTGTTCAGCTCTTTTATTCCATCATTTCTTCCTTTTTCTTTAGCTACTCTCGATTTAAGAGAAATTTCAGAGTCTATTCTGATATCCATTTTGGTCTTCTCTTCCTTTCCTGTCTTCAATGACCTTTTTCTTTCTTCAGATATGATGTTCTTGATGTCATCCCACAACTCTTTTGTTCTCAGTCACTGGTGTTCAGTGCATCAAATCTATGCTTCAGATGGTCTCTAAATTTTGCTGGGATATATGGTTATACTTAAGGTCATATTTTGGCTCTGAATGACTTGTTTTAATTTTTTTTTTTTTCAGCTTTAACTTAAACTTGCAGATGAGCAATTGATGGTCTATTCCATGTTGGTTCTGGGTCTTGTTCTGACAGGTGATAATGAGCTTCTCCTTTAACTATTTCCATAGATATAGTTCATTTGATTCCTTTGTATTCCATCTGCCAATTTCCACATGTATACTCAGTTAGTGGAGTAGTGCCTAAGGCATTTGACTGCTAACTAAAAGGCTGACAGTTCAAACCCACCAGCCACTCCTCAGAAGGAAGAGTGGACAACCTACTCCTGTAGAGATACTGCCTCGGAAACCCAAGGAAGGGTCACTAGGAGTGGGAACTGACTCCATAGGAATGAGTTTCTTTCTTTTTTTTTTTTTTGAAACTCCCAGTTTATGTTGTTCAAAAGTTATTTACAATGATTAAGTCGTTTGTCATGATGTGGACTATGATGTGGACTTCAACATCACTTCTATCACCAAAGCTATATTTTTTTAACTACTGATGCTTCTTTGTTTCCAATTTTCACCTTCTAATTATCAGTAATTATCAATAAATCTTAATTGCATGTTTGGTCAATTTCAAACAGCAGAAATTGGTAAATATCTTCAATTTCTTCATTTTTGGCTTAGTTGTTGGTGTGTAAATTTGAATAATAGTAGTTTTAACTGCTCTTCTTTGTAGGTGTATGGGCCTTATACTAACACTGACAGCATTGTGCTTTAGCATAGATCTTACCATCTTCTTTCCAATGATGCATGTAATACCATTTCCCTTTAATTTGTCATTTCTGGCAGATCATGTGATTGTCCACTTCCAAATGGTCAATACCAGTCAATTTCAGCTCCTCGATGCTTAAGATAGTGATCTGTATGCATTCCACTCATTTTAAAATTTCCATATATCCTGTATTCATACTTTGTATATACTCTATACATTCCACGTTCTGATCATTAGTGGATATTTGCAGCTCTTTCTTCTCATTTTGAGTCATGCCACATCAGCAAATGAAGGTCCAAAGCTTTACACTAATGTCACACTACTTAAAAAAAAAAAAAAAAGTTAGGAATTGATACTTTATTATTTGAATTTTCAATTATATCTAATGTCATTTATTACAAGGGTACTCTACTTTTTTATTTTAAAATAATACTCAAGACTAAGTATATTTTAATAGTGATCCTCCCTATTTCTTCATGTACACAACATGTGTTTTGGACAGGAGCTATAAAAATAACCAGGAAAATATGATTTTTAAAGCATTCAAATTATCTCATTAAACATTAGTATGTTAATTTGAAAGCATGTTGTACATGTTTTATGTTGCCACAAGGTGTTTTAACTGATTAACATCTGTACCATTTACAGCCAAGATAGTTAGTAAAGCAATACTCCCTGCAGAGAAGAATTCTGTGCAAAGACACAAAATTCCAAAGAAAACATGAATAAGCTGCATTATAGCATATTATTTTCCTGCACTTTCATCAATAGAAAATTTGGAAAAATTGACAGAAAATGTTCATTTCTTCCAGTTTGTTTGTTTGTTTTACAGCTAGAGTATATAAATTAAATGCTATTATTTACTATGAATGTCTTAATGGAGCATCAGAGTTAATTATTTGTGTAACTAATTAAAGCATCTCATTATTTTGACCAGTAGTGCTATATTCTATTTTGGTCTATTGATAATACTGTTTTGTCTGTGTTGATCGTAAAGTATCAAATTAAACCATTATGAAGATTCTTTGTGCCCTAGTATCCATTATTCTTTGTTTAATTTTTCCCTCCTTCTTGAGTAATAATTCCAGATTATTAGAATGCAGATTTCTAGAACGTTTAAGTAACCATCTGTACTTCTACAATTTTCATAATGTTATTTTTTATTTAAATCTAAAGTAGTATAACACATCAACCTTATTTTATTACTCTTACTTGAATACACCTCTACAATGCATATTTGATTATATTAATAAATATAAGAAATGTCAATAATATTTTTCATTCACTTATTCAAATAACATGTATTAAGTGATTGTTATATGTGCTTGTTATATTCAACATATATTATTAATAATTAATGAGCAATTAAATTATATAATGCAAATATTGGCCAAAGCATAAAGTTTTTAGTTTATGAACTTATGATATGTATTGCTAGCCACTCCTCGGAAGGAAGATTGGGCAATCCTACTTCCGTAGTGATACTGCCTCGGAAACCCAAGGAGGGGTCGCTATGAGTTGGGGCTGACTTGACGGCAAACAACAACAACAACAACATTGCTATACCTCAGTTACCTGGAAAAAAAAGGTAATATCCTGGATATTTTCCTCAGAATTTCTGAGTAACATGGTTAATTTGGTTGAGAAATGATTTGGAAACTTCTTTGTAGTGTTGTAAATATGTGGTTGTTTTGTGACCATCATGCAGACTCAAGATGGAAATTCCCCATATCCTAGATGTTGTGGCTTATGGCTTTTACACACCAAGAAAATTTGAGAGCAAGTGTACCATTCACACAAGAGACTCCATGGGAGAGCAGGACATGCCCAAGCAGATCCAGGCTAGCTTGAACAGTGCACAGGGAGTGGGTTGGGTCTTTACAGTGGCTACAAGTTGGGACTAGGGCAAAGTTCCTATGTGTGGTGGGGACATTTGAGAGATGTAAATTTCCCACAAGTGCTAGAGGAAGAGGTATAGGCTTTCTTATTAGCCTGTTCAGATGTGGTACCATGGGGGAAAGAAAGGGTGACTTTAAAAAGAAGTCAGAATTCAAACATCCAAAATGGAGGTGTCTACTTTACCAATTCTTAAGGTAAATAATTAGCACTATTATTGAAAGTTTCAATAAGATCTCAAAAAACTCATAAGCCTTGAAATCAGATGAGATTTTAACACACATTTTATATTCTTTTGGTAAAATTATATCATTTTCTACTTATATAAACTCAACTATTCATTTAATTTTTAATTCTAAATGACAAAATATTATAAAGATGACACAATTTTCTTTTTAGGGGGTGAAATTTTACTGGTAAAATTAGGATATTTCACTCCAAAACTTATATAAATATTTTTTCTTCTACATAAGCTGTTCACAATGTTATTTTTAGTGTTATTTCAAAGATTTAATTCAAATATCTATTGTACAGTAAGATATAAATTGTTAGAAACAAGATTGTTTTTGTTGCTGTGTGCTGTTGAGTTGATTCCAACTGATAGCAACATTATGTGACAAGAATAGAGCTGCTCCACAGGGCTTCCTAGGCTGTAAATCTTTATGGAGTAGAAAGCAAGGTCTTTTTTCCCCGCAGAGCCACTGGTGGGTTCAAACAACCAACCTTTTCGTTAATAGCTGAGTACTTAACCACTGCACCACCAGGGCTCTTTTATGAAACAAGATAGCACACGTAAAAGCATAAATATGTAATGTCAGTGAGGTCTTCCCACAAAGTAAATACTATATTTTTCAGTACATATTCAAGGTATATTATATTATATTCAGAACATAAATATTATAGTTAAAAGTATTTACTATATAAAAATGTCAAATATAATAAATGGTTTAATTTTTTTCCTTTTGATTATTTCCCATCAGAATACTGTGTAAGTAGTTCTTGGTAATATTTAATGATTTTTTTTTTTTTTTAATTTACCAGCTGTCTTTTCCAGAAAGACAGAAAGGGAAAACAATTGGTAGAGTCAGGAAGGGCTCCATTTTAAATGCATATTGAAAAACAGATAGTTGACAAATGGAATTCAACATAGAAAACATTCTTTGCAAAAATAACTATGTGAAAGCAAAGATGCCAAAAAATTCTGGGAATATTTCAATGAAAATGAGCTGTTCTGTCTTTCTGGAGTATAGGCCATATAAAAAACTATAAAGGTAGAAAATTCAATAAGTTATGCAGAGGCCATGATGAAGAGTCCTATAAAGTTTAAATGAGGATTCTCTATCCTAAAATTTCTGGTGTCATTTGGAGAACTAAGGTGTGCTTGACCCAAGCCACCGTATTTTCAATTGCCTTATATGTCTGCAAAAACTGGACAAGGGATAAGGAATACTGAGGAATTATTGGTTCATTTGAATAATGTTGGTGAAAATATTGAATATTCCACGGACTGCCAGAAGAATGAGCAAATATATCTTGGAAGAGGTTTAGCCAGAATGCTTCTTAGAAGTTAGGATAAGAAGACATTGTGTCATGTACCTTGGATATGTTATCAGAAAGGACCAGTCCCTGGAGAAAGACATCATGATTCATAAAGTAGAAGATAAGTGAAAAAGAGAAAGACACTCAACAAGATGGATAGACACTGTGGTTGCAACAAGAGCCTAAAACAAGGCAACAATTGAGGATGACACAGGACTGAGCACTGTTTTGTTGTGTTATATATAAGATAAGTATGAGTTAGACCTGAATGGAAGGCACCTAAGAACAACAGCTTTCTCATTTTATATCAAAAATCAGCTTCAATATGCCAAAGATATTAAAACAAAAAACCCAGTGCCATTGAATCAATTGTGACTCATAGTCAGGGTAGAAATGCTCCATATGGTTTCCAAGGTTGTAAAATTTACAGAAGCAGACTGCCTCATCTTTCTCCTGTGCAGGGACTGGTGGATTTGAATTGCTGACGTTTTAGTTAGCAGCCAAATGTCTTAACCACTACACCACCAGAGCTGCCCAAGCACAAAAATATTAATGAGTCAAATATGCATGCAAATGAAATAAAATTGGACAGTTCATGTATGCAAAGCAATAAATGATTGCTAATATTTCAGCTACTGTCTGATACAGTGCCAGAAGATGAGCCCCTCAGGTCACAAGTCACTCAAAATACGACTTGGGAAGGGCTGCCTCCTCAGAGTAGGGTCAACGTTAATGATGTGCATGGAATAAAGCTTTCAGGGTCTCTATGTGCTGATGTGGTACATCTCAAAATGGGAAGAAACAGCTACAAACATCCATTAATAATCAGAACATGCAATGTACAAAGCATGAATCTAGGAAAATTGAAAGTTGTCAAAAATGAAATGGAACACATAAAGATCAATATTCTAGGCTTTAGTTAGCTAAAATAGACTGGTTTTGGCTATTTTTAATCATATGATCTACTATGCCAAGAATGACAAAATGAAGAAGGAAAGAATGGCATTTATTGTCACAAAGAAAGTTTAAATATCTATCCTGAAGGACAGTGTTGTCAATGATAGGATAACATCCATACACCTACTAGGAAGTTAAATTAATAATACTATTATTCAAATGTACGCACCAACCACCAAAGCAAAAGATGAGGACATTGAAGATTTTTACCAACTTCTGCAGTCTGATATTGACCAAACATGCAATCAAGATGCATTGATTATTATTGGTGATTGGAATGCAAAAGTTGAAAGCAAAAAAGAATCACTGGTAGTTGGAAAACATGGCCTTTGTTATAGAAATGATGCTGGAAAATGCATGATAGAATTTTGTAAGACCAATGACTTATTCATTGCAAAGACCCCTTTTCAAGAAGTAAACAGCAGACATACAGGTGGATTTCCCCAGATGGAATACACAGGAACCAGATCAACTACATCTATGCAAAGAGGTGATGGAGGACAGTATCTTCAGCCAAAACAAAGCCAGAAGCAGACTGTGGAACAGACCACCTACCGTTCATTTGCTAGTTCAAGTTGAAGCTGAAGACAAATAAAACAAGTCCACAAGAACAAAATATGACCTTGATTATATCCTTCCTGAAACTAGAGAACATCTGAAAAATAGATTTGATGCACTGAACACCAATGACCAAAAACCAGAGGAATTGTGGGATGATATCAAGAACATTATACATGAAGAAAGCAAAAGATAATTAAAAAGACAGGAAAGGAAGAAAAAAACAAAATGGATGTCAGAAGAAACTCTGAAACTTGCCCTTGAATGGAGAGTAGCTAAAGCAAATGGAAGAGATGACAAGAAAAAAGGGCTGAACAGATTTCAAAGAGCACTTGAGAAAACAAAATTAATTATTATAATGAAATGTGTAAGGAACTGGAATTAGAAAACCAAAAGGGAAGAAAATGCTCAGCATTTCTCAAGATGAAAGAACTGAGGAAAAAATTCAAGTCTCGAGTTACAATATTGAAGGATTCTCTGGGTAAAATGTTGAATGATGCAGGAAACATCAAAAGAAGATGGAACAACTACACCGTGTTACTGTACCAAAAAGAATTGGTTGATGTTCATCCATTTCAGGAGGTGGCATAAGATCAAGAACTAATAGTAGTAAAGGAAGAAGTTGCAGCTGCACTGAAGGAATTGGCAAAGAGCAAGGTTCCAGGAATTGATGGAATACCCATTGAGATTTTTCAACAAACAGATGCCTTGGTGGAGCCATTCACTCATCTGTGCGAAGAAATTTGGAATGCAGCTACCTGGCCAACTGACTGGAAGAGATCCATATTTGTACCCATTCCAGAGAAAAGTGATCCCAAAGAATGTGGAAATTATAAAAAATATCATTAATATCACATGCAAGTAAAATCTTCCTGAAAATAATTCAAAATCAGTTGCAGCAGTATATTCACAGAGAACTTCCAGAAATGCAAGGTGGATTCAGAAGAGCATATGTAACAAGGGATTTTATTGATGATGTCAGATGAATCTTGACTGAAAGCAAAGCATACCAGAAAAAAAGTTTACTTTGTGTTGTACTGACTCTACAAAAGCAGTTGATTATGTGGATCATAACAAATTATGGATAACAGAGAGAGGAATAGGAATTCCAGAATACTTAATTACTTAATTCTGCTCATGAGGAATCTATCTGTAGACCAGGAGGCTGTCCTTCAAACAGAACAAGAAGATAACTGCGTAGTTTAAAATCTGTTAGGGAGTGCCTCTGAGTTGTATCTTTTCACCATACTCATTCAATCTGCATCCTGAGTAACTCATCCAAGAAGGTTGACTATATGAAGAAAAGCGTGACATCAGGATTTGAGGAAGACACATTACCAGCCTGTGATATGCAGATGATACAACTTTGATTGGTGAAGATGACTTGAAGCACTTACTGATGAAGATTTAAGACTACAGTTTGCAGTATGGATTACATCTCCACATAAAGAAAAGGAAAATCCTCACAACTGGACCAATAAGCTTGTTGTTGTTGTTGTTGTTGTTAGGTGCCATCGAGTCATTTC
>NW_006921792.1:6101608-6103226 GCF_000298275.1 Orycteropus afer afer | reverse complement strand
TATTGAGACCTAATCCATACTGCAGACTATATTCTTCGAACTTCATCAGTAAGTGCTTCAAGTCATTCTCACTTTCAGCAAGCAAAGTTGTATCATCTGCGTATCTCAGGTTGTTAATGATTCTTCCTCCAATCTTGATGCCATGTTTTTCTTCATATAGTCCAGCTTCTCTATTTGCTCACAATATAAATTGAATAAGTATGGGGGAAGGATACCATCCTGACACACTCCCTTATTGAATTTTAAATCATGTAGTGTCACCTTGTTCCGTGCAAACAACAGTCTCCTGGTCATGGTACAGGTTCCTCATGGGTACAATCAAGTGTTCAGGAATTCCCATTCTTCTCAATGTCATCCATAATTTGTCATGATCCACACAATCAAATGTCTTTGCACAGTAAGTAAAACACAAATAAACATCTTTTTGGAATTCTTTGTCTTGAGGCAAGATCCATCTGACAGCATCTATGATATCCCTCATTCCATATCCTCTTCTGAATCCAACTTGCACCTCTGGAAGTTCTCTGTCAATGTACTGCTGAAAACATTTTTAAATTATCTTTAGTAAGATCTTACTTGTGTGTGATATTAATGATATTTTCCTATTATTTCCACATTGTATGGGATCACCTTTCTTTGGAATGGGTACAAATATGGATCTCTTCCAGTCAGTTGGCCAGGTGGGTGTCTTCCAATTCTCTTGGCATAACTGAGTGAGCGCCTCCAATGGGACATCTGTTTGTTGAAATATCTCATTTGGTATTCCGTCAATTCCTGGAGCCTTGTTCTTCGCCAATAATTTCATTGCAGCTTTGACTTCCTGCTTCAGTACCATTGGTTCCAGATCATATGCCACTTCCTGAAATGGATGAAGATTGACCATTTCTTTTTGGTACAGTGACTCTGTGTATTTATGACATCTTCTCTTGATGTTTCTTGCATCATTCAATATTTTGTCCATAGAATCTCTCAATATTGAAACTCGAGGCTTAATTTTTTTCCTCAATTCTTTCAGCTTAAGAAATGCCAAGTGTATTCTTCTCTTTTGGTTTTCAGACTCCTGGTCTTTGCACATTTCATTATAATAATTGGCTTTGTTTGCTCCAGCTGCTCTTTGAAATCTTCTGTTTAGCTCTTTTTATCTTGTCATTTCTTCCATTTGTGTTAGCTACTCTCTGCTCAAGGGCAAGTTTCAGAGTCTCTTCTGTCATCCATTTTGGTCTTCTCTTCCTTTCTCATCATTTTAGTGATCTCTTGATTTCTTCATGGATAATGTTCTTGATATCCTCCCACAATTCTTCTAGTTTTCGGTTGTTGGTGTTCAATGCTTCAAATCTATTCTTTAGATGGTCTCTAAATTCAGAAGGGATGTATTCAAGATTATATTTTGGCTCTCTTGGACTTGTTTTAATTGTCTTTAACTTCAAATTGAATTTGCATATGAGCGGTTGATGGTCTGTTCCACAATCAGCTCCTGGCCTGGTTTTGGTTGAAGATATTGAGCTTTTCCACCACCTCTTGCCACATACGTAGTCAATCTGATTCCAGTATGCTGCATCTGGTGAAGTCCATGTGTAGAGCTACCATTCGTGTTGTTGAAAAAAGATGTTTGCAATGA
>NW_006921792.1:6088334-6101228 GCF_000298275.1 Orycteropus afer afer | reverse complement strand
ATGGTTGTCTGATTGAAAATGGCCAAAACCAGTCCATTTCAGCTCACTAATGCCAAGGATATCAATCTTTATGTGTTCCATTTCATTTTTGACAACTTCAATTTTCTTAGATTCATACTTCGTACATTCCACGTTCTGATGATTAATGGTTGTCTGCAGCTGTTTCTCTTCAATTTGAGTGGTGCCACATCAGCAAATGGAGGTCTCAAAAACTTTACCTTATCCATAGGACTAAATCTGGGTTTACTCAGATGATGCAGCTCTTTCCTAGTCCTATTTTGAGAGCCTTCTAACCTACCCAGACTATTCATAAAGTTGCACAGTAATGTATCAAACAGTGTTTCTCTGATATTCATAAGGTTTTCCCTGGCCAATTCTTTGAGAAGTGGATGGCCTTTTCCTTCTTCCTAGTCTGTCTCAGTCTGTAAGCTGGGCTGATACCTGTGCACCATGTGCATCCCTCTGTGTTTGAAACACCAGTGGCTCAGCCTCAAAACTCACATCAACACATCACCACGGTAGGACAAACCAAAAGACGAGTTTGTCTCCCTGTTGGAAACCTCTCATACCACCTTTACCTGGGTCCCTATGGCTGACTGATCCTCTGTCCAGGTTCCTAGATCTTTTAATCCTCTTTCTCCCACTCTCCAATAAGCATCATCATGAAAAATGGAGAAAAGATTGAAATTGTCAAAGTTTTTCAATACCAAAAAGACAAACAATCCAATTCCAAACTGGTCAAGGGACATGAACAGACATTTCACTAAAGATGATATGCTGGTGGCCAACAAGCACATGAGAAATTGCTCACAATCATTAGCCATTAGAAAGATGCAAATCAAAATAAAGATGGGATATCATCTCACCCCAGCAATAATAGCAAAGTTCAACAGGACAGAAAATAACAATTGCTGGAGAATTTCAGAGAGATTGGAACCTTATACACTGCTAGTGGGACTGTAAAATGGTACAACCATTGTGGAAAATGATATGACATTTCCTTAAAAAACTAAAAATAGAAGTACCATGTGAACCAGCAACTCCATTACTAGGAATACATCCTAAAGAGGTGAGAGACAGGACACAAACAGACTTATGCACACCCATGTTCATCGCAGCACAAGTCACTATAGCAAAGAGATGGAAACATCCTAATACCCATCAACCGATGAATGGATAACAAAATTATGATACATTTACACAATGAAGAATACATGAATCATCCATCACACAATGTGGATGACCCTGGAGGACATTTGCTGAGTGAAATCAGTCAGTGGCCTAATATTGTATGAGACCATTGCTGTAAAAAGTCACAGAAGGGTTTACTTAGGAAAGGGAACTCACTTTGTAGGTTACCAGGGAGGGGAGGGAAGGGAAGAGGAAAATTTCAGACTAGTTGAGGGCCACAGGCTGAGTTGAGTAAGGGTAAGGATGGTATGGAAAGAGTCTGTAGCCAGCATGATAACACTGGGGAAAGGGAGGACACTGAATTGTGCACATAAAATATAGACAACAGAGGCTAATACCAGTATATGCACAATACTGCATTATCACTAACACCAAATACCTGGTTACAGGTAAATACATAGACAACTGAGAAGATCAGATGGGGGTTGGTGAACAGGAATATACTCTAGACCAATGACAGATTCAGCTGAGAATAATCTTGCACAGACACTAGTGATACAAAATAACCGTAATCATTATAGAAGCAACAGAAGACAGACTTAGAGAATTCCCTTAGAGATAGCCAGACACCTTGGGAGAGAGAACCACTAAATCTGCCATCTCAGTACCAGAGTATTGGGGGACACCAGGATCAGTTGAAACAACATAATACATAAAAATCTTGCTCCACAACCTACTTTGGTAAGTAGTGACTGGGGTCTTAAAGGCTTTCAAGAGACCATCTAAGATGCAGCTAATGGTCTCCTGTCATTGGAAATGAAGAAAAGTGAATAAAACCAAGGATATTCAGAAATAATCAGCCCTAAGATATGATGGACCTTGAGACCAGAAGAACCAAATGGTGCCTGGCTACCAATGCCAACCACTTGGGAAGGGCTGAAAACTGGAGATCCTGGATAGAGTGGGAGGAAAAACATGGAACAAAATGAAAAAACACAATAATGACCAGAATTACTGGTCAGATGGCATCTGGCAGGACCCCCAAGACTGTGGCCCTAGGATACATTTTGTGCCTGGGATAAAACTCACTCCCAAAGACTGGTTCTCATTCCAATAGTAAATAAGACTTACATGCAGAACACTCAACACAGGGCGATGCATCCACCTACTTTACAGAGATACACCCCTTGGAGTAATCAACCATGGTGCATCAAAGGGGCAACATTCACACAGAGGAAAAGCTGGACAAACAGGAGTGCATAACTAAGAAGGGCACAGGGATGGGGGGTTACTAGGAAGGGAGAGGAGGAACGTGGGATAGGGTTGGGGATGGTAATTAGGGAGTGGAACCAAATGTACACAACTTGTTGAATGTAAAACAAATTCTGCTCTGTAAATTTTCATACAAAGCACAATTTAAAAAAAAAAGAAAGAAAAAGAAAATAAATTGTCAAAGTTTTCATATTACTTGGTTCCACAATCAACACCAATCGAAGCAAGTCAAGAAATCAAACAACTTATTGCACTTGACAAATATGCTGCAAAGGACCTCTTTAAAGTGCTGAAGAGCAAAGATGTTTCTTTGAAAACTAAAGTGTGCCAAACCCAAGCCAGGGTATTTTCAGTCTCCTCATATGCATATGAAAGCTGGACAATTAGTAAGGAAGACCAAATAAGCGCTGATGCCTTTGAATTGTGGTGTTGGTGAAGAATACTGAAAGTACCATGGACTGCCAGAAGAACTAACAGATCTGTCTTGGAAGAAGTGCAACCAGAATGTTCCTTGGAAAAGAGAATGGCCAGACTTCACCTGACCTACCTTGGTCATGCTGTCAGAAGGGATCATTCCCTTGAAAAGGATATCATGCCTGGTAAATTGGAGGGTCAACAAAAAAAGGGGAAGGCCCTCAACGAGATGGATTTACACAGTGGGTGCAATGATGGGCTCAGATATAGCAAGGACTTGTGAGGCTGACACAGGAGAGAACAAAGTTTTGTTCTGTTGTAGGGTTGCTATGAGTCAGAGATGACTCTTCAGCATCTAACAACAAAAAAAAAAAAAAAATGTTTGAGATATAATGACTTTACAAAGGATTGGCATTGTTGCAATATAATTAGATGAAATTACTTTAAGAAAACCAATAACTGATTTTGAAACAAAGGCAGTATATTAAAAAAAAATCTGCTTGGTATTTAATGTTTTAATGCATGTATTCTCATTATATTAATATCAAGACCTTTGGACTTAATAATCTAGCACATGCTATCTATATCTAGTGTATGGCACCAACTAAGTTCCCTTCCATGGCTGCTTTTTGTATCTAAAATTAAGCCAGGCTTGAGGAGGGAGTGGTAGTGAGAGTATAGCTGACACTAGTATAGTTATCATTGTATGAAGTAGAAGAAAATTAGATTGATCACTCCAGGATTCTTCATACCAATCCATTCCCTCAGCTCTAGGTTGTTTTTGCCAATTGCCTTTGAGTTGGTTGCAACTCATGTCAACCCCATGTACAACAGAATGAAACATCACCCAGTCCGACGTCATTGTCACAATCATTGGTATGAACAAGTCCATTGTTCTGGCTGCAGGATATTTTGAGTGTCTACCAACCTATTTGTCTCATCTTCCAGCACTAAGAGGACAGAAAAAGAGTAAAAATAATGTCCTTGTCAATACACACCAAATGAGAAGGCAGAATTGTCGGAACTTATCAAAGAGTCATTAGGTCAAAATGGACCAGAAGAGTATAAAGTATTTAGGAGAGAAAGATAGAAGGAGATGAAGCAGTAACAACTTGAGTCTATTTTATTTTTAAAATACAGAAATAAAAGTTTTTGGAAATGCTCTTGGGTTCTTTGGTCATAGGAAAAGAATTTTTTCTGTGGTTGGTTGTGTGCCTGCATCTATTTGTGGGAGTATACGCAAAAGATGTGTCTATATATTTTCACATTGAAATTTCTATCATGACCAAATAGTGTACTAAACGTATAAATATGTAAAAGTTAAAACAGCTATAAATTATATATTTTAAAATACAACATAATAATGTCTAATCCTGATTTACAGTCTAATATTATGTGAGATCCTAGTCTAAAGCAATATAAAAAGGGCAAGTGTTAAATGAAATGTAGATCAGGAAATCATTCTGTCAACTAATCATTTATAGAAAATGAAAGCAGTTTGTGTCTCTAAAATGAACTTATACTGAAGACTTCAGCCTGGCCATTTTTATATTAAATATATTTAGAAGAAAATTAGTTTCCTGGGAAAGTTGAAAGAATTTCACTATGTTTTGTACCATAACATATTGAATCTTTCACCTAGCCTCAAGTTAAGTATCTAAACTGAAATCTAACATTAACATAAGAATGTTTAATAAAATATTCATTTTTTATTACTGAAGATAATTTTTCCATTCATATGTCCATTGTTAAAAATGCATAGTTTAGAGAGTGTTTAGAAAGTATTTGGTGGGAGATAGTCAACTAGTTTAAAATTAAAATATGCACATTATTTACCCTTCAAAATGTAGAGCTATTAAGTATAATTTTTTCACTGAAACTCTAGCATGTTTTTATTCATGAATACACTGGCTATTGTAATATTTATAATCCACTGACAAAAGTACTTTATCTGGCTCATGTCAGTTATCTGCCTTTAGTAAAATACACATTTAATGATCCTCTTAGTGTTTGTTAGGAGCTCTGGTAGCATAGTGCCTAAGGCACTTGACACCTAACCAGAAGGCTGGAAGTTCAATCCCACCAGCCACTCTTCAGTAGGAAGACTGGGCAATCTACTTCCGTAGAGATACCACCTCAGAAACCCAAAGAGGGGTGGACAGTGGGCTGTGGGTTTCCACAGTTTTCTAATTTTATGTAAAATAAAACTGTAGATTCTAGTTTTATTTAAAATGACATGCAATTTTATAATGTTGGATTTGTTGTTTTTTCAGTTGAAATTTCACCACTTACACATTGCAAAATGTCTTATCACTCGATGCTGCTATAACAAACAATACCGTAAGTAGGGTGGCTCTAAAGAACAGAATTGATTTTCTCACATTTCTGGAGGATAAAAGTCCAAATCAAGATCTTGCCATCTTGTTCCTTCTATGGGCCTCTCTCATTTCTGGTGTTGGCCAGTGATCCATGGTTTCATTTGATTGTAGCAGATCCTCACACGTCATCTGTCTTCCCCTGTATGTGTCTCTATGCCTTTTCTGATCTTTGCTTAACTCAGAATTTATTAGAGTTAGGACACACCCTACTGTGGTATAACATCATTAACATAACAAAATAAAAACCCTGTTTTCAAGCAGAATCACATCTATAGGCACAGATGCCAGGATTTCAGTATATACTTTCTGGGGGAGCACAATTTAATCCAAAACAGAAAACATATACAAATTGGAAGTAATGATCAAAATTGGAATGTTTACACCATGATATTTTCAAGCCCCAGGATGATTCTGAGATATGCTATATTAAAAGATGTTGACGTATGGAGTTTATAAAGCTGTTTTATAATTAAATATATCTTCAATAAAGCCAAAGGAACTGTAAAGATACATTTTATATTTTTTCTTAACAGCTGAACGAGGAGAGCAGAGATTTATTAATATCCTCTCCTTCCAAGTGAAATAGTATTAAAATAATATCAAAAATTAGTTAGAAGAGATAACCGCAAGAAGGAGGAAATATTAAGTTGAGCATAAATAAATGAAAATAATAATTAACACCCACTGAGTATTGTTGAGTACCAGAAAATATTCTAAGAAGTTTACATATATTATCTCAATAAATTCTCACCTTAGGTATTATTTTCATCCCCATTCTACAGATAAAGAAATTGAGACACAGAGAATTTAAGTTAACCAAGGTCACACAGGATTCAAGTTAGAGCCAGGATTCAAACATCAGTTCTCTGGCTACCAAGTTTTCTTCTTATATATTTTTTTAATACAACCTTTTAATAAGATTCAGATTGGAATCTTCTTTTCAGATCCCAGAGGAGGGTCAAGAGGAAATTTCCCAGCACACTCCAATGCAGGCAGTCAGTCAATAAATACTTGAGCCATGTATCGTATAAAGATTACACTAGGTGTCTTCTAAACTTTCTTCCAATTCCAGCATTAGATGATTCTATGAATGTTAAATTAATGAATTTCTCTAGACTATCGGGCCTAGGGCCAAAATACATTGCGTAGTTGCAATGTGGAGAGAGGTCAGTAAGTGCTTGCTCTGTAGAAAGAAAAAAAACATGTTTGAGAGAGTTCGTTGCCAGCAGGCAAGTCCAGGGCTGAGAATTACACTCGAAATCACTTAGTTGTCGGTACATCACACTAATTAAAATAGTACCCTCTACTGCTCAAACTCTATTATCTGGGTCCAGTATTTATGGTCACTACTTCCATGAGTGGCCAAAGCCAATTTTTCCATTCCTTTCAGATAATCAATTTGATATCCATTTACTATGAAAGAGACCAAATTACTAAAATTTCTTTGCTTTGAGTTTGTGGGAGGATCTCCTTATCCCAAAGGATCCATTTGAATGATATTGTGATTCATCACTACATCAAGGAGATGGGTTAATATAGTTTATGTTAAAACAAAAACACAACGAAAATCATTGCCATCTAGTTGATTCTGATTCATAGGGACCCTATAGGACAGAGTAAAACTGCTTCATAGAATTTCCAAGCCTATAATGTTTATAGAAGGAGCTCTGGTGGCATAGTGCCTCAGGCACTTGACTGCTAACCAGAAAGCTGGCAGTTCAAACCCATCAGCCACTCCTCGGAAGGAAGATGGGGCAATCTACTTCCGTAGTGATACTGCTTCAGAAACCCAAGGAGGAGTCACTATGAGTCAGGTCCAACTCCACGGTACATAACAACAACAACAATGTTTATAGAAGCAGATCGCCACATCTTTTTCCTACTGAGTGGCTGGTGGGTTCAAACTGCCAACCTTATGTTTCGCACCTGAGTGTTTAACCTTTTCATCACCATGGCTCCTTAGTTTATACTCAAACCAAAAAAGTCACTGCCATCAAGTCAATTCCACACATAGCGACCACCAATGGATTTCTGAGGCTATAAATTTCTACAGAAGTAGATTGCCCTTTCTTCCATCTGCAGAGAAGCTGGTGGGTTTAAACTGCTGAATTTCTAGTTAGCAGCTAAATGCTTTATCAGTAGGAATACGATGATGGTCAAATAATGTCTTTTAGAAAGATCAGTACAGGCTGATCCCTATAAGGCAGAGGTTAAAGATGTCCCAAATGCCCAACACTTGCAGCCAACTTGCCCAGTGCTATATGTCATCTTATGTCCTGACTGCTGCTTCCATTAGCATTGATTGGAGAACCAAGCAATGTGAAGTCTTTGACAACTTCAATCTTTTCTCCACTTATCGTGAAGCTGCTTATAGGTCCAGTTGTGAGGATTTTTGTTTTCTTTATATTGAGATGTAATCCATACTATATAGACTATATTCTTCAATCTTCATCAGTAAGGATGTCTCCTTGAGGACTAAGGTGTGCTTGACACAAGCTGTGATATTTTCAATTGCCTCGTATGCATGTGAAAGCTGGACGATGAATAAGGAAGACTGAAGAAGAATTGATACTTTTGAGTTGTGGTGCTGGCGAATAATGCTGAAAGTACCGTGGACTGCTAAAAGAACTAACAGATCTCTCCTGGAGGAAATGCAGCCAGAATGCTCCTTGGAAGTGAGAATAGCCAGACTTCATCTCACCTACTTTGGTCATGTTGTCAGAAGGGAACAGTCCCTCAAGAAGGATGTCATGCTTGGTAAGGTTCCAGGCCGATGAAAGAAAGGAAGGCCCTCAAAAAGATGGATAGACACAGTGGCTGCGATGATGGGCTCAAGTATAGCAAGGCTCATGGAGCTGGCACGGAACTGGGCAGTGTTTTGTTATGCTGTGCATGTGGTCATTATAAATCGGACATGACTTGATGGCATCTAACAACAACAACAACAAATGTCCAACTTTTCCAAATGGCTGTTCAACTCCATCATCTTTATTTAACATCAGCTCCTCCTCCTCCCCTCAATATTTTCCCTCCTGTGTTAGGGTTACATACTTTGCTGTAACATCTCACAAAACTCGCATACACCAAGGAAATGGCTCATGTAGTGGTGGAGTCTGGCAAGTCACAAATCCGTGAGCAGGTCTGGAGAATTCTCCTCACTTGCATGGTTGCAGGGGCTGGTGAACCCAAATCAGTGGGTCAGATGACTGGCTGCTGTCTCAAGACCAGGGATAAGATGATGATGAACCAAATGTTGGACTGCAGAGCAAGAGAGAGCAGACTTGGCCCAAACATTCACATACATACCCTCAAGGAAACTAAGGGTGATGCCTTGAGTCACACTCTCCAGCAAGGCAACATTCAAGATACATCACACCCTGAACAGGCATAGAGGCTAGGATTTACAATACATTACAAAATGGAGGACTGGCTAAAAGAGTTATATGAAACCATTCACTGCACTGCAGATGGTATGTTGTTGTTGTTGTTGTTATGTGCCATCGAGTCGGACCCAACTCATAGCAACCCCTCCTTGGGTTTCCAAGGCAGTATCACTACGGAAGTAGATTGCTCCATCTTCCTTCCGAGGAGTGGTATACATGTTTATATTTGTGAGAGTAGTTGAGGTAAGTCATTCACTGTTTCATTAAAAAAAAAATGTATCTGTTAAGACATTTTTGCATTAAAGGCCTCAGGCCTAAGGCAGTCACCATCCACACACAATGCTGTTGGTTCGAGCCTGCCACAGAGCCTAGCCCTCTCTTTTTTTAGGAGCGGTGAAAGCATAGTACCTAAGACACTTGACTGCTAACCAGAAGACTGGAGGTTCAAACCCACCAGTCACTCCTCAGAAGGAAGATGGGGCAATCTACTTCTGTAGTAATGCTGCCTCAGAAACCCAAGGAGGGGTCGCTATGAGTCAGGTCCTACTGGACGGCACATAACTACAACAACATACTCATGATGGAGCTCTGGTGGCATAGTCCCTAAGGCATTTGACTGGTAATCAGAAGGATGGCAGTTCAAACCCACCAGCCACTCCTCGAAAGGAAGATTAGGCTATCTACTTCTGCAGTGATATCATCTCCGAAACCCAAGGAAGTGTCAGTATGAGTCGGATCTGACTCTACGGCATTTAGTTTGGTTTTTGCTTTGTACTCATGATAGGTTCCTGCTGATGGTGAAAATTTGGAGTATTATTTTTATAAAAAGAAGGTCATGAGAAGAATACTCTAAAATAGGAATACACGGTTGTTGAACAATCAAAGAGAAGAATGACTAAACACTACTATTCTTTTATCAAAAATCTCATTGCTGATAAATCCCAGACCCAGATGATAACTTATTAAATTTGGTGATCAGGGATTCAGAGTATTGCTTTAAAGGATTCTTGCTCTAAAGGATGATACATCAATTGATCCACGTTTATTTTTGTGTTCTAATAATTAAATTTAATGATGCCTGCTATCAAAATTCTTAACATATTCTTCAATCAGAGCAGATTCTGTGCCTTCAGAATCAAACTAAAGAATCTGAAGAACAGCCTACCACGGGCAAATGTAAGATTTGATTGTACCTGAGATTTTCTTAAAGTGTTGGATATTTCATGCTCTATGTGTTTGTATCTGCTACTTCCTCTGCAATAGTGTGTTGCTCACTCTCTTCTTCACCAGAATTACTCATTTGCCTTTCAGAAATGGCCACCATGATGATTTCCCTTAGGAATCCTTTCATGAAATACCAGCATGGCTTTCACACAGCCCCTAGAGCCTGGCACTTAGAACTCAAACTTCTAGCCTCCCTAACTGTAAGAGAATAAACTCCTGTTGGTTCAAGCCACCATCTCATTTGTGGTATATACTTGTCAGAGCAGCAGTGGGTAACCAGAACAATGGGGTATATTCCTCTCCCCTCTACTGACAATAGCACCTTATGCAGCCCTCAGTGATGCCACTTAGCATATTGAATTGCTACAACTTATTGGCCTATCAGCCCAACTTACTGGTGATATTCTTGAGGGTAAAGAACAGCTCTTTATCTCTGAAAGGCAGACAAACCTTTAAACCTTAATAGAGATATTTGTTTTCTGATATTGAGGTTGCTGTCCCTCCCTTACATATGTTTCCAATCAAGCTTCAGGCAAAGTTTTCTCAGTGTGAAAAAGATGAGAAGGATATACCAAAGGACTCACCTAATTAAGGTAATTTTGGAAGGCTAAGCATTTCTTTGGCTATTTATTCTTAATCTTCTGAAGTTCTCTTTCTGCTGATCTTTAATTAAAATAATTGAGTTAACATTTCACTACAGTAAATAATTGATAGTTGCCCAAGTCTAAAGACATAACCCAGATTTGTAATTATTCTTCATAGTGAAAAATGTCAGTGTGATTGTCTTCCATAATGATTAAGTATTTACATTTTATTTTCTCTTTAAAATTATAGATCCAACATTTTGCTAGCTATCTCCTTAAAACTGCATGTCAGCATTATTACAAAGCTACTAATTAGAACCAAACCACAAACCAAACTCACTGCCATTGAGTCAGATCTGACTCACAGCGACCTCTCTTTGGGTTTCTGAGGCGGTAGCACTACGGAAGTAGATTGCCCAATCTTCCTTCTGAGGAGTGGCTGGTGGGTTTGAAGTCTCTCAATATCTTGAGTACTAATCTGCCTGATACCCTAAACCCAAACCCATTGCCATTGAGTTGTGAGATTTAGCTATGTTTTACCTACTATCTGTTTTACCTAATTCAAAAATAATTGCTTTATGACTGGGTGACCTACGATTAAACATAATTAAACAATATGCTCTTATTGGAACATATTTTCTTCCTAAATTATGTGAAGCAGGAAAATGACTCAATACTTTTCATTTCATTTATAAGTCAGTATTAGAAAAGTCTTTCAGATATAATGGACAATCAATAATATGACAATGTTTATTGATGACTTCTTCTTAGTGTCATATTCCAGGAATACCTTCAAATAACAACCATAGCCATAGTACTAATAACAATATGGTATTAATAATACCCACTAGTATGTTTAAGGAGGCACTAATCATTATTCAGATGGGTTGATAAGAATATCAGCTCATATATTTGATTTCCTTTAACACTCACTACGGACAATATCCTTGTCTGCATCACATGCCCTTGGGTCTACCTCTGATTTCTGTCTTATTTGTAATGAAGAATTCAAGTCAGATTCAACTTGGGATGCAATTGTCCAAAGTCAAGCTTTTTGCATCTCTCAGGGTTCTACTCCAGTAAAATCTTATTTATTTTACTTGGTTGTCACAGAAGTATAGGGGTGCTGATAACCCAATGGACATTCATCAATGTGGAATAGAGGCTGTTGCTTATATTCTACAACCTCTTTTATTGTAGATGAACCAGGAGCTCTGATGTCACAGTGGTTAATTCCTCAAGGAGCAACCAGCTTCTCTGCGGGAGAATGATGTGGCAGTCTGCTTCCATAAAGATAGGAAACCATTTAGGGCTGTTCTGTTTGTTAATATATGGTCACTGCAAGTAAGAATTGACTCCATGGTGATTGGTTTGGGGTTTTTGGGTTATTTTTTCTGAAAGGTATTCTAACTATTCAAGTGTCCAAGTTAAATTTGGAGTCAAAGCCTGCAGCAACGATCTTGATAATGTTCTCTTGTGTTGTTTTTTCTTCTTTCCTTAGCTCACACTTGTTGTTTCCTCTCTCCTTTATCTAAGTCCTTGTTTTAGAGCCAACTTTAGGTGATTCTAGTCCTGTTGTGCCTAAGGCATTTAGCTGCTAATCAAAAGGCTGGCAGTTCAAACCCACCAGCCACTACTCAGAAGAAAGATTGAGCAATCTACTTCTGTAGAGATACTGCCTCAGAAACCCAAGGAGATGTTGCTATGAGTTGGAACCAACTTGATGGCAGTGAGGTTTATTGTGAACTGTGGTACATTATAATGTGGCCTTGCTCAAAATCAATCATCATGTAGTAATCCTAAGCAATCAATGGGAGGCTACATCCTCTAAAATCTTCCTGAACAAATTAATCTCATCTTTGCTTTGTAACTCACAATGTGGTTAGTTCAACTACACACATATTGGAGCACTTGAGCAGAACTAAATCTGTTCATGGAGAAAAGTCTTGGCATTTTCTGCAAAAATAGGAGCCAAGATTTTAAATTCTTCTAACTAAACATCAGCGATGATACCTACATCTAAAAGATGTGCATCTACTTTCAATAAATCACTAATTTCTATATCAAACTATTCCCAGAGTTATTAGTTTGAATTTGTTTTTCTTTGATAACTTGAAAAGAAAATACTTACTGAACTAATTAATTGGTAAATGGAATATTTAGTCTTGAAAATACATATTATTCATTTAGAATCCAAATTGTCTAAATTTCATCTTGGAAACAGAGGATCAGAAAGTACATGATTCAAATACATTGTATGTTGTTGTTGTTGTTAAGTGCCGTCGAGTTGTTTCCGACTCATAGCGACCCATGCACAGCAGAACGAAACACTGCCCAATCCCGCGCCAACCCCACAATCCCTGCTATACTCGAGCCCATCATTGCAGCCACTGTATCAATCCATCTCCCTGAAGGCCTCCCCCTCTTTCGTCGACCCTCCACCCTACCAAGCATGACATCCTTCTCCAGGGAATGGTCCCTTCTTACAACATGACCAAAATAGGTGAG
>NW_006921792.1:6073860-6086179 GCF_000298275.1 Orycteropus afer afer | reverse complement strand
CTACCGGTGATTCTTCTTTGTTTCCAACTTTTGCATTCCAACATTGTATATATATTATATATATTTATGTATATACATCTATACATATATACATGTTATAAATGTCTTCTAATCCATGAGTTGACATATAATTTTATCCTTGGAATTCATCAAAAAATCACAAAATAAATGACCACATTAAAATATGTTTTCATCTTTTATAGAGTTTTCATGGAAGATTGTATCCATCATCATATTCAATGCCCCTTCTACAAACATCTACACATTATTGTAAAATGAGTTGGAGAGAGTGATTCCAAATCTCCATTTTAGGCAGGTTCCTATACTTGCCTTGTTTAATTCAACTGACAAAATAATGGAGATACAGTGTTATAAAATTTTTCTGCTAAACATTTAGTAATCTATTCACCTTTAGGGAGCTCTGGTGGCATAGTGCCTAAGGCATTTGACTGCTAACCAGAAGGCTGGTGGTTCAAACCTACCAGGCACTCCTCAGAAGGAAGATGGGACAATCTACTTCTGTAGTGATACTGCCTCGGAAACCCAAGGAGGGGTCACTATGAGTAGGATCTGACTCGATGACCGTGAGTTGTTGTTTATCTCTATTTTATGAGACCCTTAAGGGAAAAATAGACAATCTAAAGCAGTATGATTTATCATGCTCTTTCTTCTCATGATTCTATGTTTAGGTTCATATCACAGACAGAAAATAAAATGAGCATCGATAGTTATAGGATTAATGATATCAATATTGAATGATGTTTCTGATGTATTTTTGGTCAGGGACTGTACATAATATAACATGTGAATTACCTTAATAAAGATGTTGATAAAAATAAAAATAAAATACAAATGTTAAGCATAGTTTTTAAGTCAAATGTATTAAAAATAATTAATTTTAATTTTAGAAAACTTTTGTTTAGCTTTTGTAAGCTCTTGAGTTATTTTTATTAGCATTCAGGCAGACCATGAATATTTATTTGTAGAATAACTTCTGTATTTCCTATAGCAAAAAATACAACAGAGCTGGCAGTTTCTACTAACGTATCAACATATGTAATTAAGCTCCCATATATTTGCCATTGCGAAGCATGTGATTTAGGTTCAAATATAGATTGAAATGTGTTTCTTATAATTTATTTTAAATATTAGTAGGTCATAACTTCCAATTAACTCTTTTTTTGTTTGTGCAAGTAGATTGAGCAGATGGTTCTATACCAGGTAACCTGTATATAAAGTAGGAAGATGGTAAAGACTCTATTAACAGCCTCAGTAATATTTTCAAAAAAGAAAATACTGACAAATGGTTAGGCAAGTAGAGCTCCCAAATTCTCTTTTATGAATCCATAGGCTTTTTTTTTTTTTTTTAAGTAAATAGCAGATTTTGTTCCTCTGAAATTGAAAATTAACATATATGCAGCAAAGCAGTTTTATACTTATAATTTTAAAGTGAAAGCCTATCACAGTCTTGGAAAACAGAGGAAAGAATATTTTAATGTATCTTAAAAGCACTTTCAGTGTAAAATTGTAGAGTATAAGGAATTTGTTATACAGTATTAGAGCAAAGTTTAGAACTAAATGGATTTGCAGTGAGGTCAGTATTTTAGAAAACTAGCATTTTAAATCTGTATCTACTACGTACATATTTTTTTCCTTTTTCATATAATGGAATTTCTTGCTTCTTCCACTTTTTCTTTCTTCACTCTCATCTTTCACTCACTTACTCTCCATGAAATACATTTTGCAACCCCTCACACTTTTTCTTTTTTTTTTTCTTAGCTTAGTGATTTCAGAAACATATATAAAGTTATTTGGCTATATATTTCATAAATTTTCAGCTGTGGCTACTATCTATTATCTGAAAGGAAATCCTAAAGAGAGAAAGACTGGGGAATGGGGAGGGAATGTGTTTGAATGTATGAGTATGTATGAGGTTTTCAGTTATTTACTAGACCTTAACCATTTTATATTTGATGCAAAAATTATTTCTATCCAACTTTCTTGGAGAGAAGGTCAAAAAAATCATCGAGCTCTCAGCATCTTTACCAATATGCACTTTGGGATATTGTTTGTACAATAAAATATTATCAAAAACACTGGGTCCACATAAGAAAGAGTTATGAGAGTAACCATCCTATGAAAGAAGTTTTATGTGCTTGTAAAAGGAAGGCTTAAACTGTAAACTATTTCCAAAAATATAATGTCTTTTGTCTTAGTTCTCTAGTACTGCTTTAACAGAAATACTACAGGTAGATAGCTTTGAAAAACTGAAATTTATTCTCTTACAGTTCCAGAGACTAGAAGTTGGAGTGCACAGTGCCAGCTCTAGGGGTTGGATAGAGGCCCCTCAACCTTGGGCTTCACCTTGGACTTCCGGGCCGACTGGAGCACCCTGGAGGTTTCCCCTGACTCATGCAGCTGCAGAGGCTGAGGGACTCAAGATTGGCAGTCCGTATAGCAGGCTGCTAGCTCACAAGTCAAGTCAACAATCCCAAGATTAACTGACAACACTGCATGCCACTTGTTCAAGTCCAGGAATTGGAGATAATAATCAGCCAAATTCAGGAACCCACAATAAGCAAAAAGCTAGAGATCTTTCCAAAGCTTCTCCATATATACTTGAAGCCAGTCATAGCAAGAAAGCAACTACCCTTCAACTAAGCTGCTCACAGCAGATTCCACTATGCAGGTGATTACATCACATCAAATCTCATCATGGGGAATAACTACATCTAACTGCCAAGCCATTCAAAATGACAGCCTAAACAAGTTGACACACATCTTAATTACCACATCTTGTGTCAGGATCCTATTTCAGTTTGTTGCAGTCAGCTTGCCAGTCCTTACCACTATCCATAAAATAAAAAAATTCCCCTCTGTATGGTATTCCCTGGAAAGTTAATTTCTTTTATTTCCATGAGTGCTTGGGGATATGAACATTATTATTATTATTATTATTTTATTAAGTTCACAAGTTTACTTGTGGTCATTATTGATAAAGATATTTACAATATTATTTGTGAAGATACAATTAAGAAAATGGTACAGAAACATAAAATAGTTTATATGGGCCAATTAGTGTTTAATTAAGGCCAATTACAACTGAATAAGTTGTAATAACATTTCCTGACAGCCATATTTTGAAGAGTTGGGTAAAAGGAGCAGAAATAAAAGTAAAGGAAAACAACCAACTTCAGTCACAATACATGCCTCAAGATCATTTCCCTTAAGAAAAACAATCCTGGATAATAAGCTAATTCCTACTAAGCTCATCTTTTTTCCCTCATGTTTTCAATAATAATATGGTTAGGATCTTGTGCTCTCATTTTAAATTTAGTGTTACATATCTAATTTACCATTCTCAGTATTTACTATCACTTGTCTAATTTAATCTCATCCAAATTACACTTCTTCCCATTCAGAAAATCTAAAGCAAATAATTCTCATTCAATTAAAATTTTCCCATTTAATTGAAAATACCATGCTTGATTTTGAGTTTGCCTGTGAGATAAAACTACAACAACTTTAAGAAAAACAATAATATAAACTCAACTCTGTGAATGATGAAAACAGAATCTGAGGTTATACAGTGTATAACATGAAAAAAAAAAAAACAGAGCAATCATGAGAGTTAGGTTTACTTGAGTTTTGAATTTGCTACTTAACATCTCACAGATGTGAATGTCTCTTTTTAAAATGTGCTAATGTTACCTGAGGAGCTCTGGTAGCGTAGTGCCTAAGGCCTTTGACTGCTAACCAGAAAGTTAGCAGTTCAAACCCAGCAATGTTCCCAGAAGGAACATTGAGCAATCTACTTCTGTAGAGACACCACCTCAGAAACCCAAGGAGGAGTCACTATGAGTCGGGTCCAATGTGACAGCAGTAAGTTTCATGTTACCTGAGTGACACAACTGGTTAAGTGCTTGGCTAATTTATCCAAAGGCACCTCAGAGGAAAAGCCTGACAATCTACTTCTGAAAGATCAAGACTGAGCCAAGAAACCACCTGTGGTGTGCTGTTCTACTCTGAGACTTGTGAGGTCATCATAAATCCACTCAAGTTGACTCAACAACTGGAAGAAGTCTTACCTACTTTATTATGTTTTTGTAAGGATTTCTTCATTCAATAAATATTTATTGAGTTTGTTATATTCTAGTATGTTGTTATTAGGTGTTGTTGAGTCATCTCTAACTCATAGTGATCCTGTGTATAACAGAACAAAACATTCCCAAGTCCTGCTCCATCCTCACAATCCTTGCGCTGCTCGAGCCCATTGTTGTAGTCATTATGACAATCCATTTTGTTAAGGGTCTTCCTCTCTTTCGCTAACCCGCTACATTACCAAGCATGATATCCTTCTCCAGGGAATGGTCCCTTCTCCAGGAAATGCCCAAATCAGGTGAGACAAAGTGTGGTCATTCTCGTTTCCAAGGAGAATTCTGGCTGCACTTCTTCCACATCAGATTTGTGTGCTCTTTTGGAAGTCTATGGTATATCCAGTGTTCTTCACCAACACCACAATTCAAAGGCATCAACTCTTCTTCCATTTTGCTTATTCATTGTCTGGCTTTCACATGTGTATGAGGCAATTGAAATTACCATAGTTTGGGTCAGGCACACTTTAGTCTTCAAAGTGACATCTTTGCCTCTTAACAATTTAAAGAGTTCTTTAAATTGTTAAGAGGTTTGCTCAGTGCAATACAATGCCTGATTTTCTGACTGCTGCTTCCATGGGTGTTTACTGTGGATCCAAGTAAAACAAAATCCTGGATAACTTAGATCATTTCTCCATTTATCGTGATGTTGCTCATTGGTCCAGTTGTGAGGAGTTTTGTTTTCTTTGTGTTGAGGTGTAATCCATAATGCAGACTGTCATCTTTGATCTTCATCAGTAAGTGCTTCAAGTCATCTTCACTTTCAGCAAGAAAGGATGTGTCATCTGTATACTGCAGATTGTTAATGAATCTTCCTTCAATCCTGATGCTGAATTATTCTTCATATAGTTGAGGTTCTCAGTTTATTTGCTCAACATACAGATTGAATAAGTATGGTGAAGGGATACAACACTGATATAAACAAATCTTGCTTTTAAACCATGCTGTATGCGCTTGTTCTGGTTCCTTATTAGTACAATTAAGTGTCTGGAGTTCCCATTCTTCATAATGTTACTCATAATTTCATCTCTAGCATAGTTCCACCTAATGAGAATATAAAAATGAATAAACTTAGTCCTCAAAAAGCTTCCAATCTTGCAACATTAGTAAGGGCAAGAGAAGTCTCAAATGTGAGATATTTGTTTGTATGGAAAATTATTCCCAATATAAATCTTCCATGAATAGATGTGAAACAGTTAGGAAGATCTGAAATACTTTTCTTTTTTAATAATAAATGAAAACTTTAGATTGCCTTATAATGAAATGCCACTATTTTTAAAGTAAACTTCCTTCATTTAGACCTGTGTTTTGGATCTCATGGGAGATACATTTGGAAGACTACAGAGAATTTACTGGAATTTTATTCATTTAGCAGTTTTAGGTATCAGTGCTACAAATCTGGATGATATCACCTTATAAACAAAAGTAAAGAGACTTATTTTAAAAATAACCTAGCAAAAGGATTTGCTGTTAATGAATCATTATCTTTCTAAATCCTAACATCCACATAACAGAGGCCAAATGAGAAATCTGTTGTAATTTAGATCCTCATCTTAATTTTCAAATGTCAAAAATGTAATTGATGATTAATGTAGGAAAGGACAAAAAGTTCAAGCCAATTTATTCAGTTGTCTAAAGCCCATACTTTTTAACTATTTAATATTTATTGCTTTCAAGAAATAAAACACTTTTTAGTTGCTGGGATCAACTATCACAGAAGAAGGTAATTAAAATTATGTTTTTGCTCATATGTTCTGAAGATTGATGTCATGTGTCAACTCATCTATGCTATGATTCTCAGTGGTTTGGCATGCACAATTGTAATCACCTTCCATTTTGTGCTCTGGAATGAGCAGCCAATCAGTTGAAAGAGGAATTTCTATGGGGATGTGTTCTTTCTCCAGCATATAAATGGATATTCTGGCAAAGCTCATTCTCTTTGTCAACCTTGCTTACCTATTGTCATTTAACCTCTGATTTTTGGGAGATAAGCCTGCAGAATCTCTGGTGTGCTGCTTGGCCTGCAGATTATGGATTCTTCTACCCCGGAAACCCTATGAGCTAGCAGAGGTTTTTAACCTGTTGCCTGACCCATGGATATGGGACTTGTCAGCCCTCATAATTGCTTGTGCCATTTTCTTACAATTGCATGAGGCATTTCCTTGAAGTAAATTATTCTGTATATATATCTATACATACTTCACTAGTTTTGCTCTGCTAGAGAATCCAGACTAAGACATAGGTTAAACAAATAAATCAGTTAGTTTTAAGTACCCTAAATTAAAGTTAAGTCACAGATAGTATACAGAAAATCTATAGCATTTAAGCAGCATCTAATAAAAATAAGTTTAAATAATTACAGATCAAATAAAGATCAATAACTCCAAACAAGTTTGGATTCACAGGTATTGTGCATGGAGATGCAGTTAGATCTTAGCAGTAGTTCACTCAGGGAAATTTATATTATTTTATTATTATTATTAAAGCTGAATTATTTCTCATTTTAGTGAGAATTTTTAAATTTTCAATTACCTTTCATTAATGAGCATCCAAATGTTATTTATTTTTATTGGTGTCATGGTAACCCAAAAAGTCCATTGTTATGGAGACAATTCCAACTCATAGCAACCCTATTAAACAGTGTGAGTAGAACTACCTCATAGGGTTTCCAAGGCTATGATCTTTAAGGAAGGAAACTGCCACATATGTTTCCCATGTAGTAGGGTGCTGGGTTCAAACCACCAACCTTCTCGTTAGCAGATGAGTGCTTAACCACTATACAACCAGGACTCCTTTCATTGCCATGGTACTGGTGGCATTTTTATTATTTTAAATAGAGATATATGGAAGTTATATACTGGCTATTTCCTTTTAATAGTGTGATCATCTTTGTTTATTTGTGTTTATTCCTTTCTATGTTGACTAATGTACAGCATTCAATATGAGACGCAGGGTCCTTCCTACACTTTGTGGTGAAGCATGACTTTGGAAATTATTAGGAATGATTAAGGAATCCTTCCCCAAAAATGCTTAATGACAAATAGAGAGACTTTCCTCATTTGATTACTCCACCAAAATACTACCTGCACAGTTCTTATGACGGATTATTTTGGACAAGATTAGTTTTGTTACTTAAATTTACTCTTTAATTATTATTAAAAATTCCTGATTTTCTGTGATTGCCAGCACCAAAGAGATTTATAAAGACTCAATCTTTGATTCCTTCACTGAGTCAAAATTTCCTTAATCGAGGCTGTTGTTGTTATGTGCCGTCAAGTTGGACCAACTCATAGCGACTCTTCCTTGGGTTTCTGAGGCAGTATCACTATGGAAGTAGATTGCCCAACCTTCCTACTAAGGAGTGGCTGTTGGGTTTGAACCATTAGCCTTCTGGTTAGCAGTCAAGTGCCTTAGGCACTACACTACCAGAGAAAGGTTTAAATCTGGGAAATAGTGGCTAAAGACCACTAACGATCCTGCTTTTATGAAAGAATTCCCCACTTAGTTCCTGCCAGTATAAGAAACATGTTTTTTTGTTGTTGTTGTTTCTTATTTTTTTGGTAAGCAGAGACTCTAATCTTTAAGAAGTTTTACCCCTATTGTTAGTGTTTGCCTCTTAAATTACTTTCAGACACTAATATAAAATAGATTTTGGGCATCAACGTAGACAAAAATGGAAACTTTTGAAATTAGAATTACTAACCTGAAATATGAAGGCTAAGAAGCTTATTGAAAGGAAGATGAGTAAAAATTAGAATTAACAGAGCACACAGTCTATCAATTTTATTGGGTTTGCTTACTTATAATTGCAATTTTAAGCTAGGATCCCATTTTTTTAAACTTATTATGTTCTGCAATTTTATTTGGCACTCAATTTAGGATTCATGAAGAGATTTGACATCATAAGTCTCCATCCATCAAAAAAAACTATTGTGTATTTTCTAAAATGGAAATTTTTTACTTGTAATATATTAATTAATATTGTTTATGATAAATTACTATTTGTGCTTGGAGCTATGGTATCATAACACAAATGGTATTTGAATTGCTATTTTCCTATATGCATGTCAACTTCATTTCAAATTAATTTAGACAGTTATCTCTGATATCTCTCTCATATCTTAAGAAATGCAGAGCATTAAGCTTAACATTTCCTAAGAGAACTGTGCTCCCTGACCCACCAACTTTGAGTACTCAATATCTTCTTCATCTTTCACCTAAAAATCTTTTCTTAGAATTTTTAGCACCTTTCTTTACTTTTAAGGAGCTCTTGTTGCAAATTTTTAAGATATTTGGCTTCTGCCCAAAAGGTCCACAGATCTCATCAGCAGCAGAGAGGGATGAGACAGCCTGCTTCCATAAAGATTTATGGCCTTGGAAACACTATGGTCAAGTTTTACCCACTCCTATAGGGTCACTATGAGTCAGAATTGACTCAATGGCAGTGGAGGAGTGGGTTCTTTTCTTTGTGTTCAGGAGATAGGATATACATGGTAGCTATTTTAGGTTTAACTGTATTTTAGGTTTAAATTATAGTGGGCCAGTAATTAAATATGTATGGCCAGCGAAAGACTTCTATGCTGTAAGCCCATAATAACACATTGTTATCAAGCTGATTCTACTCATTGTGACCTTTTAGGACAGAGTAGAACTACCTCCATAGGGTCTCCAAGGCTATAAATATTTACAGTAGCAGACTGCCTCATCTTTCTTCCACAAGCAGCTGGTAGATTCCAACCACTGAGGTTTTGGTTAGCCGCCCAAAGCTTTAACTACTATGCCACCAGAGGTCCTTAAGTCCACAATAAGTAAAATCATATTAGCAGGAGTGGGTGACTGAGCAGAATTTATTGCTTGAGAAGACAAAAGACTCATTCTGTCTTTAGGTAATTCAAGGTATCAAAGCAAGCACAGTGTGTCTGTGGGGCTGACAATGTTAGACACCTATAAAAGAATAGCTCTGGGCCTCCTGACTTAGAAGTTATCCTTTGTCATGGAAAGACATTATTTTCACCTTTAGCACAATTGTTCCAAAAGAAATTTGTGAATAGAGAGAAATTGTCTTGAAATTTCCTTTATTTCAACAACTCTTCTAAGCAGAAAAAAAAAATCTTACAAAGTTTCACAGTTATCTAGGGAACTGCAATGATTTGTCCCTTTTAGAAATTATGCTCTTTCCTTAGTTTTTTTTTTTTTTTTTTTTTTTTTTTTTTTCTTGCCTATAAGATACCATTTTTTCTGGTTTCTTATTTTATCAGGGTCTTTCTTATTAGGGAGTCATGTTCAGATTTCAATGCAATGAGGCAGGACTTGTAAGAGAAAATATAAAGAAAAATATTGCATCAATGAGTCTTTAGATGCTTTTCATTTTGTGTCCAATAAGTAATTATCTAGTGTCTCTTTGTTTAAATCTAAAGAATGTGCCAGATGCCCTACTTGCAGCAGTAAGAGATGCGCACTATCTGTGAGAAAATAAAACACTTTATGTCTCTGTTGTTAATTGGTCCCTTTTCTAGCTCTTCTTTCAGAACAAAAACAATACTGCTGCTAACCTACCTTTGAACAGGTAGAGGGCTCCCTCCTGTGGGCAAGTAGCTGAAACAGTATCCATGGCAACAGAAAACTCCAAACCCTGGCAACAAACAATGGCTAAGAAGCTCCAATATTATGTTAGAGGAAGAAATCAGAAAATGGAAAAGAACCTGGGAAAGAGAAATAAAAACTTTATAAACAAGGGTGATAGAGACTTTTAAAATATCAACAAAATAATTGCTGGAAGGAAGGAGAGTGTGGAAAGGACTGTATATATATGCAGGGACTGAATATTGGGAAGGGAGGTAAAGAAGGGGAAGGAGGGTGAAGTGACATGTTAGCCCAGGTATGCCTGAAATAAATAACCATGACACTTTAATATGATGCATTTGATGACAAATATTTAAAAATATGAATAAAGTGATTGTTAGTTCAATAAACACATTAAACATTTAAATAAGTATTAGCATTTGTAGAATGCTTGCCGGGCTACTGATCACTGTGCAAGCTGATCTCTCACATTATATTCATATAAACTCAAGGGTGTTGTTGTTATGTGCCGTCGAGTTGTCTCTGACTCATAGCAACCCCTCCTTGGGTTTACGAGGCGGTATCAGTATGAAAGTAGATTGCCCCATCTTCCTTCCGAGGAGTGGCTGGTGGGTTTGAACTGCCAACCTTCTGGTTAGCAGTCAAGTGCTTTAGGCACTACACTACCAGAAGTGATACATCCTCATCATTTTTATTATTGGTTTTATTGCCACTGCACTCATTGTACTGATGACGAGATGAAGCAGTAAGAATAATAGCATTAATTCTAAATCATATATCAAGTGATACTCACTTTGCATCTACTGTGTGTCAGTCGGGAGCTCTGGTAGCATAGTGCCTAAGGCACTTGACTGCTAACCAGAAGACTGGCGCTTCAAACCCACCAGCCACTCTTCTGAAGGAAGATGGGGCAATCTACTTTCGTTGTGATACTGCCTCAGAAACCCAAGGAGGGGTCGCTGAGTCAGGTCTGGCTCCACAGCACATAACAACAACAACATATATCCATCACTGAGCTCAAGAGTTTAGTTAATTATCTATTTGAATTAGTTGATTACCTATTTGAATTCTCAGAGCAAGTGAATAAAACATAGTGAGTGAAAGACACATAATAAAATAGCATGTTTGGCATGTTTGACATCCAGCAAGGGAAACAGTGACTGGAATAAAGTGGTGATTGACTGTATGGTGGGCGTATTAAATTAGAGATACAATAAGAGTTGAAAACAAGTACGGCCCTATAGGCCATTGTAAGATCTTTGCTTTTATTCTAAGCAAACACAAAGTTTTTGAAGGGTTATACGAAAATTAGTGATGTAATCTGATATACATTTTAAAAAGATCTCTGTGACATGTTTTGAGGCAAAGCAGAAAGCATTTGGCAAATGATGGCATTCATGCAGTGTTAAGGAGAGGATTAGTGTTCAGTGTCTGCAGAGGAATGGAAGTAAATACGTGATTGTTTCATTTGGAATCCCTGGAGGGCCATGGCTTAGGAATGGTGTCAACTAAAGACAACTGGAAAGTTACCAAATCTACAGCCCATCCTCAAGTCAACTTGGAGTCTGATTAAATTATAGTGATTTGACATGATGGAAACTTACAAGAAGAAGAAGCCAGGACACTATATACCTAACAAAATAAGGGGTAAGTCACCTCTGAGAATTTAAAGGAGGACGAGAAAGCAAAACTTGTAAGATTCTTTGCAGTTCATAATAAAAATTTATGTCATTTAATTAAAAATTATGAGACATCACAGCAACAACTCTGTATGCCCAAGAAACATAGTCAATTCAAAGAGACCCATTTGTGTTCCAGTGAGTGGGGTTTTCAGGCAAGAACTTTAAAATAAATGAGGACTAGATGAAGATTTTGATCAAAAACTGCAAAAAAGTAATGAAACGAAATCAAATTGAAATGCCAAAACTTAAAAACTAAATAATACACAAAAAAGAAACTGCTCAGAGAGTCCTTTGTCTACATCTCCTGTCTGAAATCCTCAAAACAAAAGTGCTGTTTAAATGCCATTAAGTTTTGTGATATGGAGCGTATCTATGCAGCAGATGCACTTAGATAAAATATATAAAAATATGTCTAAAACAAAAATAAGGAAAGAAAAGAGAGCGATCCAGCAAAGTAAAAAATACAAAACTTTCAAAGATGACTTCTAGTTAAATTTTTGTAAAATTGAAAACAAAAAAGTTAAGCAGACTTTAAACTTTAAACACACACACACACGTATACACACACACATGTATACACACACATATACTTTGTGGAAATAATGACTAACTGAAGGCAGAATAAACAGGAAACAATTTATAGTATTCAACAAAGACAGCTAAATTAGAATACAGAAAATTATTGGTTTGATGTTTAATTTTTGTAGTTTATTAGTCTTTCACTCCCCTTGTTTAACTTATTTCTAGGTTTCTCATTTTTTGATACTACTATAGGAGCTCTGGTAGCATAGTGGCTAAAGCACTTGACTGCTAACCAGAAGGCTGGCGGTTCAAACCCACCAGTCACTCCTCGGAAGGAAGGTTGGGCAATCCTACTTCCATAGTGATACTGCCTTGGAA
>NW_006921792.1:6061907-6073760 GCF_000298275.1 Orycteropus afer afer | reverse complement strand
TCGGGGCCGACTCGACGGCACATAACAACAACAACAACATAGGAGCTCTGGTAGCATAGTGCCTAAGGCACTTGATTGCTATCCAGAAGGCTGGCGATTCAAACCCACCAGCCACTCCTCAGAAGGAAGATGGGGAAATCTACTTCCATAGTTATACTGCCTTGGAAACCCAAGGAGGGGTCGCTATGAGTCTGGTCCGACTTAACAGCACACAACAACAACAACATAAATTGAATTGGTTTCTTTACTTCTTTTTTTTATTGTTCATTAATAATGTATACAAATACAACTGTTTTTTACATTGATTTTGTATCCTGACACATTGTTTAATTCCTTTATTTGTTTAATAACATTTTCAAACTCACTGCTGTGGAGTTGATTCAACTCATAGAGACCCCTCCTTGGGTTTCTGAGGCAGTATCACTAAGGAAGTAAATTGCTTAACCTTCCTTCTGAGGAGTAGCTGGTGGGTTTGAACCCTGCCTTCTGGTTAGCAGTCAAATGCCTTAGGCACTATGCCACCAGAGCTCCTAATAATATTTTAGTTTTTTTTTTTTCTTTTTAAAAATTTTGTAAGTACGACACCTTGTCATATACAGACAGTTTTACATCTTCCATTTCAGTCTTTCGTTTATTTATGTGCCCTGCTCTATTTTTACACAAATAATATGAGCCTTCTATGTTTGCCAACAGCTCCCTAGCCTCCCTGCACAGTATTTTGCAGCAATATGTAAAAAATTAGCATAATGCTTATGAACATACCTTGAAGAGAGAGGGCATGGCTGACAAAGAAGGCAGCTCACTTTATTTGTATGAAAATAGGGCAATTATTTTGTTTCAAACTTCCAGTACAATGTTGAATAGAAGAGGTGAGAGTAAACCACTCTGTCTTATTTCTGAGCATTCACTTTTAACCCTTAATATTACATTAGCTCCACTATTTCTCTGTGAATTTGCCTTATTGTGCTGGCTTGTGAGTTGCTGTGATACTGGAAGCTATGTAACTAGTATTTTAAATACTAGTTACATACATGGTGGGCGTGTTTCAGTGGAGCTCCCAAAATAAGACAGACTAAGAGAAAGACTTGATGATCTACATTTGAAAAAAAAAAAAAAAATGCCCAATGAAAATATTATGAATAGCAGTGAACAGTGTTTGATATAGTGCCAGAAGATGAGCCCCTCAGGTTAGAAAGCACTCAAAATGCAACCAGGAAAGAGTTGCCTCCTTAAGAGGAATTGACATTAAGGATGTGGATGGAGTAAAACTTTTAGGACCTCCGTTTGCTAATGTGACAATACTCAAAATGAGAATAAATATCTGCAAACACCCATTAATAATATTGTTGTTGTTGTTAGGTGTTGTCAAGTCAGCTCTGACTCAAAGGATCTCTATATACAACAGAAAGAAACATGGCCCAGGCCAACATGATCTTCACAATCCTTGCCATACTGGAGCCCGTCGCTGCAGCCACCGTGTCAGCCCATCTTGCTGAGTGTCTTCCCTTTTTTTGCTGACCTTCTACTTTACCAAGCATGATATTTTTCTCCAGGCAATGGTTCCTTCCGACAACATAACCAAAGTAAATGAGATAAAGTCTGGCCATTCTCACTGAATGTGGAAGGTTGTTCTCACTGAATGTTTAATCGAGGAGAATTAGAAGTTGTTAGAAATGAAATGGAGTACATAAAGACTGATAGTCTAGGCATGAGTGACCTGAGATGGATTGGTATTAGCCATTGTGAACCAGACAATCATATGATCGCCTATGTTGGGAATGACAAATTGAAGAGGAATGGCGTCACATTCATCATCAAAAGAAGCAATGTGTACATTCATTTCTTTCATCAAATTTGGAAATTTCTTCAAATATTTTTTCTGCTTTTTCTCTTTGTTTTCCTCTTCTGGGACTTCTATTATGTCTTTAGTAGTATACCTGATCTGAGTAGGCCATGTTCATATTTTTTCATTCTCTTTTCTTTCTACTCTTCAAACTGGATAAACTTTATTGACCTAAGTTCATATTTGCTAATGGACTTATCTGACACTTCAAATTATTGGCTGAGTTCTTTTAATTCCTTTTTCATTTCATTTATTTTACTTTTAAACTCCAAAATTTCTTATTTCACTCATTATTATACTTTTTATCTCTTTGTTGATATATTTTGCTTTGGGAAAGATAATTTTCAAACTTTAGTTCTCTAAACATGATTTATTTTAATTATTTGAACATATTTTGACAGCTTATTAAAAATCTTTAGGTACGAAGTCCAAAAGCTGAAGCCCCTCAGAGATATTTTTTGTTTATTGCTTTCCCATTCTTATGTTTGTGCAATTTTTCCTGCATGTTTGCACTTATATATTTTAACTTTTTGTTGTTATTTGGGTAAAAGTCTACAGTTCAAATTTTGTTTCCATCAGAGAGTTCATACATGTTTTTTCTTTGTGACATTGATTGAAGTCCCCACAATGCATACCACACAGCACTCTTCCCAAGTACTCGTGTTTATCATTTCCCTTTGTCCTTCTTTTTTGTCCATTCCTGCCTTGTGAGCTTTATCCATGCCCAAACTAACTTTTTGATATCCAGTGGTTGATTGTTGTAAGGAGTGCGTGCATCCCTGGTGCTATTGTTTACCTTATAAGTCTGTCTATTATTTGGCTGAATGCTGAACCACAGGAACAAATTCAGTTCCAGGCCTGACTGGTGACTGAGGACCATAGTCTCGGGGGAGGGAGGGTGGTTACACCACTGTTTATCACACACATTTTGTTGAAAACTTGACATTTTAGGTAATATATAGTAGCAATTCTTTCATCACCCCACCTTCTCAGTTTCTTGATGTTACTCGTTTTAAATTTTTTGTTGTTGTTGTTCTCCATATTGCTAATTATTTGTTAGCAACTAGAAGGCTGGCAGTTCAAACCCACCAGCCACTCCTTAGAAGGAAGGTTGGGCAATCTACTTCCGTAGTGATATCGCCTCAGAAATCCAAGGAGGGGTGGCTATGAGTCGGGTCTGACTCAACGGCATATAACAACAACAACAACAATTATTTGTTAACCACTTGTTGTTGTTTGCCGTCGAGTCAGACCCGACTCATAATGACCCCTCCTTGGGTTTCTAAGGCAGTATCACTATGGAAGTAGATTGCCCCATCTTCCTTCTGAGGAGTGGCCGGTAGGTTTGAACCGCCAGCCTTCTGGTTAGCAGCCAAGTGCCTTAGGCACTATGCTACTCTGGTACTCCTTTGTTAACCACTTACCTGGACTAATTTTCTAGATTTTTTTATTCCCATAGTGTGTGACCACTGGGTTCAGTGCTAGCTTCCTTTTTATTTTAACTTCTTGTTTGTGATTTTTGTCCTAAGTCTTTAGTGACCACCTATAAATCGCTGGTAAGCCACTGATAGGTCAAACAATTTTCTTAAATTCTTTGTGTGCTTGTTTTGTACTGTTAGTCAAGGGAGGCTGTGTGAGAAGGTATGTTCCAAACTTCTTGCAGTTTACAAGATAGGTTTAGCTTGAAGTTATACATAAACAGGGCTTTTTCCTTTTCCAGGTCTTTGACCAGAATGTGCACTGGCAATTAGTCCCCAAGAACATGTCAGAGTTTTTCAAAGTTTCTTATGGCTATCTAATTCTCCAAGCTCTTATTTGTCTCAACTGCAATGTTAGCCTTAGGCAGCTGAGATATTGCCACCAAGCTCCCATCATTTAACTAGTGCTATGGAGCTCTGGTGGCCTAGAACTTAAGGCGTTAGACTTCCAACCAGAAGTCTGGCAGTTCAAACCCACCAGCCACTCCTCAGAAAGAAGGTTGAACAATCTACTTCTGTAGTGATACCACCTCAGAAACCCAAGAAGGGATGGCTGTGAGTCAGATCAGAATTGATGGCAGTGTGTTTGCTTGTGCTTACATGGAGAAAAGGGAGTGTTTTGTTGAGCTGAGTCTAAGTAAAATCAAATATCCACACTCTTTTTTTTTTTTTAATATTTACAGTATTCCCTCCCCTCCCCCTCACCCCTGGTAAGCAACAAAGTTTCATTCCATATATAAACCTTTCCTTGACTTTTTACAATAACCGACTAATGCAATATTTGTCTTTCTGTGATTGACTTGTTTCACTAAGCATAAGGTCCTCCAAGTTCATCCACTTGATGCAGTGTTTTGTAGATTCTACATTATTCGTTAGTGTTTCATAGTATTCCACAGTGTGTATGTATCATAGTTTGCTAGTCCATTCTTCTCTTGTTGGGGACTTACGTTATTTTCATCTCTTTGGTATTATGAATAGTGCTGTGATGAACATAGGTGTGCATGTATCTGTTCTTGTCCTGGCTCTCACTGCTTTAGGATATATACCTAGTAATGGATTGCTGGCTGAAATGATATTTCTAATTTCAGCTTTTTAAGGAATTGCCATGCTGCTTTCTACAGTGGTTGTACCATATTATAGTCCAAATAGCAGTGTATGAGAGTCCCAGTCTCTCCAAATCCTCGCCAGCATTTGTTATTTTCTGTCTTGTTGAACTTTGCTATTAGTGCTGGGTCCAGATGATATCTCATTGCTGTTTTGATTGCATCTCTCCAATGGCTTATGGGTAGCGCAGTGCCTAAAGGCACTGGAATGCTAACCAGAAGTCTGGTGGTTCAAACCCACCAGCCACTCCTCGGAAGGAAGATGGGGCAATCTACTTCAGTACTGGTACTGCCTCGGAAACCCAAAGAGGGGTCGCTATGAGTCAAGTCTGACTCAAAGGCACATATCAACAACAACAACAACAATGACTTATGATTGTGAACAATTTCTTCACGTGTTTATTGGCTGTCTGACTACTCTCTTTGCTGAAGTGTCTATTGATGTCTTTTGCCCATTTTTTAATTGGATTGTTTGTCTTTTTGTTGTTGCAGTGTTGGAATCTTCTATACATTTTAGAGATAAGTTCCTTGTCAGATATGTCATCGCCAAATATGTTTTCCCAATCTGTATGTTCTCTTTTTACTCGTTTGCAGAAGTTTTTTGAAGGACATTAAAAAATTAATTGTTAGAAGGTCCCGTTCATCTAGTTTATCTTCTGCTGTCTGTGATTTTTGGATCAAATACTCTGAACAGAAATTTTTCATGTGCTACATGTTCAGACTAATATATACTGTGTTCTGAGAATGGTGCTTTATATAGAGCTCCCATGTACGTCTGTTCACTACATGGGATGCAAGGCTATTGGCTTATGGCTACCACAGCATTAAGTTGAGTGGGGAGATATATGGGATGGGTCCAAGTTAAAACACCTCAGACACCACTGTCTTTGCTTACTTTCCAGAGTTCTTAAATTTTGGTATCTTTGTTCATATTTTTTCTTATGTTCATTGATGTTCTTACTCTCCCATTTTAGTAATTGATCAGTCAAGGAAGTTAGTTTTAAATATGAAATTTCCTTTCCCTTTGATACATATTTTATAATCAGTTCATTAATAAATTAATATTAATAAGAACATCTTATTGCTATTTTGATTGTTTGTTATATAATAATATCACTGTTATTTATAAAAGAGAAAATGATTCAATTTTTAAAATTTAAGTTCATGGCATTGAAAACAGAAGACAAGATTTTAACTTTGAAGAAATTAAATAGTTATCTGACTATCTTAATTGGAAAATTATGTTTTGTGTTTATTTGGGGAACATCAAAAGTTACTTAACATGATATCTTTGTTGAAGGAAGCTATGTGCTTTGATATTTTGCATAGTCTATAAAAGAACACATGCCAAAACAATAAATTATGGTAAATTACTAAGAATATGGAAAGTTGTTTTCTAAGACACAGTAAGTGGAACAACTTCACAGTCTTCAGTAATATATTTTAAATAATTCCATAAATATTTTAATAGTTTTTTTTTATATATTTTATTACTAATTCTGAAATATAGATTTAATTGTGATCTCTAGAGATTTGAATTGTAATATATTGCTAGTTAGTGGCATTGGCCATTGCTTATTTATCTATTTCAAACTGAAATATATATATAATTCATTCTAAATCACATTTTAAAGTAGTAAACAAGGTGGGATTCACTTTTTAGTTCAATATTTACTATTTGATATGTGTTTGCTTTAATATGTTTTAGAAAGTATGACTGCTAAGTCATATTTTAACTTTGGCCTTGTTATTAGCTTGGAGTTTAGCTAACAAATCATTTCTCCTCTTTATACTCTATGGCCACTCCTTGGAAGGAAGATTGGGCACTCTACTTCAGGTTGGGCAATCTATGTCCTTAGTGGTACCACTTCGGAAACTTAAGGGGGTATGGCTATGAGTTGGATCTGATTTGCTGGCAGTCAGTTTTTTTTTTTTTTTTGTATTTCTGTTTCTTCATCTGTAAAATGGAGATAAAAATACTACTTTGTGTGAGTCTAAGGAGCACTGCTGGTGTAGTGGTTGAGGTATTTGGCTGCTAACCAAAATGTCAGTGGTTTGAATGCACCAGCTGTTCCATGGAAAAAAGATGAAGCAGTCTGCTTCTGTAAAGATATACAGCCTTGGAAACTCAATTTGGGTCACAGTCAACTTGATGGCAGTGAGTTTTGAATTTTATGTGGGTCTAGCAAAAAGGAAATAACATGTGACTTTATTTCTTTGGATTTCTAAAACATTTAAGGATAATGTATTCTCATGAGTCACAGCCAACTTTGCAGCAACAAACAACAATGTACTATATGCCTAAAAAAAAAAAAAAAGACACAGCCATTGAGTCGCTCTCAACTCATAGTGACCTCTCCTTGTATTTCCAAGGTGGTATCTCTACAAAAGTATATTGCCCAATCTTTCTTCCAGGGAGTGGCTGGTGAATTGGAACCACCAAGCTTCTGGTCAGCAGTCATATGCCTTAGGCACTATGCCACCATAGCTCCGGTAGTATATACCTAGAACACAACAAATGGTAAGTAAAATGTAGTTTATTATGCTTTTCTGAGTTAGCAATAGACCCTCTGCCTCCTGAAGTACAACTATTTTATTAAAACACAAAATAGGGGTTTCTTGGGTTTTCTGTCCTTCAAATTCTTTAATAAACTTGATGTTTTTAAACCCTATCTCTGTATCTGAACTTGGCTCCATATGAATGACACCATACAACATTTAAGTAAAAAAAAAACCACAATTTCATATTCAACAGGTATTTTATAGTCATTAAATTTGCTCCTCAATATATGTACTTCCCACAATGTAAGGTGTAGTAGTGTCCAATATCATTGGGTTTGTAAATTTTTTACTATTTGTCCCACCAGCTTTAACTAGATCAATTGTTGCATATGTATGTGGTAGGAAGGAAAGAAAAAATTGAGTCATTGAGGCAGGGTAGCTGCCTCAGGGAATGTCTGTTGACTTTTTAAGATAAATAAGATTGGGTTTATATGGGTGTGTGCTACAATTATTAGAAAATACAATAGAATAAGGGTTGTGAAGCTGGAAATAAAGTACAAAGGAAACAGAAAAGGTATTGCAGAAGTTACTGGGGAGCTGTTTTCTCATAAGCAAAACAGGGCTTAGATGTGTAAATAGTTAAGAAAGAAGCTAAGAAAACAGAACAAACACTTGGCAAACCTAGAATTCAAACACAGGATTCTATGTTTTCAAACTCCATGCTGTTTCCACTTTCCTTTATTGTTTGAATGAAATTGTAGAGTGGAATTTTTATAGAGATTGATGTCTATCTAGAACAGTGATCAATTCTACCTGGAAGTTTTGAGGCATGAAGATTGCCAACTGTAATACAGGTTCTTTATAACTTCTTGGCAGGTGGGCTTTCTTTCCACAGAACTTTAACTTTCTCTCTCAAAATCAAACATCCCATGACTGAAGCCCTTAAGGTCCTGCCTCTATGTATATGTAGCAGGAGAAAAAAGAACATAATTCAGTCACACTGAAATACTGCTGTGTTAGATGGATTCTCTAGAGAAACAAAACCAGTAAAGCTTAGAGAGAGAGAGAGAGAGAGAAATTTACCTTAGGAAAATGGCTCACACACTTATAGAAGCTGGCAAGTCCAAAGTTCCTGGATCAAACGTCAAGCTGGAGGCTTTTCCACATCAAGCTGGAGGCTTTTATTGACTCTTGCAGCCACAGGGGCTGAGGAGTTCAGAGCTGGCAGGCAGTACACTGGCTGTTGACTCCAACGAATGACGAATCCAAGATCTCCAGGCTGAATTGTGGATTGTTCACTCAAGGACAGTTGTAGGCAGCACAACAGAATCCTGATCCACAGAAGAATATCTCCTCTCCCAGGATGTCCACAGATATACTGGAAGCAGGCCACACCCCTAGGGAAACACCCTTTCAACAGATTGGCCACTCAGAACATAGTCATCTGATCCCATCATGGGAACAACCACACCACAACAGCTCAAACCACACAGAATTGTGGTCCAGCCAAGTTGACACACAGCTCCAACTATCACAGTCCACCCCTTGTCAACATGGCAGTTGTACACATCTTCTTAACCATATGTAATCTCTAAATAAGGACAATTATAAAGTCATATTTGTGCCTAACATGATATGCTAACACTCGTACAACCAAAATGCATTAACCTTATTTACATTTCACAGTTCATAACAGAAGGAAACAAAAATATTTGATGCAATATACAATGAAGAACTATAACAATCACAACCCTTGTTTCTGCAGCTGGTCATGTGGTCATAGCTGATCTTCAGAACTACCTTCTTCCACCACCCATTCTGTATTTCCCTTGCCCTCAGCAAGCACCTCAGCTGGTCGTGGTTCTTTGCCTGGTGGGGTGACCCAAACCTTCATTCCTGAAGGGTCTGGGCCATTAGCAGTCATATCAGAATTGGGTTGCTGTAATTTTCCATTGACTTTAATCACAGGGCATGGGAGTACTAAGAGACGTCCTAAAGGATCTCCTGTATTCCAGACATATTCTTCTTTACCTCCATTATGTAAAGCTAATCCAATTTCCCCTTGGTAATCAGGATCTATCACGCCAGATAGTACAGTAATGCCCTTCTTTGTCTGTTGATCCAGAGGCATGAGGAGGCCAAAATGGCCGGGTGGCATTCTTAATTTCCAGTTCAATGCAATCTGTATTGTGTCTCCAGGTGGGAGTGTTCCTCCCTTTGGGACTAAGATCTCCAGAGCCTCAGAGCATAGGGTAGCAGAGACAGGAAGTAAAAGTTTTTTGAGTGGGCCACTAGGGGTAATAGTGAGTGGTACCACTCCCATTTCCACTCCTTGGTTCCCTGGACCCATGAATCCAGTCCATTGGAGAAACAGAATCATAAATTGGATGCTGGTTTAGAGCATATACAGCCTTCTGGACAATATTGCCCCAACCCTTCAAGGTATTGCCATTTAACTGGCACCGTAACTGTGTTTCCAGGAGGCCATTCCATCATTCTATCAAGCCAGCTGCTTCAGGATGATGGGGAACATGGTAAGACCAGTGAATTCCATGAGCATAAGCCCATTGCCACATTTCATTTGCTGTGAAATGAGTCCCTTGATTCAAAGCAATGCTGTGTGGGATACCATGACGGTGGATAAAGCATTCTGTAAGTCCACGGATGGTAGTTTTGGCAGAAGCATTGTATGCAGGAAAGGCGAATCCATATCTGGAATAATTATCTATTCCAGTAAGAACAAAATGCAGTCCTTTCCATGATGGAAGTGGCCCAATGTAATCAACCTGCCATGAGGTTGCTGGCTGATCACCCCAAGGAATGGTTCCATATCGCAGACTCAGTGTTGGTCTCTGCTTCTGGAAGATTGAGCACTCAGCAGTGGTGGTAGCCAAATCAGCCTTGGTAAGTGGGAGTCCATGTTGCTGAGACCACACATAACCTCCATCCCTCCCAAAATGGCCACTTTGTTCATGAGCCTATTGAGCAATGACAAGAGTAGTTAGAGAAAAAGGACGGCTGATTTCCACTGTGTCATCTTATCCACCTGATTGTTCAAGTCCTCCTCTGCCTAGGTCACCTTTTGGTGGGCATTCACATGAGACACAAATACCTTTACTCCTTTGGCCCATTCAGAGATATCTATCCACATACCTCTTCCCCATACATCCTTATCACCAATCTTCCAATCATGCTCTTTCCAAGTCCCAGACCATCCAGCTAAGCTAGAATTCTTCTGTCTATATAGATAAGTAAATATTTAGTAGGCTTGCCATGTATTTCACTATGAGGAACACCATGAGCAAGTATCCAATACCATAATTCCACATGAGTCACACTATTCTGATTACTGTTCCAACTCTGCTGTTCATTATGGTAACCACGTCTACCTTGCCTTTGTCGATTAACTGCTGCCACTTGGCCCCTACTACCACAGGATCCAGTCAGCCCCATCATAGTTAAGTGTCTTAGTTCAATTAGGGCAGTTCCCACTGTCAAATCAAGTTTACATACAATAGCAATCACAACAGTCTTCAAAGATGCTGGAGCTCCCTTCACAAATTTATTCCTCACTGTACTGGTGAAAGACATGTCTTCTGGACTCTCCATTCTGGCTCTAGGGGTCTAATTTGATAAATCCATTCTAACAGGCCAATTTCCCTAAGCCTCTGGATACCTTCTTCTACATTATACCAAGGCAAGTCTGGTACTTAAACTTGACTTAAGGTAGGCCTCTGCATAATCCATGCTTCAGTAAGCTGACCAAATAAACTATTAGATCCTTTCCTAACCTCTCAGGCTCAAACACTAAATGAAGAATCCATACTTGGTGGGCCTAAATCGATAAACTCAGGTTGATCCAATCTTGCATTCTTTGCACCATTATTCCACACCCTCAGTAGCCATTCCCATACATATTCTCCAGGTTTCTGTCTGTACATGTTAGCAAAATCCAGTAGGTCTTTTTGGGTGTAGTGTACCACCTCCTCAATCACACTTTCTATTTCACCTTTTGGGGCTCACTTGGACTTAACTTTAGTTATAGGTCTAGCAGCAACAAGGGGTGGTTGGGGTAGTTCCTGAGAATATTCAGCAATGTCTTTCATGGCCTCTGCCTCAGACAATGACTCAGCAGGAAGAGTTGGGCTAATCCCATCAAACTGAGGTGGCGGGTATAATGGCTTTATAGTAATTCCATCAGATGAGAGGGGTTCAACAGAATTTACAGACTCCGTATGTATCCTGATCTTCCTGACTGTTGTCTGCCCATATGTCACCATCCAGGTTTCAGAATCCTATTTTTTTCCCAAACAATGCCCTCACTTTAACTTCAGACACCATTCTGGGTTGGCAATTTAATTGGTGTTGTAATTCAGCCACCTTACAATAAGATTCTGGATTTGATTTTCAGCAATATCAGCTCTGTTACTAGAAGATATAAGGCAGACTTTCAGAGCACAACTGGAAACACTGAGGTCTTTTATGCAGTACTTAAGCTGAGACTCAGCAGCTCTGAGCTCATCTCGGTCTTTCACCACTTTGTCTAGTGTAAGTAGGACCAACCAACCAGCTTCTTTATACTCCTCAAGCTGGAAAAATTGCAGAAAAGTATCAAATATCCAATCACCCAGAGTGTCACTTCTCACAAGTACTTGATCTATTGGTGGTGCTATTTCATGTATTAATGTTGCCACCTCACTCCATGGATTATCAGGGCCCTCTTTACTAACAGAGGCAGGGTCACTAGTGTCTTTAAGATTAATCAAACTGGAGAACCAATTTAGGAAGCCCATCCTTATGATTTTGTCTCTCTAGAACCAGTCCTGGTACCAAATGTGTTAGAATAGAGAAACAAAACCAGTAAAGTTATATATGTATATATATGAGTCGGGTTTGACTCGACGGCACATAACAACAGCAACAACAA
>NW_006921792.1:6040584-6061807 GCF_000298275.1 Orycteropus afer afer | reverse complement strand
GAGAGAGAGAGAGAGAGAGAGAGAGAGAGAGAGATTTATCTTAGAAAAATTGCTTACAAACTTGTAGAAGCTGGCAAGTCCAAAGTTCAACTGCCAAGTAATATGTAACTCAAAAGGAATTGTGTGTGTGTGTGAAAAAGAGAGAGAGAGAGAGAGAGAGTAGGATGGGAGGTGATATTTTTCCAAATTAAGGAGTATCATAGAACTTTCTTTACTGGCAGAACAAAAGGTCTCAAGGAAATCTCTGTATGAACTCCCAGGAGAAATAGTCCTAGCCTCCTCTGCTATCTCCTCAAAGATAGAGATAGGAAGGAGGAGGGAGAAGTTGAAAGAGACTAGAATTCTTTTCAATTCAGATGGGGAAAGGTATGTCTGTAAAAGTATTAATTTCAAAGTAAGAAACTCTTAGCTGGAAAAGCTAAACACTATTTCTTCTATGAAAAAGCAGTTCCCTACCCATATAGTATGCTTTTACACTTTACTCCAATAGAGTGCATTTTATTGCACCACAAACAACAGAACAAAATATGTGTTCCTGTAGATTTATTACTTGTGAGGAATACAGGTGATACTAAGCCTTCATTTCTGAAATCATGAGCTTCTCCAAAAAACTGGGTCTTCTGGTAAAGAAAAAGGAAGCAAAGGATTCTTTAATCATCTCTTTGTCACTTTTATTTTGTTTTGTGTTTATTGCATTCTAACCCACTTTGAAAGAAGGTGGGCAAGCTTGGAGACAGAGCCTAGAAACCATCCATCCTAACTTCAGCCAACAGGGCATGAAACACTGTGCCTTGCCTACATATGTTTGTGTTGATGTCTCCTGAAGATTTAAGCTACTCTCTTGTCTTTCTATGTTTAATGCAATGCCTTGTCAATTTAATCAGAAATAAAAGGCTGTTTGTAGAAAAGATAGTTTCAATTAAACTTCCCAAAAACATATTAGAGCAACATTTATGCATTTTTAGTTGATTTAAAACATACTATTCTGGACTTGAAGTGCAAACAAGAGGCATTTTCATGAATAAGTTTACATTTAGAATTTATGTAAAGGGTATAATTGGCAATATCTGTTCAGAATAATACATCACATGTAGAGGAGAGGCAAATCTTCCAGTAAAATAATTATTTTGCAGGGAAAAAAATTATATTCAAGTCAAGGAAAACAGTCGTAATCTACTATGTGGAACCAAAATGCAGTGAATTTTTAAGGAATCAGCAAATTCAAAAGGTCGATGCCTGGGCTTTGTTCATAGCATGTAGCAAAATCAGGCTGAACAGATGGAACCCCATCTGGAGAGTGTCTATATCTGTGTAGTGATGTTCTATAATGTGCTGATATATAAGGACTATAAATAGAAAGCCCTTTAAATTAGTTCCCCTCTTACACATTCTAACTAGCTAAAAATCTTAAAAATCTCAACTAATTGGAAAAAGAAAATCTCTTCACCTTATGGTCTATGACCAATTCTGAAAGCAACGTCAACATGTTTACCATGATTCCTGTCCCGACTAGTCTGTGAAATAAGCAAGAAAAAATAAAGAAAGGAAGAAGGGGGAAAGACTGATACTTTAAAACAGTGTAGGGTCAAAAAGACCAATATGTTTTCTACGTAGGGTAAAATCAATGGCAAATATTGAGTCTATTTTTAGATGGTAAAATGATATTAACTCTTGGTTTTAAAACAAAACTTTCTTACTAATTTACATCATTTTTATTAAATGGATTGCAAAAGAAAAAAACTATTTTGTGTCAATACACAAAATATTCACTTTCATAATATAAGTTTTAAGTAATCAATGATAAATTTTCAGTAAAAGACAACTCTAATCCATGCAGAAATAACTTTTAGTGATTTTATTTTATTTTTTCTAGGGCAAGCAAAAGGAAAATGACTTACAATTTTATAAAAATAAATAAATAGATGACCAAACTTTTAAAGAAAAAAAAAAAAAAAACTATTTTATCTTTTATAATCATCAATATCACTTTTGTCAAATGGTAAACATCAGCACACATGTGTAATTTTGGATAATCCATCCCTTTTTTTCCTCAGATTCTGCATATCTAAAAGGGTATTATATCATATTTATCTCATAGGGTTTATTATGAGAATTAAAAAGCCCATACATAAAATTAACTTTAAACTATATTTGACACAAAACAAGTGCTAAGTGAATGTTAGACATTATAATACAGATATATGTATGCCATGGACATTAACCAAAATACTCTCTAGATGGAGCTAGGTATTATCACATCTCTAAAAATTGTTTACTCTATCTAAATATTTTTTATTTCAATATAATGCTTTTACCATGACGCACTTGTGCCATGGTCACCTGAAATAATGAATTTTCAGGGCCACTTTAACAGTGATCTTTGTATCTACCTGGTCAGATTCATGCAATGTCTTTGGCCTCCCTCACTGCTTTTGTTAATGGAACGAAAATCATACCATGTTTCTTCTTGGAATTTTTTTTTCTTTAATCTGTCCTCTTAGATCTATCCTTCTATCCTGAAAATCTTGCTGTAATTCAGTATCTCTTAACTTAACATAATTTATTATCAACTCACTGGCAGTGGATATTTCTTCTAGCAAGTCTTGGAAACTTAACCTTCTCTTTATAAAATATATTCCTCTTCTAATCAGTATTTTTCACCCAAGAGGCACAATTATACCTATTTAAGGATGAGAAAAAATGAAACCCAGAGATATCAAGCATACATTTAAATTTTAAAGCAGGCTTATCTATGTGGAATTTTTTGCTTTTCATTATACTATCAACACATGATTAGTAAAGGCTCTGGTGTTCCAATATGACAACATGAAGCTCACTGCCGTCAAGTCAGTCCCAACCCACAGTGACCCCTCCTTGTGTTTCCAAGGCAGTATCTCTACAGAAGTAGATTGCTCAGTCTTCCTTCTGAGAAGTGGTTGGTGGATTTGGACCACCAACCTTCTGATTAGCAGTCAAATGCCTTAGATACTATGCCACCAGAGCCCCTGAAGGGATGAAGTTTATTGCATTGCTAGGCAGCCCCATATGCTGAGGTTGTCATATTATGTCCCCAAATACCATATTCCTTAAAGTCTTTTCTCTTCTGTGAATTCCCACCCTTTTCAAACATTAGTTTTGAAAATAAGGTTGGTTAATAGAACCTTTGTATTTTCTTTTAGTGCTTGAGAAGGCAGGGGTGATTCATTCCAATTGTCTATAGAATCAAGAGTTGAAGATCAATCAAGAAGGTATATGTTCAAATGGTGGCTTATGCTTTAATAAAAATGTGAAACTATTTTTAAAATTTAAAATTACTATTAAAACACATTAACAGAAAAACAGCTATAATTTCCAATTGGCCCAGAGAAAGAATGTGGGAAAGAAAGAAAATGATTTCTCTTAAGTTTCATTCTTAAATCAAAAAGAAATACTACAATATCCCCATTTCTGTATTCTACCAGAAGTTATACTGATCTTAAAAATTAAGAAGTAATAGAAATCATTATCCTAAGACAATAACCGACTTCAACCATTTTAGAAGTAAATATTAACATAATCAACATGATATACTCATTGTCGACATTAAACAAAGCAAGGTAAAAGGAAGTTGGAAGCCTACCTCCTTTGGTTTATTCATAGGTATTTGGTTATTTTAGATATTGTAAATGGTATTGTTTTCTTGATTTCTTTCTCAGATTGTTCATTGCCAAGGTACAGAAACACAACTTATTTTTCTGTGTTGATCTTGTGCCTTGGGCCATTGGTGAATTAATTTATTAAATCTAGTAGCTTTACTGTGGACTTTTTGGATTTTCTGATCATGTTGTGTTCAAAGAGAGTGTTTTACTTTTTTTATGTTTTGAATGTCTTCTCTCTCTCTCTCTCTCTTATTGTTTTAGCTAGAACTTATAGCATAATGTTGAATAACAATGATGAAAGTAGGCATCCTTGTCTTTTTCCTGGTCTTAAAGGGAAAGTTTTCAGTCTTTCCCCATTGAATATGATGTTAGCTGTGGGTTTTTCAATAAAAGTCCTTTATCATGATAAAGAGCTCCCTTTCTGTTTCTAGTTTTCTGGTGTTTTTATCATAAAACAGTATTGAATTTTTTCAAAGTCCTTATCTATATCATTTGAGATGATCTGAGTTTCTTTCTCATCATCATATTCATGTCAAGATCCTGTAAGATGAATTTTATTCCTCATTTTGACCTGCTCATTATGAAGATAATCCAAAATTTAACAAATATTTTCTCATTCAGACCTTGTTGAGTATGTTGACGTACTTTTGGTGTATTTGAGTTTCTGAGTCAGTTTAAAACATAAACTGCTTTAATAGTTGATAAGTTACTTAGTAATGGTCCTTATATACTCATGTAGTCATATATATTCAAGGATTGTCCTTGATCTCATATGAGTGTTTGTCCACTAAATTGTATAAGATCTTGTAATAATAATGCTTTTTAAAGGGCTTTTACAAATGACCTATTTTTTCCTTACTGAAATAGTAACAATAAACAAAGCATTCAAGAGAAAGACTTCCTCCAATAAAAACAAAATAGAGGGCACAGACTTCATACTCTGCTATTCAGGGTGACTTAGAGAAGAAAATGTTAATAGCAGGTCTTCACTTTTCCAAACCTGATGAGCAGATCTCCATCATCAATATCCTCCTGACTATAATTAATTAATATATTTCTGATCATCATCAAGAATGTGGAAAGCAGAGGACTAGATAAGAAAAGTCTTAGTTTAATAATGGATAATGTTCACTAGGGCTTATTCTTCAGGGTTGATTTGCAAAGAAAACCCTATATTTTTCCCTAGCATTACCACTGATTTCACCATGACTGAGTGAAGAGACAACCTATGTGTGGTGCTCAGTCATTAACATTTCATCTCTGATTTCAGATGTCTGTAACATAGGTTAAGGAGCTATTACGTGTAAGGTCAGAAAGGGTCTGACAAAAAGCTAGCCCGAAATAGGACTTGATTCAGAGATCTTGTCATCAATTTTGAATGGCATCTCTAACAGGAACACAGAGAACTCACATTGATTCACTTGTTGAGGCTTCCTTTGACTTACTCACTAGCAGGAAGCTCGGGCATGCAGTGGGGCATGTTTGAATTCCCCTTCATCTTTGCTACGATATATTATTTAAAAATGTCAAACCTGTTTTGCTGTTCCTGGAATTTAAATGATTCAGGATGAACTGCTTATATATACACAGAATTTCTTCTGGATAATTTCTTTTAAAAATTGTGCATCGTGACACTGCCAGGTGGGGAGGGGGAAAGGCTTGTTTTTACTATATGTAAAAGGGACTCTGGTGGTGTAGTGGTTAGGCATCTGGCTGCCAACAAATTTTCTGGTTTGAACCCACAAGATACTCCATGGAAGAAAGATGAGGCAGTCTTCTGACATAAAGATTCACAGCCTTGGAAACCCAATGGGAATTGCTGTGACTTGGAATCAACTTGACAGCAGTGAGTTTGGAGTTTGGTTTTACTGTATGTATAACATTGTTCTTTTTTTCTCTACTTTCTCTTGATCATATTGTCAAAGTCATATTGTTTCATATATTCTCTTCCATTTAATAATTTAAAAGCAATGGATTACTAACTAGTGATGCTAAAGACAATATTAAAATATTTAGATATTGAAGGACATCAGAATTTCACCTAAAGTAATATTAATTACCAAAATTCAAAATTGGTTGTAGAGTTATTAAGAGGGAAAATTCAGCAATCACTATATTTTTTTGTCCTCAGGGACTCTTCAGTTTTCTTACTGAATTTTTATAAGATGTTGGATTTTAAGATATATAGGATTGATTTATTTGATGTAAGAATAGTACCAGAAATATCTTGGATGCTCCAACATTTTCATGAATAGGATAACAATTAGATTCACAAGTGCCTTTTCCAGTTGGCCAGTGATTATAACAATGTCATGAATACTAAATTTCCCATATCAAATATCTAAAAATATTCTTACTATAAGAGAGACTGAGAATATTTTCAAATGAACAGATGGCTCTGTTCAAAAAGAGTTTTACACTTAGTCCTGGGATGTAAGGGCACATACCATAGAGTTACACTTTAAAGAGACACAATTATCATACAAATAAACATACATAGCCTATATTAAGTTATGACTGGGTGCTTCCATCGCTTTGTAATCTGAACTAGTAGTTACACAGAGTAAATTTTGGATCTAAATATCCATTCTTATTAAGAGCATAGTTGGTACATCAGGGAACCACTTCTCCTTGTCTCTGACTCTACCTATATCTTCAAAATCAAAGGTGTCTTAATTTGATTGGCCTGATGGATACGTGGGCTATGTGACTGCGACAGAGACAAAAAGAACATCAGAACATGAGAAAGTTCTCAGCAACAGATGAACTAAGGTAAGGTAAGGTAAATACAAAAATGGAAACCAGAAAAATAAAAACTGAAAATTAAAAAGGAAAAGATAATCATCCAAAAGGTATTTGCAAAAAAGGCAAGGAGGCCGCATATTCTGACCTCCTAGAACCCCACAAGAGGAAGGCAGAATCACCATCAATAGCCCAAGGCCTATTACTGCAAGGCCCGACATGCTGCCTCCCTCCAGCCCTTTCTCCAACTGTTCTTCCCAAAGCACCCACCACCTCTCTCCTGGGTTCGAAAATTTGCTGCAGTGGCCACGCAGAACTCACAGATTACGGGGTTTCTTAGGGAAACACCAGGCTACAATTCAAGTTCAGGAAGAATGCTCAGTCTCTCTCCCAGCCCACTGTCTCTCAGCCAAATCTCTCACAATCTCTCCCCCAGAAGTGCATGTCCCTTGGTGGCTTTCCCAGCAGCACGTGTCTCTTTCAGTAGCACATGTCTCCTTCAGCAGCACGTCTTCCTCAACTAGCAGTCAGAGAGAGCGTTCTGCCTCTAGGAGGCCTCCTTTTAAGGTTGGCAGAATGGCCAAACCAACCAATCATAACAACGGAATTCTAAGCACCTGAGAGTGAGCCTCCCATAACATTGCATTGTGCCATGCCCAACAGAAATAACCCAGGTGGATAACACTTACAATCAGGAGCTCCTCAGTTGCTCATTCCACCACTGAGTTTACAATGACTTATGGGTAGAAAAGCCATACTAAATAATTTATTACACTGCAGTATTACATTTGTAATTTTAAAAATGGAAACAAAGAAAGTAAGACAAGTTGACACATACACATACACACATACACACTTACTAAAAATGGACAATAATACTACTAAATAAATAACAATGAACAGTATTTAACACACACAAACACAATCACTGCCGTGGAGTCAGGTCTGACTCATAGCAACCGCATGTTGGTTTCCAAGGCGGTATCACTACACAAGTAGATTGTCCAATCTAAAGACAAGTAAATATCAATGCATAATACAGCCATGATAGTCATAAAATACTATTATTGTATACAGCATTTATCCAGTAAGAATAATATTTCTCATAGCAGCACTAAGAACACATTTATACAAAAAATAATTTTAAAGTTTAATAAAAATGATCTGAAATTTGATTCAGATCTAGAAATTTGATTCTAGAACTACAAAATATGTAAGATGACTATAAAACTTATTTAATTAATAACAAATTATAAACAAATGATCACTACATAGAATGGAGGATTGAAAATGATATTATTAAGTAAATAGGTAATAAAGTAAAACAAAGATCAGAAATGAAACTTAAAATATTGCTAAATTCAGACCAATTAGAAGTCTTGTTGAACAATTAATATTTATCATAAATACTCTTAAAAATACCAGGAAAAATAAAACAATGAACATAACATTCATCTGGTAAAAGGAAAATATTTGACTTGCTATAAATATAACAAGATTCTTTCCATTTTAGGCATTGATTTAATATTGTTGAGCCAAATTTATGATTAAGGTATTACCATTACGGACCTTAATACTTTTAATAGATTATTTTACACACATGCTTTTGATCCTTTTTATAATATCATACAATTGGTTTTGTACTTGGTCTCCAGACATACCTCCTTCACAAATTAGGGTCAAACTAGTACCCTGTCAGGTACTGAAATCGGATCTGATTGAATACCCAGAAAAAATAGGATGACAGCTTAGAATATCTTAGAAATATCAACAATTTTTATACAAAAAAGAGACAGTAAGTGTTAATGAAGAAAAAAAAAAATGTCTCACAAAGTTACAAGCTTCAAATTTATGTTTCTTTGCATCAACTATACTTCTACCTCTATTTTCACCCCTAAAATTTCATTATTCCATTCTATCTTTTTACATACATGTATTTTTTTGTGTGTGCTACAGTTACTCAAAAGTATACCAATTGTCTTGCTAGATTTTTAGTTATTGAAGGTAAAGGCCAAATCTAAAACTATTTATAATCCTTTGTGCTTAACAATGCATGGGAATAGCATGTATTCATGAGGAACCCTGTGCAAGCTTCTTACAGAAGAGTGACAACACTTAGAGGCTTTTTAAATTTTTTGATAACTCATAAATGCCCATATTTAGTATGTTAGTTAAGGATGCCTTGAATTGCGTACAATAAACCATCTACCAATGTCATGAACAAATAAAGCAGAAAACGGGCAAATCTGTTCTGCATGGGGTTGCTCTCTTTTCAAAGAATAAAAGTGTCTTGTGAGACTGCCTATTAAATTTTATTAAACAAATCTGGAACATGTGCTCCCTCTTTGACTTCGTGAGCTAAACTCATCTTTCCTGAGCTTGGACAAATACAATAACGTTGGTCATTGTAGCTAGGAAAAAAGGAGGAAATGGCAACCACAGTGTTTAAGGATTAATTTGGTGTGTCCAAATTTCTTATTTAGGGAGTAATTGTGTGAGAAAAAAATATCTTTTGCTATTGTCTTTTCTTTTGAAAATATAAGAAAAAGAAATGTGTAAATAAACAAGAGCTGTATTTTTGTTTGTAATGGCAATTCTAAAATTAGTTAAACCCAATGGAATAAAGCTGATTACTGTGTAAAATGGAAACATCTGTGATTAGTTGCTAAATAAATGGTATAAAAGATAAAGTAAACTTTATAAAAGTAAAGAAATTCTGGGCTGGTGTGGTATTTTTAATCTTGTTGATAAACATACTTAAAGCTTTCTAAAACGGTATTTAAATTGGTGCATGCCATTATTTTAAATACAATGCCTTCATAAACACAATTTTCTTTTGTGCAACAAAAAGTCAACAACTAGATGTGATCTTCTAGAATTTTCAACATCTCTGATTTAAAAAAACTTACAAAATAAAAATACACATTACTGAAATGATACATATAAGTCTACCACTGTTGTTGTTGTTAGGTGCCGTGGAGTCCCCTCCAACTCATAATGACCCTTTGCACAGCAGAACGAAACACCGCCGGGCCCAGCACCAGCTTCACGATCCCTGCTATACTTGAACCCATTGTGACAGGCCCTGTGTCAAGCCATCTCATTGAGGGCTTTCCCCTCTTTCACCAACCCTCCACCTTACCAAGCAGGACATCCTTCTTCAGGGTACGGTACCCTCTGACATGACCAAACTAGCTGAGATGAAGTCTGGCCTTTCTCCCTTCCAAGGAGCACTTTGGCTGCACTTCTTCCAGGACAGACCTGATAGATCTTTTAGCAGTCCATGACACTTTCAGAATTCTTTGCTAGCACCACAACTCAAAAGCATCGACTTTTCTTTGCTTTTCCTTATTTATTGCCCAGCTCTCACATGCATATGAGGTGATTGAAAATATTATGGCTTGTGTCAGGTTCACCTTAGTCTCGAGGAAGCACCTTTTCTCCTCAGCACTCAAAAGAAGTCATTTACAGCTGACTTGCCCAGTGCTATACATCATCTGATGTCCTGACTGCTGCTTCCATTGGTGTCAATTATAGAACCAAGCAATATGAAGTCTTTGACAACTTCAATCTTTTCTCCATTTATTGTGATGTTGCTTGTTGGCCCAGTTGTGAGGATTTTGTTTTCTTTATATTGAGATGTAATCCATGCTGCAGACTGTATTCTTCAATTTTCATCAGTAAGCGCTTCAAGTCATCTGAACTTTAAGCAGGCAAAGCTGTGTCATCAGCGTATCACAGGTTGTTAATGATTCTTCCTCCAATCTTGATACCACATTCTTCTTCAGTATAGTCCAGCTTCTCAGATTATTTGTTCAGCATATAGATTGAATAAGTATGGTGAAAGGATACAACCCTGACACATTCTCTTCTTGATTTTAAACCATGCAGTGTCCTCTTGTTCTGTTTGAATGACAGCCTCCTGGTCAATGTACAGGTTCTGCATGAGTACAATCAAATGTTCTAGAATTCCCATTCTTCTCAATGTTATCCAAAATTTGTTATGATCCACAGAATCAAATGCTTTTACATAGTCAATAAAATACAAGTAAACATCTTTCTGGTGTTCTTTGCTTTGAGCCAAGATCCATTTAACATTAGCAGTGATATCTCTTGTCCCATGACCTCTTCTGAATCCAGCCTGCAACTCTGGAAGTTCTCTGTCAATATACTTCTGCAGCCATTTTTGAATTATCTTCAGTAAGATTTTACTTCTGTGTGATATTAATGATATTGTTCGATAATTTCCACATTCTGTGGGATCAACTTTCTTTGGAATGGGTACAAATATAGATCTCTTCCAGTCAGTTGGCCATGTAACTGTCTTCCAAATCTCTTGGCATAACCAAGTGAGTGCCTCCAGTGGGGCATCCATCTGTTGAAACATCTCAATGGGTATTCCTTCAATTCCTGGAGCCTTCTTCTTTGGCAATTTCTTCAGTGCAGGTTCGACTTCTTCCTTGAATATCATTGATTCTTGATCATATGCCACTTCCTGAAATGGATGAAGATCTACCAGGTCTTTTTGGTACAGTGACTCTGTATATTCCTTCCATCTTCTTTAGATGCTTCCTGTATCATTCAATATTTTCCCCATAGACTCTTTCAATATTGTAACTTGAGACTTAAAATTTTTTCCTCAGTTCTTTCAGCTTGAGAAATGCTGATCCTGTTCTTCCCTTTGGTTTTCTAATTCCAAGGCTTTGCACATTTCATTATAGTAATTGGCTTTGTCTGCTCAAGCTGCTCTTTCAAATCATCTGTTCAGCTCTTTTATCTTGTCATTTCTTCCCTTTGTTTTGGCTACTCTACACTCAAGGGCAAGCTTCAGAGTCTCTTCTGACATCCATTTTGGTCTTTTCTTCCTTTCTCATCTTTTTAATGATCTTTTGCTTTCTTCATGGATGATGTTCTTTATGTCATCCCCCAATTCTTCTGGTTTTCAGTCATTGGTGTTCAATGCATCAAATATATTCTTTAGATGGTCTCTAAATTCAGGAGGGATATATTCAAAATCATATTTTGGCTATTGTGGACTTTTTTTAATTGTTTTCAACTTCAAGTTGAACTTTCATGTGAGCAGTTGATGATCTGTTCCACAATCAGCTCCTGCCCTGGTTTTTGCTGAAGATATTGAGCTTTTCCATCACCTCTTGCCACAGATGTAGTCAATCTGATTCCTGTATACTCCATCTTGTGAGGTCCACATGTATAGCTGCTGTTTGTGTTGTTGAAAAAAGGTATCTGTAATGAATAAATTGTTGGTCTTACAAAATTCTATCATGAGATATCCAGGATTATTTCTGCCACCAAGACCAAACTTTCCAAGCACTGGTGATGCTTCTTTGTTTCCAACTTTTGCATTCTAGTCAACAGTGATAATTAACACATCTTGATTGCACGTTTGATCAATTTTAGACTGCAGAAGTTGATAAAAATCTTTAATTTCCTCATCTTTGGCTTTGGTGGTTGGTACATAAATTTGAACAATAGTCATATTAACTGGTCTTCCTTCTAGGCATATAGATATCATACTATCACTGACAGCATTGTACTTCAAGACAGATCTAAACATATCCATTGTGATGATGTATACCACACCATTCTTCTTCAAATTGTCATTTCTGGCAGCGTAGATCATATGGTTGTCTGATTCAAAATGTCCAAACTAGTCCACTTCAGCTCACTAATGCCTAGGATATCAATCCTTATGCATTCTGTTTCATTTTTGACAACTTCAATTTTCCTAGATTCATACTTCATACATTCCATTTTTCAATTATTAATGGATATTTGCAGCTGTTTCTTCTCAATTTGAGTCGTGACATGTCAGAAAATGGAGGTCTTAAAAGTTTTAACTTTATCTCTATCAGTAAGGTTGGTCCTACTCTGATGACGCAGCTCTTTCCCAATCATATTTTGAGAGCCTTCTGACCTAAATGGCTCATTGTCCTGCACTGTGTCTGACAATGTTTCCAAGCTATTCATATAGTTGGCTAGTAATGTAACAGACAGTGTTTCTCTGTTATTCATAAGGTTTTCCCCAGCCAATTCTTTGAAAAGTGAATGGCTTCTTCCTTCTTCTTAGTCTGTCTCAGTCTGCAAGCTGCACTGTAACCTGTGCACCATGTGCAATACCACTAGCATTTGAAACACCAGTGGCACAGCTTCAAGCCTACAGCAACACATCACCACAGTACCACAAAAAAAAAGACAGGTTTGTCTCCCTTTGCTGTTTGAAACCTCTCCACACTCCCCTTAGCTGGATCCCAGCCACTTGGTTGCTCCCTCCTAGACCCCCAGCTTTCCATTCCTTTCCCCCACTATTCTGCCACTTGGGGGTGGGGCCTGGGTCCCTTCTCTTACCTAGATCCCTCTGCCACTTGCTCACACTGTCCTGGTCCCCAGAGAGAAAATAAAACCATAAAAAAAGTTCAAGTAATCCAGACAACATCAAAAAGGAGAGAGCGGGGGGGGGGGGAGAAAAAAGAGAATCAACTGATGTCTGTCTCAGTTCTCTAGTGCTGCTATAACAGAAATACCACAAGAGAATAGCTGTAACAAGCAAAACTTTATTCTTTTCTAGTTTAAGAGGCCAGAAATCTAAGTACAGAGTACCTGCTCTAAAGGAAGATTTTTCTCTCTGTGTCTCTTTAGGAGGATCCTAGACCAGGGACCCTGGGTCTGAAGGATGAACTCCACTTCTAGTACTTCATTATTGGTGGTAGCATGTCCCCCTTCTCTACAACTGTGTGTTAGTGTAAATAAATACAAATTATTGAAAAGATGTAGGAACAAAACTAAATTAAGAATAAATATATTAAGAATAGTTTGCTTGCTCCATGCAAACTAATCATGGCCAATTTGTATCTACCTTCAAACTGAACATTAAAAAAAAAAAAAAAAAAGATGTCCTATGTGTGACATATGCTTTATGTGAATGTAACACATACATATACATACCACTTCAAAGAGATCACAGACTTAAAAAAAATCAATAAGTGTTGTTGTTGTTAGGTGCCATTGAGTTGGCTCCAACTCACAGAGACTCTATGTACAACAAACAAAACAGAATAAAAAATATGATGATATATGCCACAAACTAATTTCTGTGAATGGAACTTGATTTAAATTAGGGAGGACAAGAAATATAAGATTCAACATGAAAATAACAATATTTATGACTAACTCTTCTGTATATAAATATAAATTGGTCTGTTAAAATTATACAGAATATTTTTAGTATAAATTATATTCATGTGAAAAACTAATGGTTTTCTTGATAAGTCATGCTTTTTATTGCAAATATGGGCCAGTGTTTAAGTGCTCAGCTGCTAAATGAAAGGTTGGCAGTTCAAATTCATCAGCTGCTCTGTGGGAGAAAGATGTGGAAGTCTGGTTCCATAAAGATTTGCAGCCTTAGAAACCCTATGGAGCTGTTCTATTCTATCACTATGAGGCACAATCTGCTTGACAGCTGTGGGTTTGTTTTTTGGTTATGTATCAAGAGTAATGAAACAATACATGTACTGTTGATAAATGTATGCAATTTTTTTAGTTAGGGCATGTATTCAATTTATTTGTCATATTGACTCACAAAAATATGCTTATTTTGTTCAAAGACTTTATTAGCATGCAAGAGAAGCAGAGTATTTGTTCAGAATTTACCACCTTCTTAGATTCTTATCATTGGTGACCAACACCAAAATATGAAATTTCCTTTCCTACATGAATTCTTTTCCACAGCATGACAAAATATAGAAATAAAAATAATAATAAAAAGAATGTATATTGTGAAAGAGGGTACAGTCACATGCATAACTTATGCAACATATAAACCAAACTTACTCTTGTCAAGTCAAATCCAACTCATAATAACTCCTTCTTGGGTTTCTGAGGCAGTATCTCTATGGAAATAGATTGCCCAATCCTCCTTCTGAGGAGTGGCTGGTGGGTTTGCACCACCAGCCTTCTGGTTAGCAGTCAAATACATTAGGCACTACACCACCAGCGCTCCTATGCAACATATACTAATCAATAAAAAAAATCACTTTTAAATATTGTTTCTTTTTCCTCTTTACTTTCATCTAGTATATCAGATGTTAATTCACTAACATGAAAAGGTCATTGTTAAATATAATTCCTTGTAAGGAAAGGCCATTTCAAAAAGTGCCACAAAATAATTCAAATCTCATTCCTATTAAAAGAATATTTTCAAGGAATTTAAATCCGTTAAATTCAGTAGATTACAAATGAAGCAAATCATAAATCATTTCAGTTAGAACTATCAACATTATCTGTTAATTAATGTTCTAAGAGTTATTTTATAAAAACCATTTTGTTTAAAAATAATGTCTTATAGTTTGTCAATAGCATATGGGAGGATTGGAATATGAAGAATATTATATTCAATATGATTAAGTATAAACTTTTAATTCAATTATTTATATTAATTGTAGATAACAAACCTCCATCTCTTTAAAATATTATTTGAGAATCTCACTTTTAGTTTGACTGAGTAGCTTTCATCGAAAACAATCAGCCTGTAGATAGTAAGTACAATTTTAGGAGCAGGGAGCAGACTAAAAGGCACTCAAGAGTTTTTTTAAAAAAAAGAAAGAAAGAACAGGTAGATATTAGAAGGGGGTAGTCACTTGCACTAAGGAGTGGATAAGTTTCACATTTTTCACAGCTTTTAGCCTGAGAACACGCCCAAATATGTTCCACCTAGTATAGTTAAAACTTTAATGGAAAACCAAAAGTCCCACTTCCTTGAACAAACAGGGGACAGAGCTTAGAGCAACTACAGACATGGGGAAATAAAAGGAGAAACCTGAGAAAGGAGAAATCTCAAGACAGGTGGTACCAAATTCTGTGCATAATAACAACTCAAAAGCTTGGTTTAGCCCTGGACCACGCATGAGTGGAGTTGATGTCAAGCAGCCCAGATAAAGGAACCAAATTGAAATCATAGGGGAGAAAAGTCTTGCAGTTTGATTTCAACCTGACTTTTTCTAAATATTATTATTCTTAGAAAGAACAAAAAAGGAGCCTACAGTTTCTACAGCGTCTCATTCACAACCATTTAGAAGTGCTCAATATATCAATAGAAGAGAAGACAATCAATGGACAGAGATCTACCCCTAGATAATCCAAATATTCAAATAAGCTGACAGGCATTTTAAAGCAGCTACCATAACTATTCCATGACTATGATTAGTATGTTCCATGACTATGACTATATGAAGAAGAGCATGGCATTAGGATTAGAGGAAGACTTATTAACAACCTGTGATATGCAGATGACAAAACTTTGCTGATGAAGATGACTTGAAACACTTACTGAAGAAGATCTCTTTGATACTATAGTCTATAGTATGGATTATACCTCAACATTTAAGAAAATGAAAATCCTCACAACTGGACCAATAAGCAGCACCAGGATAGATAGAGAAAAGATGGAAGTTCTCAAAGATTTCATATTGCTTGAATCAATACCAATGGAAATAGTATTCAACACTCAATACCAATGGAAGCAACAGCCAAAATATCTGGCAGCATATTGCACTGGGCAAATGTGCTGCAAAACAATTCTTTAAAGTGCTGAAGAGCAATGATATCTCTTTGAAGACTAAGGTGTGCCTATCCTAAGCCATGGTACTTTTAATTGCCTCATATGCATGTGAAAGCTGGACAATAAATAAGGAAGACAAAAGAAGGGTTGATGCTTTTGATTTGTAGGGTTGGCGGAGAATACTCAAAGTACCATGGACTGCCAGAAGATCTGTCCTGGAAGAAGAGTAGCTGGAAAGCTCTTTGGAAGCGAAAATGGTCACACTTCATCTCACCTACTTGGTCTTGTTGTCAGAAGGGACCATTCCCTGGAGAAGGATATCATGCTTGGTAAAATGAAGGGTCAACGAAAAAGAGGGAGGTCCTCAATGAGATGGATTGACACAGTGGGTGCAAGAATGGGCTCAAGTACAGCAAGGATTGTGAGGCTGGCATAGGACTTGGCAATGTTTCGTTCTGTTTTACATAGGGTCTCTATGAGTCAGAGCCAACTCAATGGCACCTAAAAACAATAGCAACACAACTATTCTTATTATCTTAAAAGGAAACGTGTTTGTAATAAAGGAATTCTGAAGGAAAAAAAAATAAAACCAAAGAAAACTGCCATTGAGTTGATTCTGCCTCATAGCAACCCTGCAGGACAGAGTATAACTTCCCCAAAGGGTTTCCACTGGTGTACATTTTTGCTGGAGCCTACTATCTCATCTTTCTCCTGGGGAGATGCTGGTGGGTTCGAAATGCCAAATTTTTGGTTGGCAAATGAATGCTTTAAACACTGTGCCTCCAGCAGAGCAATAAAGTTTATTGAAAAATGGAAATTCTTGAACTGAAAAATATAATATCTGTGGTATTTTCTAAATCACAAACCACATAGATCCCAGACCAATCAAAGGTTATAAACTATAGCATTCCCTCTCAAAATTCTAAAAATAGTTTGTATAATCCCAGTCAAAGTATTGCTGTGTGATGTCCAGCAGATTTGACTAATTACAACAATCCTACAGGACAGAGTAGAACTTCCACAGGGTTTCCAAGGCTGTAAATCTTTATGGAAGCAGATAACTAAGGTCTTTGTTCCCACAGAACGATGGGGTCAAACCTCTCACCTCTCTTTAGCAGACAAGCAATTTAACCATTGTGCCACCAGAGTGCTTATCCTAAAACTGCATTGTGGATATAATAATATCAATGGCATAAAAATAAATATTTATCATTTCCCTTTTCCTTCTTAGGACAATAAAGAATAAGCTCTTCTTATTTACTGCTTCAGAAACCCAAGGAGGGGTCGCTATGAGTCAGATCTGACTCCACAGCAGTGTTTTTTTTACTTTTTTTTATTTGTTCACTTATCATATATCTGCTCACTTCTCTGGTTGCTTCTCAATTCATGTTTCAATTTTCTATCATATAGAGTTTACTGTTCACTGTACTTCTGCTTCAGGTCATGTTTCTGCTGTTTATGTCTTCTTTTACAACTCAAATTAAAAGATGAGCTCCGCTATGGAAGACAATATTCTTGTGTTTAAATGTCAAAGTGAGAGAGAAGACAGAAACTCAAAATGTCTTTAAAAGCATCTTCTTGGATGTGGTATATATCTCTTATCTTCTTGTAACATTAAAGAAAGTCACATGGCCAATCACAAAGTCAATAAAGAAGACTGGAGAACAACCAACCTTTTAAGATACTATTTCAATTGTTTAAGTAGTAATATGTCCCTAAACTGCAGTCAGAGTGGATAGGATGGAGTAAAAGGTGGGAGGGAATATCAAACATTTTTAAATGTAAAAATCAAGAGGATTCAGTTACTGAATGAATTTTAAAAGTAAAGTAATTTGACTAAGTTTCTGGTTTGGATGATTGCATAGATATTGTCTTTCACTGAAAAAGAAACCTGGGAATGAGAAACAGATTTAAAAAGGGTGGAAAGAAGGGAGGGGAGGAAGTTATATTTGGATATATTCATTTTGAGATACCTATAAGACTACCTAAGGAGCTCTGATCGCATAGTGGATAAGGCATTTGACAGCTAACCAGAAGGCCAATGGTTCAAACTCACCAGCTGCTCCACAGGGGGAAGGTGGGGCAATCTACTTCCGTAAAGATTATAGCATCAGAATCGCAATACAGGTAGCTATGAATCAGAATCTAGTCTACTGAAGAGAGTTTTTTTTTTTTTAATAAGACTACAGAACAAAAAATAACAAGGAAAACGTTTAAAGAAATTTGCTATAGTCACAATTATAGAACTTAGATAGAGAGGGTTATTATGCTTCATTCATTCATTTTTTTCATTCATTCATATATTCATTACTTTTTACTCATCAAACTTTGAGTATCTACTATGGGGTATACATAGATACATAAATATAAATGCTACATTTAGTCTAACCAAGCAAGTGCATTTTTCAATTCTCATCAGGAGACAACTTCATAAAAATATAAGCCTAATTTAGTCTGGACATGATCCCATCTAGAATTTTTTTTGACTGTAGCAGTTTTGCAGAGTCAATCACAAGTGGGATCTCTGTGACATCACTTGCCCCATCTCTTTAGGTTAAAAATAAAACCCAACAAGAATGGAATCTCTTCTGTATTTTCTTAAGTAGAAGGTAAAAGGTACATCTAGAAGTATTCTGTCTCATCTGGTCTTTCATGGGCCCTGAAACCAGAGGTAGAAAACAGGCTGTAGTATTTAGACTACATATCACATTTGCAGGCTTTACCAATTGTCATCAATTTGACTGCAAGTCATGGTAACTCCATGTGTGTCAGAGTAGAACTGTGCCCTACAGGGTTTCAGTGGCTGATTTTTCAAAAGTAAAGCATCAGACCTTTCTTCCCAGGCTTATCTGAATAGATTCAAATCAACAACATTTCAGTTAACATCCAAGTGTGTTAATCTTTTATACAACCCAGGGATTCCATGCAGATTTAGAGTACTACTGTAAATCCTGATGCTTACACCTCATGTTTTTTCATCTTCATTCATCATAGAACTTATGAATACAGAGATTCTATGGGTGAATAAGAGAAAATATTGCATTAGCTCTGCATGTTAACACAAACTATGGCACTATATTTTTCCCTCAAGTCCCTCAGAGAGATAATTTAATAATACATTTTGAGGTATATCAAATGTTTTCCCCTGCCCCAGGGGACAATTTAACAAAATGTTGAATTTCATTCCCTTGAAATCCAGAAGCAAAGCTGTCTACAAAAGATACTGTTTCGGTGAACCAGAAGACTCAATCTTTATGAAAAGGAAAATGGGTCAGAAAGGAGGCACTTTTATGAATCAGGAAATCATCCTAAGGTACAAAGGTTTTGCTCAAAGATGAAATATTTATTTCTTCTTAAATTTACTCATGCTGCAAAAAATATCACTGGGATCCTAAAATTTCTATTAAGAATTTAATATATGTTAGTTATAAACTCCAAGTAGTTAGCAAATAATGTGATATAAAATAAATGATAAATTGAGAAAATGCATTTTAATAGTATAATTGAAAGAATCTCTATATTATATTACTATGCTTTCAAGTCATAAAATATATAATAAAATATAAACTAGAAATTTATGCTTTTACTTGAAAATTCATGTAGCAATGATTTCTCCTGGAAAAAAAATCCTCCACAATAGCTTACCAATATTCCTTTAAACTTAGTCGATTGTTTCTGATAACTATGCTCCTGGTTTATAGGAAAATGAGAAAAGGAATTAAGAGGAGACAAGGGGAGGGTGGACAATGAATAAGGGAGATTGAAAGACTGAAGAAAAGTTGATGCTTTTGAGTTGTGGTGTTGGAGAAGAATGTTAAGAGTATCATGAACTACTAAAAGGACTAACAAGTCTGTCCTGGAAGAAGTGCACATGGAATGCTCCTTGGAAGCAAGAATGGTCAGACTTCCTCTCCCCTACTTTGGTCATATTGTCAGAAGGAACCATTCCCTAAAGAAGGATATCATGCTTGGTAAAGTGGAGGGTCAATGAAAAAAAGGGAAAGCCCTCAATGAGATGGATTGACCCAGTTGCTGCAACAATGGGCTAGGGTATACCAGGGATTGTGAAGCTGGCAAAGGACTAGGCAGTGTTTTGTTCTGCTATACATAAGGTTGCTATGAGTTGGAGACAACTTGACAGCACCTAAAAACAACAACAGGGGAGTATGAGATCAATAATAAGGGGGTAATTCCAGAGGTGTCATTAGGGCTAGTGTCATCCAGTGTGTTAACTTAGTGTCAACCATGGACCTCTCCTCATACCAAACTATACAGAATACTTAATAATTCTTATTATCCATTTTAATCATAGAAAAACATGTGATAAATACAGTCATAAATTGCTTAAATGTAATATTTCTTAGATTTATATGAATAATAACAACAAAGTGATTTTTTAAAATCTTTCTCCATTGAATTCCATTATTATTTACAACATTATTCATAACTGAGGAAGCTTTTTTTATTCCCCCCTCATTTTCTTTTAATTACCACTTCATTCTCAAAAAAGGTTATCTATATAGGTTCACAAATACTGCTTCCATAATATTGTAGCTAAAACACTGAGATATTTGACAATATCAGTCACTATAAATATATCAGCAACAACAAAAACAACAGCATGTGCTGGTAGTGCATGTAAGTGAAACCCCGCAATAACAAGTGTCATTGTAATTGGGTAATAGTGACAGCTCTGACCAATGTGCTTTAGAAGGTTCAAAAAGTACATTAGCAGAGAGTTTTAGAATTGTATATATATTAATACAATAACCTGGGCTTAGGAAAAAAAAAATTTTTTTTTTTTTTTGAATTAACTACAGGGCTATTTTTATTTTAAAAATAATTTCTGCTAAAACATTGCACAAAAATTTTATAGACAGTCATTTTTTGTGTCACTCCATCTTATAGTGTGACTCAGTGTGGTCTGCACTTCCAACATGCCTGTAGTAATGCCACTGGATAATGCTAGGGTAAAGAGCCTTGATGGCACTAGTAGTTAAACAATCAGCTGCTATCAGAAAGGTCAGCAGTTTGAATCTGCCAGCCCACTCTGCGAGACAAAGATGTAGCATTCTGTCTCTGTAAGATTACAGCTTTGGAAAATCTATGGATCAGTTCTACTTTGTCCTATAGAATCACTATGAGTTTTAATCAACTCAGTGTTGTTGTTATGTGCCGTCGAGTCTGCCCCGACTCATAGCGACCCCTCCTTGGGTTTCCGAGGCAGTATCACTACGGAAGTAGGATTGCCCAACCTTCCTTCCGAGGA
>NW_006921792.1:6029624-6039864 GCF_000298275.1 Orycteropus afer afer | reverse complement strand
TATTTTCTTCTCTCACCTTGAAGGAAGTCTGTCATGCTTGTCATTTGATTTATTAGCCATGTCTGCATAATTCCCAAACCATAATTTATATTCAACCTATTTCCAGAACTAAGATTCCCAACATATCAAATGCTGACTGTGCGTCTCTCCCTAAATGTATTTCAGATGCATATCCCAAAGGGAAGGCATCATTTTTTCTTCTGGTGAAATATGTTCTCCTGATCTGGGGTTAAAATACTACTATCTACCCAAATTGCCCAAATTAGAAACCCGACTGTCAACCTACATTTCTCCTGTTCCATTGTGCCTTGATCATAGAAATCCATCTCACAATCTAATTATTTGCTGTACCTTGTATATTCTACCATAAATATTACAGCTATTAGTGTTGTAAGAATAAGTTATCCTCTCCTTGTCTTTTTTTTTTTCCCTTTTTTTAATCTCCTGTAAAGTCTTCCTGACTTCCATTAATTTATTTGATGTCCTTTTTCTTGTTTTACTTTCTGTGCAAACTGTCATCATAAAAATTATGGCAATATATCTTAATCATTGTGTTAATTGGTTTATATGTCTCTCTACTCTGAGAGTCTATGGGCTTCTTGTAGATGGCAACTGGATTTTATTTATGTTTGTAGCCCTAGAACTCAGCACAAATTCCAGGCTCTTAGGGAACACTCACCATACATGTAATTGAAATAACAAAGACATAGGCAAATTAATAGAAATCTACTCATTTATGACTGAGTTTATTCTTTGTTGTAATTGAAAATATTGCATCTCAATGGATAAAATGACACAAGATCTTTCAACAGGTATAAAAAACAAAGAAGCAAAGGAAAAACATTATATATACTTTTGGGGTAGATGCTGATTACCTACCCCACATACATTCTCCAGTACTCTCTTTGCCTCCCACCATAAAGGTTAAAATGCCAGCCTTCCATGTCTCTTTATCAACTAAGAGTGGTCACAACCTAGTTATGCCTGCAGGGTATAAAGAGAAATCATCTGAAACAGGAGGAGGAAACTTTCTAGCTGATCCCCTCATACCATCTCTCATCCTTCTTTTTCACATTCTCTTGGGAACATTGGATAAATAGAGAAATATTGTTATGAAATTGAAGATAGTTAAATAGAAGTTTCAGAAAATGTTGAGTCTTTGCCATCATTCTTGTGTCCCTGAATAATTGCATATACCAAACCAAAAGCAAACTCACTGCCATAGAGTCGACTCTAACTCATAGTGGCCCCCTTTGGGTTTCTGAGGCTGTAAATCTTTACAGAAGTAGATCTCCCCATCTTCCTTTTGTAGAGCAGCTCATGGGTTTGAATGACTGACCTCCTGGTTAGCAGAGAGATGGATGCCTTATCCACTACACCACCTCTTAAGTCTTAAAAGTCCATACAGTTTAATCCATTTTTAGTAAGGTTGTCTAATGACTACCCACTACACGCACCCTAAATGACTTATGTGATAAATTATTCAAAGGAGCTATCATGTATCATCCAGTTGTGTCTAGACTTGTATTTATTGGTTTCAGAGCAGTATTTGCTGGCTGATTAACTTAATTTTCATAAGGCTGATAGTGAATCAGAGCTCATACCTTTAAATTGTAGGATTTTTAGCTTCTTCTTCTTCTTCTTCTTTTTTTACAGGACAATGGCTTTCATTTGAGCCTTTTTTTATTATTTTATTTTGTCAGAAAATTCAGCATACAATTGAAAACCAATCATTTTGGCACTGGGCATATGAAAAATAAATAAAAGATTATTGGAATATGTTGTCTCTGTGTATTTTTTGTCTCTGTTGTGCTGATTTTTAAAGAATAAAGTTTATTTCCTCGGCTCCTATTGGTCTTCTAGTTCACCTGAGGGAAAAAAAAGAAATGAGAACAACTGTTCCTGAGCATTACAGAAAACATGCTGGTAGGGAAAGGTAAATTCTGCTTATGCTTTCCAGTCCTGACTTAATAGTCCAGCTTGCATCTGTTCACAGTTTAATAAGAGAGAAACTACTTAAGAAGAAGAAAAAAAGAAAAAACTCAAAAATCTCTGACATTATGGAAAATTGTTGAACTTACCAGCTGCTCCTTTTCACCTCCACTTAGTTCAGAAGTCATGAGAAACTTCACAAGAAATCTTGAATTTCTTTTACATTCTTCAGTTATCTCATGTTATTTTACGGATTAAATATATCTAGACAAGAAGGTAACCTGGAGTTCCTGGGTGTCACAATGGTTGACATGCTTGGCAACTAACCCAAAGATTCAAGGTTTGAGTCTACCCAGAGGTGCCTTGGCAAAAAGGCCTGGCAATCTACCTCCAAAATATCAACCATTGAAAACTCTGTGGAGCACAGTTCTACTTGATGCATATGAGTCTGCCATGATCTGGAGTCAACTGCACCACAACTGTTTTCGTTGATGTTGTCACTGCTGTTATTGTTTTTTAGAGGGCAATCAGCATTAGAAGGATGATAGAGAACACACATCTGGTTATTTCTATCTCTAGCTATCTATCTTATTGTCATTGTTGGATGCCATGGAGTCAAATCCAACTCATAGCAACCCTATGTACAACAGAATGAAATACTGAGAGATCGTATGCCATCCTCACAATCCTCACTATACTTGAGCCAATTTTTGCAGCCACCATGTCAATCCATGTTGTTAAGGGACTTCCCCTTTTTTGCTGACCCTCTACTTTACCAAGTATGATATTCTTCTCCAGGAATTGGTCCCTTCTGACAACATAACCCAAGTAGGTGAGAGGAAGTCTGGCCACTCTTGCTTCCAAGGAGCATTCCGGCTGCACTTCTTCCAGGACAGATTTGTTCGTTCTTCTGGTTGTTGTTGTTATTTGCCATTGAGTAGGCCCCGACTCATAGTAATCCCTCCTTGGGTTTCCGAGGCAGTATCACTACGGAAGTAGGAATGCCCAACCTTCCTTCCGAGGAGTGGCTGGTGGGTTTGAACCACCAGCCTTCTGGTTAGCAGTCAAGTACCTTAGGCACTACGCTACCAGAGATCCTAATTTTCAGTATTCTTCACCAACAGCATAATTCAAAGGCATCAACTCTTCTTCCTTATTTATTGTGCAGCTTTCACATGCATATGAGGCAATTGAAAATAACATGGCTTGTGTTAGGAGCACCTTAGTCCTCAAAGTGACATCTTTGCTCTTCAACACTTTGAAGAGGTCTTTTTGCAGCAGATTTACCTGTGCAGTGTGACAACTGATCTATTGACTGCTGCTTCTATGGGTGTTGATTGTGGATCCAAATAAAATGAAATCCCTGATAATGTCAAATTTTCTCCATTTATTATGATGTTCCTTGTTGGTCCAGTTGTGAGAATTTTCATTTTCTTTATGTTGAGGTGTAATGCATACTGAAGACTATATATAGTCTTTCATATTAATCAGGAAGTGCTTTAAGTCATCTTCACTTTCAGTAAGAAAGGTTATGTTATCTGCATATCACAGGGTATTAATGAGTCTTCCTTCAATCCTGGTGCCATGTTCTTCTTCATATAATCCAGCCTCTCAGATTATTTGCTCAGCATACAGATTGAATAAGTATGGTGAAAGCCTACAACCCTGCCAGACACCCTTCCTGATTTTAAGCCATGCAGCTGTCCCTTGTTCTGTTTGGAGATAGCCTCTTGGTCTATCTATATAACTACATATAGATATAAATTGATACTTTGTACTCTATGTTATTGAATATATTTATGTTCTATCTGTATTAGTTATTTTTATTCTCCCAACTACCAGTATCATTATATGATTTTACAAATGAAGGAACTGAAGCTTAGAGAGGTAAATTCTAAGGTCATACAGCTATCATAGAGTGAGGTCAGGATTTGAGCCTGTTCAGCCTGAGTCACCAACCCACTTTCTTATTCAATTATATTTTGTGTGCTTTTGAGTCAATTCCAACTGACAGCAATCCTGTATGGCAGAGTAGAACTGCCCCATAAGTTTACTTAGGTCATAAATCTTTTCAGGAGCATTTTGTCAGGTCTTTTCTGTTGAGGAGACTCTGACAGTTTCAAACTGCTGACCTTTTGTTAATAGCTAATACCTTAACCATTCCGCCACGAGTGCTCATTCATTCAATTAAACACACCCACTAAACAAGGATAATACAAGAATTTCTAATACCACTCTCTAGTCCATTCTCATTAAAAACCAATTCACTGCCCTCCAGTTGGAACCAACTCATAACAACCCTTCCTTGGGTTTCCTAGGCGGTATCACTAGGGAGGATTCATTATGAGTCGAGTCCAACTCAACGGCAGTGCTTCTGCTTTTTTTTTTCTTTTTTGGTTTTTATCACTTCGGAAGTAGATTTCCCCATCTTCCTTCTGAGGAGTGGCTGGTGGGTTTGAACTGCCAGTCTTCTGGTTAACAGTCAAATGCGTTAGGCACTACACCACTAGAACTCCTTTACAACTATTATTAACCCTTAACCTGCAGATAAGTGATTAGTCTTAGATTTGGCATATTTGGAAGGAATCATTTAGTTTATACCTGAAAAACATGTTTCAAAGATTTATATATGTTTTCACATTGAATACAGAAGCCAAAAATCAATTGCAAGTCTTCAGTTTCTAGAAACTTTCTTATTGTCCTTGCAATTGACTGCCTTTAAACACATTTTATATTGTAATCATCCAGCCAGAATGGTGGTTTACTCATTTTAAATTAGATGAAGCGAATTAAAGAATTCGTCATGTATGCATTGTACCTAAATTATAAATAAAATCTTACATATGGTAAGTGATACCTATGTGCTATGATACAATTTAAATAAATAATACAGTGCTTATAAGTCATAGGCTAGTTACTGCATGGCCTTCTGGATTAGCTTTTAGCTTTTATATAATAAGAGGTTCATGTATAAGTTAAAAGCCCAAATATAAGTAATAATTTTCCCATGTTATTGTTGTTCTGTGCCATCGAGTTGGACCCGACTCATAGCAACCCCTCCTTGGATTTCCAAGGCAGTAGCACTATGGAAGTAGATTGCCCCATCTTCCTTCCAAAGAGTGGCTGGTGGGTTTGAACTGCCAGCCTTCTGGTTAGCAGTCAAGTGCCTTTAGGCACTACACTACCAGAGCTCCTAATTATTTTTTTTCCCACAGTGGATATTTAATTGGAGATTGTATCTGAGCGCTAACTATTTAGCAGCTGCATTTAAGCTTTAAAAAATTGTTCACATACCTTGGACTCTCCTGGTCATCTGCTTATTTATGATTGACCAGCCTCCCTTCCTTCCTCCCAGGCCTCCATTCTCACTTCTTTTTTTTACTCTAGGTTCTCTTGGTAGGATTGTAAATCAAGATGCCACCCTCAACCACCACTACCTAGCCAAGGCAAGGGGCTGTTAAACTAGGTGAAGTGCATCTAGATATCTAAACTTCATGAAAAGTGATCCAAGGATGGCAAACTGCTAGAAATGTATCATTTTAATTTCAGCAGAGTAGAAAGACTACTCATTATTGCCTGCTACATAAATCCAAAGACCTCACTTTCTGAAGCCTAGTTATTTAATTTTATCTCTGATTATGGAAATTCAAGTTATCCCAAGTAAAATCCAAAATAAATATAGACCAAGTGTTTAGAATAACTTATATAAAAATTGAGAGTTGAATGCAGATGCTAGACCATCCCTGAAAGGTAGGTTACTTATAATGCAATAAATGACATTGAGATTGCCATTAATATTCCAGAACTGGAAAATAGCTGCCCTAAGGAAGATGGGGCAATCTACTTCCGTAGTGATACTGCCTCGGAAACCCAAGGAGGGGTCACTATGAGTCAGGTGTGACTCGACGGTACACAACAACAACAACAACAAAGTAATCACCAATGAAACAGCTAATTAAATATTTCCCTGTGGTCAACTGGAACCATGTGTCCAATAAGGGCAAAGTTTTAGGTGACTGGGTAACTGAATAGCAACTAAATCTGGAAAGAATAAATCTGGGAGCAAGGGGTAGGAGAGTTGTTTCTGAGAGTATTAGATACTTTATAGCAAGAAAATGACAAGCTCAAATCTTAAAGTTCTTGCCTCAAGGCACAGACTGAAATCCAGGCTTTTCGATGAATGCTGAAAGGAGCCTCTCTCTTATAGCCATAGGGCTAAACTAACCAAAAACCAAGCACAAAGATTAGTTCTGGAAGATACTAAATTAAAAGTCAGCTGAATTTACAAGCTTCTCAGTTCTCTTCTGTAAAGTTATAACATAGTTCTGGAATTAATACAGTCCCAACAATTGGGACAATTAGAATACAGTATATGGGAGAATAAGGAGCCTTGGTGATATAATGGTTAAACTGCTGGGCTGCTAAATGAAACGTTGGTGGTTTGAACCCACCAGCAACTGTAAGAATGAAGCATTCTGTGTCTGTAAACATTTATGGCCTTGAAAACTCCATGAGGCTCTTCTAGTCTGTCCTATAGGGTCACTATGAGCTTAAATCAGTCAGTTATATGGGAGATAGATGAATAATTTTATTTAGAAGGATCAACGTAAAGTTGGTCTCTGTGAGGTGAAAGTTAAGGATGTCTCAAAAGTCCACTTCTTCCAAACTGCTGTATTACTCCATTATCTCTCACATCAAATATTCTTCCTCTTCTCAGTATGCTCCTGTTTTGCAGTTTTGTAATTCACTGTAACATCTCACAGAACCACCAAGGAAATGGCTCACATGGTTGCAAAGGCTAGCAAGTCCCAAATCAGTGGGTCAGGTGTCAGTCTGGAGTATTCTCCTCATTCATGTTGTTGCAGTGGCTGACATACCCAAATTGGCAGGTCAGAAGATACGTTGCTTGCTCACAAAGCTGTGGAAGTTGGTGAGTCAAGTCAGACAATAGGCTGTTGGCTCAAGTCCCAAGAACCATAGGTCAAATGATGATGAACCAGATGCCGGATACAGAGCAAGAGAGAGAACTTTGCCAGAGTATTCATATATCTTGGATACAGACCATACCATCAAGGAAGCTCACGGTGATGAGTTATTTCACATTCTCTCATAAGGTGGTAATTCCAAAAAATACTACACTAATCCTGCCTCATTAACATAATGGACAATTCACTCCAAAATGGGACCATAACTACAGGCATACAGGCTAGGACTTACAACACATCACAAAATGGAGGACTGTGCCTAAAAGGGCCATGTTAAGTAATTCACTGCACCTCAGGAGAGTAAGAGTAGTTGATCCTTCAAGTCCTTGTGAAACATTCCTTACCGAGTTTCACTTATGGAAAGAATCTATGACTTTCATGCAAGAAAACTCAAATAATCCCTGTATTGTTGAGAGTCTAATAGTCAGAATCATGAATACATACTGAGATTGAAATGCAGAATTTAAAAAGGGGAAGCTAAGAGTTAGTCTCAGAAGGATTTACTGAAATTTACTAATTGGTACAGTGAAGGCCTAGAAATTATTTGTAAAATTGAATTTTGAGAATGCTTAGTCAAGGAGGGAGTTGGGAAACATATTTTTGGATCACACTGGATATATCAAAGTAGTTACCTTTAACAGTTTCTGTATTGAGTGAGCAAGTTCAAACAGCCAGCTGCTTTTATGGTTTAGATAAATGAAACCTGGATTCAGTTTGCTAAATGATATCCAAAGATCAAAAATACCTGTCCATATCTAGTACTCTCACAGACTTTGGGCCATTGAAATGCTGAGTTGGATCTTTTATGTACATGCTGTTTACTCATTATGCACATCACTCAGAGATCCTGAAGCTGTTGTGGTAACTGAGGTTAGGTTGGCTCTTTTTTTGGAGAGACAGGGAAGAGATTTATATATATGATATGTTTGTATGCATGTGCAAAATGATAGCATGATAGTATATATAGTAAAAAAAAAATAGTAAACTCACTGTCAAGTCGATTTGTTTATAGAGACCCCTCCTCGGGTTTCTGAGGTGCTATCTCTACGGAAGCAGATTGCCCCATCTTCCTTCAGAGGTGTAGCTGCTGGGTTTGAACCTCCAGGTTTCTGGTTAGCAGTCAAATTCCTTAGGCACTATGCCACCTTTATATACAGTAGTATGATATATATTATTATAAAGTATGTGAAGTTAGTATTTACAAAATTATTGGTATGAAACTAAATGACTTTGTGTTTACGCTAATCTAAGGGATGAAATAAATGATTAACTATATATATATATATATTTTTTTTTTTTCCCCCTGCATACTTTCCCTTCCATCCCTTTTGCAAATATTTCCACAGAAAACTGTCTTGGTTCAATCTCATGTGGGCTGCTACCTTTATTACCAAGACAAGTAGTATGCCCATGACCCAAATTAATCACATTAGACTTTCTCTATTATGAAGATTAAACAAATAGAAAATATTTTAATCTTGGCTATTCTAATGGAAACAGTTCAATCAAGTCAGTTTGGACGCATAGTGACTCTCTGGCCAACAGAACGAAACACCGTCTGGTCTTGAGCCATGCTCACAATCCTTGCTATGCTGGAGTCTATTGTTGCAGCCACTGTGTCAATCCCTCTTGTGGAGGGTCTCCTTCTTTTTTGCTGACCCTCTAATTTACCAACAAGATATACTTCTCCAAAGACTAGACCCTTTTGATAACATGACCAAAGTGCACGAGACAAGCCCAGCTACTTTCATTTCCAAGGGCATTACAGTTGCACTTCTTCTGAGAGAGATTTGTTCATTCTTTTGGCAGTCCATGATATTTTCAATACTTTTCACCATACCACAATTCATATGTATCAATTCTCTTCTGTCTTCTTCATTCATTGTCCAACTTTATGCATATGAAGCTACTGAAAATACAGTGGCTTGAGTCAGGCATACCTTAGTCTTCAAAATGACATCTTTGCTTTTTAACATTTAAAAGAAGTCTTTCGTAGCAGATTTTCCCAGTGCTCAGCATACAGATGGAGGAAGTATGGAGAAAAGATACAACTCTGAGGTACATCTTTCCAGATTTTAAATCACGCAGTATTCCCTTGTTCTGCTTGAACAACTGCCTCTTGGTCCATGTGCTGGTCCCTCATGAGTACAATTAAGTGTTCTGGAATTCTCATTCTTGGCAGTTTTATCCATAATTGTTATGAAGCACAGAGTCAAATGTAAATAAAACACAGGTAAACATATTTCTGGTATTCTTTGCTTAAAAGTAAGATCTATCTAACATCAGCGATAATATCCCTTGTTCTATATCCTTTTCTGAATCTGGCTTGAATTTCTAGCGGTTCCCTTTCAGGGTGTTGCTCTAACCATTTTTGAGTCATCTTCAGCAATATTTTATTTGTGTGTTATGTTAAGGATACTGTTCAATAATTTCCACTTTCTATTGGATAACCTTTCTTTGGAATGGGCAAAATATGGATCTCTTTCAGTTGGTTGGCCTGGTAGCTGTCTTCCAAATTTCTTGGCATAAATGAGTAAGTGCCCCAGTGCTGCATCCATCTGCCAATGAATATTCTGTCAATTCCTGGAATCTCACTGGTCACCAGTTCCTTCAGTGCATCTTGGACTACTTCCTTCATTACCATTGGCTTTTGAGCATGTGCTACCTCCTGAAATGGTTGAACACCAACCAATTCTTTGTGGTAGTTGTTGTTGCTGTTATTTGCCGTTGAGTTGGCCCTGACTCATAGTAACCCCTCCTTGGGTTTCCAAGGCAGTATCACTACAAAAGTAGGATTGCCCAACCTTCATTCCGAGGAGTGGCTGGTGAGTTTGAACTGCCAGCCTTCTGGTTAGCAGTCAAGTGCCTCAGGCACTATGCCACCAGAGCTCCTTCTTTTTGGTAGAGTGACTGTGTATTCCTTCCATCTTCTTATGATTCCTGCATATGCTTCCTGCATTGTTCAGTATTCTTTCCATAGAATCCTTCAATATTGCAACTCTTGAAGCACTTACTGATGAAGATCATATATTATAGTCTTCAGTATGGATTACACCTCAACATAAAGAAAACAAAAATCCTCACAACTGGACCAAAAACTACATCATGATAAATGGAGAAAAGATTGCAGTTGTCAAAATTTCATTTTACTTGGATCCATCATCAACACCCATAGAAGCATCAATCAAGAAATCAGAAGTCGGAGGCGGGTCAAGATGGCGGACTAGGCAGAAGGATTGCACAGACCCTCTTCAACAAAGAAAAGGGAAACCAATTAACACAGACACAGAAGATAATCTTGGACCCCTGAGCCTTGAAGGAAA
>NW_006921792.1:6006231-6021965 GCF_000298275.1 Orycteropus afer afer | reverse complement strand
AAATTGTTATTTAAAAAAAAAAAAAAGAAATCAGAAGTCATTTGTCACTGGGCAAATCTGCTGCAAAAGACTTCTTTAAAGTGTTAAAGAGAAATGACGTCATTTTGAAGCCTTAGATGAGTCTAATCCAAGCCATGGTATTTTCAATCACCTAATACGCATGTGAAAGCTGGACAAGGAATAAGGAAAAGCAAAGAACAGTTGATGCCTTTGGATTGTGGTGTTGGCAAAAAATACTGAAAATACTATGGACTGCCAGAAGAAAGAACAAATCCATCTTGGAAGAAGTGCAACCTCCTCAGAAGTGAAAGTGACCAGACATCGTCTCATCCACTTTGGTCAAGTTTTCAGAAGTGACCAGTACCTGGAGAAGGATATCATGCTTGGAAAAGTAGAGGGTCAGCGAAAAAGAGGAAGACCCTCAACAAGGTGGATTGACACAGTAGGTTCAATGATGGGCTCAAGCATCACAAGGATTGCAAGGGTGCCGCAGAATTGGGCAGTGTTTTCAGTCAGCATCTGGAGAGCACCTACCAGCAACAGTCCCTATCATATGCCTTAAGCAGAGAGTAGATGTTCAGTAAGTTATTATTTACCTAAACATTGACATTTCAACTGCTTCATTATCAGAATATGAGAGGCAGACCGCTTTGGGCGTATATAATACAACAAAGGTTCATATAAATTGCAAGCATCAACAGAACATAGAAAAGATTCCTTAGAGGAAAACAAATGGTTTAATCTCCATTCAACACTACTATCCACTTCTTAGTAAGAGTGAAAAATGTAGAAAAAAGCAAAATATAGCTGCGCTATTTATGCATAGTGAGAAAGTGAGACCAAAAAGTGGTTTACTTTTCTTTAATAATTACAAGTGTCAAAGCAAGTAGGTATATTTTGATATATGGTCATTTTTATTTTTCCTTTCTCCATGTCTGAAGGGAAATATTTCAAAATCAGAGACAGGAAATCTACAAGGAGACAAGATGTCTCTTTATTGCTGTTTTGTTTGCTCTTTTGCAGGATATTACATTTTTTCACAAACTGTGCAGGCAGAGAGGGTAGAAAGGGCAGCATAACCAGAAAGATAAGAGAAAGATGTAAACAGTGGGATCATTGAACTTTTGACAAGAGAGTTACATTAGAACAGTAATCTCCATGTGGAATGAGTACATTTTTAGGGACTATGTGCAATACTTCACTGAAGTCAGAAAAGAAAATTCAAAATCAACATCTATATAACTATACCTATGTTGTTTACGGAACTCTTGATTATGCAGTGGTTAAAGCATTCAGTTGCTAACCCAAAGTTCAGCAGTTGAAACTCATCAGCTGTTCCACAGGAGAGAGATGAGGCAGTCTGCTTCAGTAAAGATTTGTAACATTGGAAAACCTATAGAGCAGTTCCACCAGTCTTATAGGGTCACTACGAGTTGGAATTGACTCCTTGGCAATGTGTTTTACATTATTGTCATTGTGTGCCATTGAGTCGATTCTGACTCATAGTGACTATATATAACAGAGAAGAACTGCCCCATAGGGTTTCCAAGGCTGTCTTCTTTATGGGAACAGATTATGAAGTCTCTTCTGGAAACAGATTTAGCAGCCAACTGCTTAACCACTGTGCCACCAGGGCTCCTTCTATAGCTTTACCTACACCCTTACTGATACATTTCCGTGGGAAGAAAGAAGGGATCATCTACCCACGTATTTGACACAGCATGAAATATTAACTAAGGGAACTTCTAGTGTCAAACCTTCAATTAACTATTGGTAAACTTTAACTATTTTGAAACATAGATGAAATGGCCAGTGAAAATCTTATGAATAGGAATGAAATACTATTTGATATACATTTCCATACCCATAAAACAAAAAAAAAAACTTCTATTGAATTGTTACCAACTCATGGTGACCCCATGTGTTATAGAGTAGAACTGCCCACAGGGTTTCCTTAGCTGTCATCTCTATAGAAACAGAGTGCCAGTCCTCTCTTCCACAGTGTTACCCACTGGGTGGGTTCAAACTGCTAAACTTTGAGTTACTAGTAGAGCACAAACCATTTGTGCCACCCAAGGATTTTATGTATGCCTATACCTATATCTATGTTTTAAAATAGGTGAAGTTTACCAATAGTTAATTGAAGGGTTGACACTAGAATTTCCCTTAGTTAATAGCTCATGTTGTGTCAAATATGTCAGTGGATAGGAGACATCTGAGTAAAAGCAGAAAGATCCATAACTCAGGGCTTCAGAGCTTTACACTCACTCTAGCTTCTTTCACTTTGTTAGGACAAACACTGCTACTTACATATCCTAAGTTAAGAGGATTTATAATCTATATTTATACTAAATTATACTAATACAGACTAATTTTTAACTACATAGACTCTCACAAAATTTCTTAAAATACTTCTGAAGACATGATAGTTGGAAACAAAGCTAATACTGGTAACAAAAATTAAAAACACAAAAGCAGAACTGACATCATTTCTCCTATTTCCAGTCATGTTATAAATAATGTAATGAAGTAAAAAAAAAAAAAGTCAATTGATGATATAATCAGATATGAGAAACATTGAGAAAAAAATAGAATGGATGCACCCAACAACAGTTACCTGCATATACAAATATATAATTATTTTTACTGCAATATGGGTGAAAGTTTATAAGGCAAATTGCTTTTCCATTCAACAATCTATACATGTTTTGTTTTGTCACATTCGTTGTAATCCCCTCAATGTCCCCACTTCCTCCCTGTATTTACCATTTCCCTTCATGCCTCTTTACTATCCCTTCCTACTTTTTTTAAATTTTATCCCTGGGTAAATGCTGGCTTTTTGATCTTGTATGTTTGATTGTTCTAATGAGTGTATACCTTCCTAGTATTATTGTTCACCTTATAGGCCTGTATTGTTTGGCTGAAAAAGTTAAGCCACAGGAGTTGAATTCAGTTCCTGGCTTGAAGGGTACTTAAGGGCAATAGTCTCCAGGGGTTGCACCAGTCTTCATTGGTCCACGTATAGCCCCCCCCCAAAAAAAAAAAAAAAGTGTCTAGAGATCATTGGTATTGTAGTGCCTAAGGCATAACTGCTAACCAGAAGGCTGGCGGTTCAAACCCACCAGCCACTCCTCAGAAGGAAGATTGGGCTATCTACTTCCATAGTGATACTGCCTCGGAAACCCAAGGAGAGGTTGCTATGAGTCAGGTCTGACTCCACGGCACATAACAACAACAACAGAGATCATTGGCTTGGAGCAAGGGCTAGACTGAGATGAATTCTTGGGGGAAAATTTTGCCAAAGAGAAAATACAAGGGTGCAGACAGTAGAGCTCAGCACAAAACAAAGTTGAAGGGATTCATTTGATTAGTTGATTAGAGAAAACACAGGATAAACTGCTTAATATAGAGAAACACAGTCCATGAACATGTAAAGGATTAATCATTTTAAGAGAAGGGGAAAATAAATTGAGTTAATGTAGTCCTGAGGTCAGCTGAAACAAAAGCAGAAGCAAGGCAATGATTATTATGTTTAGTGTAGAAAAGACCTTACAATAAAATTTATATTGCAAAATGAGTCTATTACCCTCTGAAAGGTATACAAAAAAATCAAACAGAACTGAAAGTTGAAAACACTGATGTCCAAGATCAGACATGAGATATTGACCTACTTATTTGTGAGTAGTAACTGTTCATTTTTCCTTAATAATTTATTTTACTTTTGTTGGAAATATACACAGCAAACCATACACTAATTTAATGATTTCTACATGTACAATTCAGTGACATTGATTACATTCTTCAAACTCTGCAACCAGTCTCCCTGTCTTATTCCAAATTATTTCTCCACTATTAACATTAACTCTGTGCCTTATCTAAACTTTCTAGTTGCTGTTTTCAATTTGATCCCATAGAGATAATTCTTTAAATGCTCTAGGCAGACATTTTTTACTAATTAAGCTAACTTCTCTCTTTTTGAAGTGTGCCATATTTCAAGTAATAAACAATATAGAATAACAATAACAAAACTTACAGACTCACCACTTCCTTAATCAAACAATAATACTTTGCTGCATTTTCTTCTTATCATTTTTTTAAATACATTTTTTTTAAATTTGTGGTATATATATAAATAACAAAAATCTGCCATGTCAGCAATCTTCACATGTACAGTTCAATGACATTAAGTCATGTTCATCATGTTGCTCAACCATCTCATTCATTGTTCCTGAGTATTTCCATCACCCTTAACAGAAACTCAATTTTCCCTAAGTGTTGTTTTCTCTTTGTCCCTCTTCCTTGTGCCTGCCCCTGATAACCACTAATAAACATTGATCTCTATACACTTGTGCATTATATTTCACATAAGTTGCTGTCTATTGTTTTTAATCTTTTTATTTTCTTGTTGCTGTTGAGAATATACATAGCGAATCATACACCAATTCAATAGTTTGTACATGCAAATTTTGAGACATGGATTGCATTCTTCAAATTGTGCAAACATTCTCAACTTCCTTTTCTGAATTGTTCCTCCCTCATTAACAACTCATTGCTCACTAGGTCTACTATCTAATCTTTCCAGTCGCTGTTGTCACTTTGATCCCATGAAGATGATCCTTAATGCTCAAAGCAGATCTTGTTTACTAGTTAGACTAAACAATTATTTGGTTTTAAGAAGACTTTTGGGGACATTTTTTATCTATGGTAACTGAAGAATTTTTTAACAGCAGCCTGGTGAGAAAGGATCAGTGGTAAACAATTCGAATCACACTAATGAATCATCTTGTACTTGAAAAGTTTGTTTTAATTATTTAGTAAATCTGAATATATAACTAACAAATAATATGACCTGATCAATTTCAAGTATTGCATTAGAGCTGGAAATTCAACTAAAATGAATGCCCTATTTTGACAATGAATAACAGTAAATTATATCTTATGTTTCCAAAGCTTCTCTTTTCTTGTGTCTTTATTTCAAGCAGAAATTTCAGTAATAAGTAAAACCAAATAATTATCAGAAATTCTATTATATAGTTGGTTCTAGAATAAAGATAAATAGTAGAATTTCTGGTAATTATTTGGTTTTACTCATTACTGAAATTTCTGCTTAAAATAAAGACATGAGAATATGGGAGCTCCGTGGCATAGTGCCTAAGGCACTTGACTGCTAACCAGAAGGCTGGTGGATCAAACCTACCAGCCACTCCTGGGAAGGAAGATTGGGCAATCTACTTCCGTAGAGATACCACCTCAGAAACCCAAGAAGGGGTCCCTATGAGTGAAATTGACTCAACAGCAGTGTTTTTTTTTTTTTTTTTTGGTTAGAATAAAGATACGTTTTAAAGGTGTCAAATTAATAAAGGTTAACCCTGGTGGATCCTATCATATTTCTCCAACTTTAATTCACATTGTTTTCAACATTTTTATGTCTCTGAAATTGGGATATACTTTATGAATTGTTGTTTCAAGATCCTATTATTCTGTTGGCATGTGTGATGTAGTTATTTCTCATACATGCACAAATTCAGTTCATGTTCTTGGTCATCTAAGCAGACAAATTTAACCCTTTCATGTTTCAGTAAAAAAAAAAAATAAGGAAGATATAGGAGTTCCGCTTGCTTTCTGAAAAGCATTGGTTGATATCTTTTAGTCAGAACAATTACAAAACAGCATCAAAATACAAAGAATCTATCACATTAGGAGAAAATATCAAAGACAATAGTAGAGCACTTTTTTGCAAATGCTGCATTACCAATTCTCTTGATAGTCCAGGGGACAATATTGTGTGGAAAATATAAATATCCCATACATTGAGTCAAACCATGTTTCAGAAAAATTAGATTGGAGAGAGCTGTTATGTGTAATTTAGTCAATTACTTTCTCTTATCTTTTATTTTTATATGTGCTCGAGTGGTACATGATAAATCTTCATCTACATATGTCTTAAAATCTCTTGAAATATTGCTTTGGATTGAATTGTGTCCCCAAAAAATATGTGTTGTCAATCCTAACCTGTGGTTATAATCCAATTTGAGAATGTGTTTTGTTTTGTTTGTTATGTTAATGAGGTAGTAGGGTGTGTCTTAAATCAATTTATTTTGAGATATAAAAGAGAAAGAAAGCAAGCACAAAGGAGGGGAAGATACATGCTATCTGATCTCTAAGGAAGCTAGGAATAGAAAAGCTGAAAAGAGACAAGGCCCTCCCCTCAGAGCAGACAGAAAGAAAGAGAGCCTTCCCCTAGCTCTGGCACCCTGAATTCAGATTTCTAGCCTCCTAAACTGTGAGAAAATAAATTTCTGTTCATTAAAGCCAAAGGAAGCTGTATTTCTGTTATGGCTACACTAAATAACTAAGACAAACACTTATAAAAATAAAATTTGCAAATAATAAGAAAGCCTTCATTCAGTAGAATTGATGGGAGTAATTCTTATTATTGATGGCATCTTAGATAAGATGATATAAATTTCTATTTCTTCCCACCAGGTATGATACAAATACACTTCTTAGAAATACATCTCCTTTGTTCTAGCACAATAATAACTTACTGACATCTCAAAAATCCTTGGTGAATTGTTATTGACACTGTATACTACACAGGATTTTCAGTTCCCTTCTTCCTGGATGCTGGACTGTGGACAGATTACTTCACATTCCTACTTTTCATTGAAGCTTCCTCTATGTGTTTATGATGGCAGGAACCATCAATATAAATGTGAGGGTGCTGTACAGAAATGATTAGGCCAGTACATCAGAAATGCAGGGAACTGCAACAGAAGAAAGACTCATACACATATTCTGGCAATACATTTTAAATATAAGATCATAAAAAAAGAGAAGAAATCCTCCAGAAAATTTACCTCTCACTCCTACCACAAGAGCATAAATCTGTTTACAATTTGTATTAAAAAGTCTAGCTAGACAAACCAACTCACTGCCATGTAGTCGATCCCGACTCATAGCAACCCCTCCTTGGGTTTCCAAGGCAGTATCTCTACGGAAATAGATTGGCCAGTCTTCCTTCTGAGGAATGGCTGGTGGGTTTGAACAACCAGCTATCTGGTTAACAGTCAAATGCCTCAGGCACCACACCATCAGCGCTTCCCTATATGTTATTAGAGGATTGATTGTATTTTGAAATATATCTGACCTCTCTCCATTTTCTAATAACTTATACTGTCTGACAATAAGAATGTTAATATATCTTATCAAAAATCATCATTTCAAAATACTCCATAATATTATAATTACTATAAAATTAGAAAGAACAGAATCTTAATATACTCAAAGCTTTTCATAACATCAATTGCAATAGAAATATGAGCAGAATATCTCATGCTTCTATTCTTTCTTGAGGATAACACCTTTAATAATTTCCATATGTCATCCAGTTAACATGACAAACAAAGAAATTTGAAGATTTCAAGCATAATAATGAAGTAAAAGATTTTGATTGACTGGTACATTATAACTTTTATTACATACTGTGGACCCGGCATGCTATAATAATTATCCTGTCAAGTCAATTGTTACTCTTCATTAAAAAGAATATAAGGGAGCAATTAATCCTGCAACTTTAGCTTCATTAGGACATTCTGTTTTTGTAGTTAGGTGCAGTTCAGTGACTCAATCTAAGGATGGTATCATTTTCTAATAGAAGGTTTCAGCTTCATTATTTTGATTATGCACTAGAACAGCAAAATGCAAGCTTATGTAATAACTGGGTGAAGATTAAGTTATTTATAATTTGCCTTTTGAAGTTCATTTTTGACACAAGGGATCTTTTCCTACTGCTTTTCTTCATCTAGTATTGTGGGAGTGTGGACTCAGAATTTCACACTCTTCGAAAGTGATACCAACCTCTGTGAATTGTGTCTCTGAAAATGCTGACATCCACAAAAACAGATAAACCTCAAGGACTTTTCTACATGCCCAAGAAACATTGAAAAAATGTGAAATCAGAGTTGAGTTTTTCTTACATAGTAAAGGTTAGAGGAGCGATAATGAAAAATTGCCTGTTGGTAATCAGTTTCTGACTTAGACTGCAGACTGATTGACTGTTCATAGTGATTGAAAACTGGCAGGGTGAAAGTTACAGAACAGATCAGAGAAGATATAGTTTCTGCCTTCTGCATTCTAATGAAATAAGGATAGAAATAATAACAGTTAAACCCAGTGTCCCTTTATTCACTGACAAGTAACCTCATCAGCTGAAAAAGTAGAGAAAAAGAAGTTTGGCTAGGGTAGACATTAGAGAGAAACATTGAATCACAGACTAAGTAATACAGAACTCCCCAGTAATACAGGAATGAACCCTAAAAGACCATTTTGTCAATTTCTGCACCATTCTTACTTAACCTCAACATATAAAACTCTGTATTATTGAAAATATCTTCTCAGAAAAAATGTCACGATCTCCTTTAGGAATATATAAAAATTTTCACTGCTGAAAAGTGTTGCTATAATAACCTGAAAATATCACTGCTGCTGTTCATGTGAGAAAGCATGGTGGAATGCAAAAGAGCATTTGTTTATAGTTGACATTTATGTTGTTATCGTTATCTCCACTTCTACTGGGCCTGGGTGTACCACATATACTCTGTGTATGCATACCACCTTGGGTGTACTATATATACTCTGGACTTCATCCACCATATCTATATGATTGAAATAATAGTACTCAAATTTCTAGAGATTTTTTCTGAGCATTAAATGTATATATATATATATATATATATATTTAATTTAAAATATTTTTATATTTAAAAAGATATAAACTACTAACTGAAATATCTTTCATATGGTAGCCATTCAACAAAACTTTTTTCTGTTATTGCTTTTTAAGCCAATAGCTCATCCAGCCCTTGAATCTCTCGGGTTAAGCTTTGCTCTTCATTGAGAATGTGGCCCAAGAATCAGAAACTAGTAGTTGGGGTTCATAGAGAAAAAAATGTATTGGACTCACTCCCTTTGCACACTAAAGTTTGTTAACTTCTGATGTAAACCCAACAGAAAGAAGATGAATGGAATCAGCATTTCTTGTTAGGCCAGATAATGGCATACTCATCATTTGATATTGAAAAGGAGAAATTACCAAGATGAGAATACAAGCACAGGGAAACAACATTTGCAATGGGGTAAATAAAGGAACAATGAAGTAGTAAACAAATACAGAAGTGACGAGATAAGTAAGTAAGCCACCACTGACTTCACCTTCTATGTATTTGCTTGTAAATGGACAAGTTCCAAACTGGAGGTACTCATGTTAGATGTAACAATGTTGGGGCCAGCATGCATGCCCAGGAAGCAAACGGTCAGGAGGTAAGCCATTAGTTCACGGGAAGAATGGGTCAAAATATAGACTCTTTGTTCCTGGAGAAAATTACTGCAATCACCTGGTGCCACTCACCTAGGTAGTAACTCCCTCTCTCCTAGCCAAGTGGTGGACCTTTACATTTCTAAGGACTTCAAACTGAAACTGATCATATCTGTTATCAATCATTAACCCCCAACCTTACCTTTGTTATATAGAGAGAATAGACACCACTCCCCACATGAATGAAGTGTTTTGTATTTTTCATAGTGTTACCCATATCAAGCTATATTATTCCTCAACAAAACCCTTTTTCTTCCACTCCTAACAGTGTAAAAAATTTTCTTCTTTTACATGCCCATTAATTCATAGGATGATCTTAGATGAGGAGGACAATTTTTGTTTTAAAAATGAGGAAACACTGGCTTACAGATCTAAGCTTCATGAGGCCAGGGTCCATGACTGCCTTGTTCTTGATTTATATTCCCAGCACTTAGCAAAAGGACTGGCCACAGCTTAAGCAGTCAACAACTGTTCACTGATTTAATCAATAGTGTGTCAACTAACTTGGAGTTGATTCTTTAATTGAATCAATGGAGTATCAGCTACTTGGAATTGAGTGGTGAAGCTAGGAATAAAGCCAATAAAGCCAAGGTTTTGTTCTGATTCATTCTGCTGAACTGTCACACAAAAACCAAACCAAACTCCCTGCCATCAAATTGATTTTGACTCATAGTGATCCCTCCTTGTGTTTCTGAGACAGTATCACAACAGAAGTAGATTGCCCCATCTTTCTTCCAAGGAACTGCCACACAAGGCATGGGAATTCCTAGATGTTATTTCTGAGCACTCAGCTATTACATTCAGGATCTCTGTATATTCCCAGGGAAGTAGTGTTGAGAATATGATGTAGGGATATGGTAGTTTATTACTTAACCTCTGAATGAAAACTGTAAGTTTGTCTTTAAACTTCAAGAGAAGATTGTAATTCAGCTTTCTTTTGAGATAATCCATAGACATCAAATTATTGCTACAATGTTATAAGGGAGCACATTTTACTTTGAGAAAGATCTAATTTCTAGAAGTTTGTTCTAATTTCACCTAAGAGGTAAATAGTTCTGTTTCTCACCTTAAAAGCAATAAAGAGTCAATCTAATGATAATAATGGATTAACTTGGATGCTATTATGTATCACTCCATTGCCTTTGTCATATTAGGGCTCTTGAGACTTGAAGAGAGCAATTATAAGCCTTTCTTTTCCCTGTCTCAGGTCTATACACTATACTTCTTAAATTTTTTCTTCAAATGAAACAGACTCCTTCCACAGTATGTATTGCATCATATTTATTGACCAAACTGTTGTTAAGTAATTATTAAATGTAAATTACTAGAATGCTAGCAGTTCAAACCCACCAACCACTCCTCGGAAGGAAGATGGGGCAATTTACTTCCATAGTGATACTGCCTCGGAAACCCAAGGAGGGGTCACTATGAGTCGGGTCTGACTCGACGGCACAAAGCAACAACAACAGGGGAAGTGCAGAAGAAGAAAACACAGAGATGGGGGAGGGGAGAAAAATACATACTTTCATTTCTCAAATGAATGTGGGTGAACACATATATCCTAAGCCAATAAAACAAAATGCAAATGTTAGGAGAATGAATTCAATGAATGGGAGCTGAATAAAGAATCACCCTCAAGTTTTCTTTTGTAAACTGAAAGTTTGTTCCATTGGCAGGGCTTATAATAGAATCTAATTATATTTATAAATAGAAAAGAAGCTTGTAGGTAGGCATATGAAATGACACCTTGTTAATACTGATGCAGAATGGACAAGGTCCCCATGATGTAAAACAAATTTTGTGTCCTGATCCATGATATATATATACATATACCTTCCTCTGGATTTTCTTCTTTTAACAATGCAAAATTCAATAATAGTAATAACTTTAGCAGGAACATTCATTATTTCTTCATATTGAATTTATGATTAACCTAAAATCCCCAGGTTTTTCACACATATTTTTGTAAAGGGACACCTTGATCCCATGCTGCCTTATCCTAAGTTTGGTAATTTAATTTTAGAAGCATAATTTCACACAATATTTTAACTCACTACCTTAAGTTTCAGTTTATCAGTTTTTGAACTGTATATTAGTCTGTTAGAATATTTTAGAGTGTTTTGTGATTTAAAACATTTATTAAATCTTATATCACATGCAAAGATGAAACACATACATTATATTTTCTACCCCTATATCTATTTTTCTTTTATTTATACATTTATCTTTTACCAGAAAGGATTTAAGTCAACATACCAGAAATAGAAAATTAGAAAAATAACATAATTTGACATCTATTAAAAAAATAAAATTGGAAAACAAAAAGTTAGCAACAGCAATGATTAAAAATGCTTTCTCCCAGATTGTCAAGAACATTACTAGAAAACACAGCAATACATGCAAAGAGCCAAGTGGTGTGGTTTTTTTTGTGGCTACAGTTGTGTGAAGTCTAGCCCATTACGACATATGTTGTTGTTGTTGTTATGTGCCGTCGAGTCGGCCCCGACTCATAGCGACCCCTCCTTGGGTTTCCGAGGCAGTATCACTACGGAAGTAGGATTGCCCAACCTTCCTTCCGAGGAGTGGCTGGTGGGTTTGAACCGCCAGCCGTCTGGTTAGCAGGCAAGTGTCTTAGCCACTATGCTACCAGAGTGTCCCTTACGACATACTGTAACCCTATATAACCAAGGAGAGTTTCCTAGGATGTAATCTTTATGGCAGCAGATCACCTGGTCCTTTTCCCAGACAGCTGCTGAGTGCACTCCATCTGCAGACCTTTCCATTAGCAGCCAAGCACTTAACCATTGAGCTCACGGGGCTCTTTCATGTGTCTCTCATCACCTATGCTCAATTAACATCACTTGATTAGGAGCTCTGGCAGCATAGTGCCTACGACACTTGACTGCTAACCAGAAGGATGGCGGTTCAAACCCACCAGCCACTCCTCGGAAGGAAGGTTGGGCAATCTACTTCCATAGTGGTACTGCCTCGGCAACCCAAGGAGGGGTTGCTATGAGTTGGGGCTGACTCGACGGCACATGACAACAACAACATGACTTTCTGGAAATTGTTTGTCAATCCAACTATGAATCAATTTATTCTTACCTGCGGCACATATTTTTTTGTTCTTTTAACTCTAATAGATATTCTTATATTTGTTATATACTTGAAGTTCAAAATCTAATAATATTTGAAAGCATAAAACAATAGAATGGAAAAGACTATTAAAAACAAGCCAAACACATTGCCATTAGTTGATTTAAACTCAAAGCAGTCCTAAGGGAAACAATAGAACACTCCACAGGGTTTCCAACACTGTAATTCTTTACAAAAGCAGACTGGCTGGTGGGTTCAAATTACCCACTTTTTAGTTAGTAGCCAAGTGTTTTAACCACAACACCACCAGAACTACTTTTAAGAATATTGGAGTCAGAGTACCCTCTTTTGATGGCCAGATCTAGCTTTGTTAATATGGTCAAATTATTGAGTGTCTTTGAACTTCAGTTTGCTTATCTATAAAAAGGGGTTTTGTACAGTTTGAAGTGAAGGTAAAATTAGATCATCAAAGTAGAATGTTACCATCAAGAAGATGGTTGCTAATTTGGTCACACAGAAAAACAAATGAAATTAATCATTTTGTAGAATTTTTTTTTTTTACAGGAAACTATCATTTTCTCCCAAGAAGCTAATAATTGAATAATTTAATCAGTTAGCACATTACAAAACTAAATTTAAAATAGCAAGTTCTTTAATTGTCATTCTACTTCATTTGACATGCCAGCTTACCCTGCTTTTCTGAAAATGTGCTTTTCCCTGGGTCCCTCAGCATCATATATTCTAAATATTTCTTGATATTTTAGTTTTTCACTCTTCCTTTACCAAGAAAATACTTATAGATATTCATATAATCATGAATTTTAGTTAAGATTTTCCATTTTTGAAAATGCTTCCCATGTTCAGGGTACATTTCATACAATATGAGTTGTGCACTCCCCGTTGGAGATGGCAGAAAACTTACTCTTTCGGCCTCCCTTGCAATCACTAGAAGCTGTGGTGGTGTAGTGGACAAGGCATTTGGCTGTCAGCCAGATGATTGGCAATTCAAACCTGCCAGCTGTTCTGTGGGAGGAAGAAAGCACAATCTACTTCCATAAAGATTTACAGCCTTGGAAAAATCAAAGGGGGTCACTGTGAGTTGGAATTGATTCGATGGTAGTGGGTTTAGTTTTTTTGGTTTTCCAACAAATAAGGTGCAAACTTGTAAATTTTCCTTAGTCAGTTATTCACATTTATGTGAGACTTTAGCTGGGAAGTGAGGAAGGAGACTGGTGAGGATGATGTGGGGGAATCCAGTCTACAAGGTTAACAGGACTGAGGGTCTGGTAGTCCAGGGTCAGTGCCATTGATGCCAGCTGCAGTGTTTGGGTTTTTTCTGGTGCATTACTTTGGTATAGTTAGAAGTCACAGCCTGTAAGCTTGAGTCTCTGACAGCCACAGTTCTTTCAGTTACCTAATATTTTAAAATTCTCTTTTGCTCAAAATAGCTAGAATGTTTGAGCTGGTTTCCGTTCTTAAGCAACTAAGAATAGAGACTGATACAGGGGCCACCAAAGGTCTATCCAGGAACTACACCATATTTTGTACATTCTCTTCCTAAGTAAAAACTTTTTCACAGCTTCAGCTAAAATTTACACATTAATAAACACTAGATATTTATTTATATTCTTGACATAAGGCTTTTGAGCTTCAGAATAAACTTGTTTATTGCATATCCCTACATGAGTACATACAATACAGATTAAATTAAATATATTTAAATCTGCTCATTACCTCACACCCAGAGCCAGAAGTATTTGATTAGTCAGCTAAACTGTTTTTGTTTTGTCGTGTTTTGTACTGATTTTTTTTCCTTTTGATTCTTTTACACTATTTCTGGATATAATTAAATTCATTTCAAATCTCAACATTACTTGTCCAATAGAAATTTGTGCAATAATTGAAATGTTTTAGCCCTATACTGTACTAAATGGAAGTCATGAATTGTGTGTGGTTATTGACTGTTTGAAATGTAGCTAGTGCAAGTAAGGAATTAAAATTTAACTTCAGTTACTTTATTTAAATTTAAGTTTTGAATAGCTACATGTGGCTACTAGCTGCTTCATTGAACAGTGCAGTGCTATATCATATTCCCCAGATTTGGTTTACTTTGAGAATTTATTATATTTTATACAAATTTCACAGATATAAATTTTGATAAGAGAATTAAAGCTTTTTCTTTAGAAATCATGCTTATTTTATGCTCCAACTCAGCATTTTTGCACTAATATTTCTTGAGGTATTAGTCACTAACCAGTTATCAAGACAACTAAACCCTTTTCCCATAATGATTATCCCAAACTACCGAGGTGTGTTATGTAAAATAGAGCCAATAGCTCCCCAAACTCAAGATCTATGATATCTGTGTTAGAACAGGTAATCATCTGCACCTGCCAAGCATACAGACTTTCTATCAACTGAGAGAGCATATGTTCACCTTGCTTCTGGAGGAATTTGTGTAGTCCCTGTCTAAAATAAAGTTTTTGTAACAATCCAAATTTGGAATTGATCCTTTTTTTTTTTTTTAACCATAGGATGAGAAATAGAGTTCCTCAGTTTAAGTAATCAGAGATAAATATCTGTTGTGCCTATTTAAAAGAATTGTACTATTTCAAACTAATTGAATTGATGGAAACTGGTGGAAGTTTACCTGAATATTTGATGATTTCTTTTCACTCTTAGCTGACCAAATTCATGTTCTTTATTATTCTACAGATCAAGAATTGGCAACATTTTTCTTTAAACGGTCATACCGTAAATATTTTAGGCTTTGTAGGATAAGAAATACAAGTATATATATACACCTGCGGTGCAGTGAATTACTTAATATGAGCCTTCTAACCATAGTCTTTGTGACTTCCACACAAGGATTGGGTGGGACCATGATAATAAATTATATGGAACCGCTGATGGTTATGATAACTTGGCTGAGCTATGATTTTCAGTGATTTGACAGTTGTAGAGAAAAGACTGACATGGTCAAAGATTTTATATTACTTACATCCATAATCAACACTCATCTAAGCAGCAGTCAAGAAATCAGATATTGTATTGCACTGACCAAATCTGCTGTAAAAGACTTCTTTAAAGTGTTGAAGAGCAAAGATGTCTCTTTAAAGACTAAGGTGTGCTTACCCCAAGCCATGACGTTTTCAGTAGTCTCATATGCTGGAACTCGTATGGTAGAATTTTGCAAGACCAACGACTTGTTCATTGCAAACACCTTTTTTCAACAACACAAATGGAGGCTGTACATATGGAC
>NW_006921792.1:6000213-6000844 GCF_000298275.1 Orycteropus afer afer | reverse complement strand
CCTTCTGGTTAGCAGTCAAGTGCCTTAGGCACTACGCTACCAGAGCTCCCACTGAATGATGCAGGGAAAATCAAAAGAAGATGGAAGGAATACACAGAGTCACTGTACCAAAAAGAAGTAGTCTATGTTCATCCATTTCAGGACGTGGTATATGATCAAGAACCAGTGGTACTGAAGGAAGAAGTTGAAGCTGCACTGAAGGAAGTGATAAAAAACAAGGCTCCATGAATTGATGGAATACGCATTGAGATGTTTCAACAAATGGATGCCTGCTGGAGGCACTCACTCGACTATGCCAGTAGATTTGGAAGACAGCTATGTGGCGAACTAACTGGAATAGATCTCTATTTGTATCCATTCCAAAGAAAGGTGATCCCACAGAATGTGGAAATTATCAAACAATATCATTAATATCGCACGCAAGTAAAACCTTACTGAAGATAATTCAAATATGGTTACAGCAGTATATTGACAGACAACTTCCAGAAATGCAAGCTGGATTCAGAAAAGGATGTGGAACAATGGTATTGAAGGATGATGGATCTTAGCTGAAAGCAAAGAATACCAGAAAGATGTTTACTTGTGTTTTATTGACTATGCAAAAGCATTTGATTGTGTGGATCATAACAAA
>NW_006921792.1:5992648-6000113 GCF_000298275.1 Orycteropus afer afer | reverse complement strand
AGAGTTGATGCTTTTGAGTTGTGGTGTTGGAGAAGAATACTGAAAGTACCATAGACTGCCAGAAGAATGAACAAATCTGTCCTAGAGGGAGTGCAGTTGGAATGCTCCTTGGAAACAAGAATGCCCAGACTTCATCTGACCTACTTTGGTCATGTCAGAAGGGACCATTCCCTGGAGAAGCATATCACACTTTGTAAAGTGAAGGGTCAGCAAAAAAGGGGAAGTGTCTCAACAAGGTGGACTGACATAGTGGCTGCCACAATGGGCTTAAGTATGGCAAGGATTGTGAGGATGGTTCATGATTAGGCAATGTTTCATTCTGTTTTACACAGGGTCGCTATGAGTCAGAGCCAACTCAATGGCACCTAAGAGCAACATTACATAAAGATGTAGTCACTCTCCATTTTGTAATGTGATGTAATTATCCTCCATTTTGTGATATGTTGTAAATCCTGGACTCTATGCCTGTGTTCATAGTTCCTTTTGGCAGTGAGTTGTCCATTATGTTAATAAGGCAGGTTCGGGATGGGATGTATCTTGAGTCACCTTATCAGAGTATGTGACTCAAGTCACCACCTTTACCTCAGTCACCACCTTACCATCCTTATGCATGTCATGTTCTTGTTTGAGTCACAGATTTTATCTTACAAAAGATAAAAGGAGTGAGAAGCAAGCACAGAGAGGGGAGCTGACTACCACAAAGAATGAAGAGCTGGGACTTGCGTACATCTTTTGAGCTCTGTGCAGAGACTCTCTTAAACACAGAAGACAGAGAAAGAGAGGGTATAAAACCAGTGAATTGTAAAGTCAAGCATATAGACCTATAATGCTGAACACCTTCACGTAAGAGGCTTCATGGAAGAATGGGGTGCCTCCAGGAACTTGGTGAAACCAGGCTTGCAGATCCATGGTGAAAGAGTGTTGAGTGGCTTCAGGTCAAGTCTAACTGGCAGAATGAGGTGCCTCTTTTTGGCTAAAATATCTAAAAGTGCTTTGTAACACTTGTCCCAGTGGGGCACAGGTTGCACCAAGGAGCCAGGACTGAGACTCCAGAGAGAGATTGAGATGAAGCTGTCCTGACTGGAGAACTATACACTGATTCTTTCTCAATCCTGAATTGTAATTTGCTACTACCCTAATAAACCTCACAATCATGAATATTGTCTGAGTTCTGCGTAGCCATTGCAGTGAATCATCAAATCCAGCAGAAAAATAGAGAATACTGAGGAGGGATGGCCAGTGTCAGAATTGGTAAAAAGGTTGAATATAGAAGGTATGTTTCACCTCCACTTCATAGGAATCAGCCTTGGACTGTTGATCTTGATTCTCCTTCTCCTTTGTGAAGTTAGAGGAGTTAGATGTTAGATTGGATCTACAATCAACACCCATCTAAGCAGCAGTCAAGAAATCAGTTATTGTATTGCACTGGGCAAATTTGGTAGAAGTTAGATGTCCCCACTATGCTATTTTCACACTGTCTATATAGCCATTAGGAGCTCTACTGGTGTAGTGCCTAAGGTATTTAATTGCTAACCTGAAGGCTAGTGATCCAAACCCACCAGCCACTCCTAGGAAGGAAGGTTGGGCAATCTACTTCCGTAGTGATACTGCCTGGGAAAACCAAGGAGGGGTCGTATGAGTCGGGTCCAACTCCATGGCAGTGAGTTTGGTTTGATATAGCCATTTAAAAATGTGAAAAACACTTTCAGCTTGTGAGTCATATGAAAACAGGCAATAGCTAAATGTGGTCAATCAACCATAGTTTTCCAATTCCTACTATTGACTCTGAATTATTGGTAGTAACCTTCAGATTATGACCTTATTAATGCACATGGCCAAATCTACAGCCATTATCTCACACATTTTTAATGATTATCAGTCTTTTATTTCATTTATGCAATCCTGAGTGATCTTAAGTAGATTTTAAACTGCCTGATAAGTTGTTCAGGTTCATCAGGCATTGGTTAAAGATATTTTGCGTTATATGCCCAGTGTTATGTTTTTCTGTAGACACTTACCTGTATACATATTTATGTAGTTAAGAATCTGGCGGTTCAGTGATTAAAGTGCTCTGCTGAAAACTACAAGTTCAGTGGTTTGAACCCATCAGCTGTTTTGTGGGAGAAAGATGTGGCAGTCTGCTTCTGTTTAGATTTATACCTTTAGAAATGCTATTGTCCTCTGTCCTTTAGGGTCACTATGAGTCAGAATCAACTTGGTAGTGTTGGGTTTGATTTTTCTAGTTTTATATGGTTAAGGAGGTTTTCCTTAATGGTTAATATTTTGTGGTTTTGTTTCATTTTTCTTGATTATTTGGGTTTTTTAATCATGAATGATCCTCAATTTGATTTGATTTTTTTCAATTAGAAAAGCTACATATTTTTATCCTTCAAACTGTTAATATGATGGATTGCATTGATATAACTCTATCTATTTCTAGAATGAAATCCACTTGATCATACCAGATATATTTAACATGCATCAATGGCAGAATTGCTAGATTTTATCTGTAAATAATGAAATATTAATATTTTTGAAATTTTATGGTCATAGGTGGGGATTATTTATAATTTTCATTGTTTAAACAGTTATGCCAACATGAAATATACCACTGTCTTAGTTCTCTAGTGATGTTATGACAGAAATACCACAAGCAGATGTCTTTAATTAACAGAAATTTATTCTTTTGCAGTTTAAAAGGCTAGGAGTCTGAGTTCAGAGTGCTGCTTCTAGGGCTGGGTGGAGGCCCCTTTATCTTAGGCTTCATTTCTGCCTTCCAGGCCCACTGGAGTAAGCTGGAGGCTTCTCCTGACTCATGCAGCTGTAGAGGCTGATAAACTGAAGATTGGCAGGAAGTATAGCAGGCTGCTGGTTGCTGATGCTGATGGATCCAATATTGGCAGGCAAATGGCTGATTGTTGGTTCACAGGCTGCAAAGGAAACAATCCCAAAATTGGCAAGCAACACAACAAGCCACTGGTTCAAGTCTAGGAACTAGAGATGATGACGGGCCAAATGCAGGATCCAAAATGAGCAAAAAGCTAGTTACCTTTCCCAAAGCTTCTTCATATATACTGGAAGCAGGCCACAGCCCTAAGGCAACTTTCCTCCAACTAACTCACAGCAGATTCCACCAGAGATGATTATACCACATCCAGTCTCATCATAGGGAATAAATATATCCAACTGCCAAGCCACTCATAATCAAGGCCAAGCCAAGTTTATACACAGCCTTAACTACCACAATCATTGATGTCATTTGGGCTCAGTGTCTTTGTGGTGGTAGACTTTTTAGGGTATTGATTATTATGGAAACCCAAAGGTGGGGTCACTATGAGTCAGAGTTGACTCGATGGCAGTAAGTTTTTGGTATATATCACCTTAAAGTTGCCTACATGATAAGTATATAAAAATAGTAGAGTATAAGGAACCCAGATGGACCAAATGTCTAGCTTCAAATATTATTAACTCACAGACAATTGTGTTCCATCCACACCTCACACATTTATACCTCTTTTAATATTTAAAACCAAATCCAGTAACTATCATTTCATCTATAAATATTTTATTTTCATATATTAAATTAATTGTGTTAACATTTTTCTAGAAAAATTACAATTTAAGTATATTTTTATATTTATTGGTATGTTTTTATATTTCTTATTCATAGTATTTTTTTAACCTCTTATGATTTGTAAATTTTTTTATAACATCTAAATTGTGTTTATTTTCCCTTATATGGTTTAATTATCATTTTTGTCCATCTCTGTTTACTTTCTTAATCAGTCTTTCAAAAGTTTTGTGTATTCTATTTGCCTTTCTGCCAACTTGCTCTTGTTTTTCTATCCAACTCAAAAAAAAAAAAAAAAAAACCTCACTGCTGTCAAGTCAGATATGACTCATAGAAACCCCTCTGTGGGTTTCCAAGGAGGTATTACTACAGAAGTAGATTCCCCAATCTTCCTTTGGAGGAGTGGCTGGTGAGTTTGGACCACCAGTCTTCTGATAAGCAGTCAAATGCCTTAGGCATTACACCACATTTTAGTTATAGATTATTTTCCACTAAATTATTACATGCTCTTATAGGTTACGTTTCTTCTCTTTTGTTTCTCCATATTGAGTCTGTTAAACACTTATTATTACTTTCCTTCTTTTAACAGTTCTCTTTTTTTTTTTTTTTTTCTTAAAATATGTACATCTTAGATTGAAAAGTCCTATAATCCTTCTGCTATAGAATGTTCTTAAAATATGTACATCTTAGATTGAAAAGTCCTATAATCCTTCTGCTATAGAATGTGTGCTTTTTTAAATCTGGGTTTAAATTCAGCTTGAAGCAGTCTAATTTTTCTATTTTTTTTTTTTAATATTTCTCTTTAATTAAGATTTTTTTTTTCTTTTTAAACTTACTTAAAATTTTCTTGTCGATCTTAATTCTATGTAACCTAGTTTATCTTCAAATATTATTCATGCTCTCCACATACTTAAAAATAATGTATGATCTCTAATTTTTGGACTTGACATTGTAAATTTCTGTTGTGTATATGTTATTCACATATATTTGCTTTTTAATATATTTTTTCCTTAGAGTTCTTGTAATTTCCTTTTTCAGTTTGAAGAGCTTAATTTGTTTTAAAGTCACTTTGTGATTATTCTATAAATCTGTTATATCACAACTGTCAGCATCACGGTCTTAGTTTAATATTCTTCAGGAGATAAGGAAATTTAATTTTGCCAAAGTCTCATTTTGTGGAAAGATTTTCTTTTGAAAATGTCACTTCTCTGCTCTGTCATGTTTTCCTGCTTAATGGTTTTGTGGCCATTTCAATTGACTCTTAATTCAGAATCATGTCTTTTATCAGTGGTTAAAGGCTTTTGTCTCACAGGAATATTGGTAGTATTGCAACTCCAGTTACCCAACCAGGGAATGATTTAACCAAGTTCCTTCTGCAGTCAATTTTTTTTTTTTTTTTGCCACCACAAGGACATTGATATATAGAAATTGTAGCCCCAGGCAGCATCCTCAACTTCTTTTCAACCTCCTTGTTTCAAGTGCCCAGTCTTGTCTCAGACATCTGCCACTCATGGGTTCTTTTGATCCCTGTTGCTCAGAAAGGATCTGTCACCAGACTGTTGAACTTTATCCCCAGCTTATCTTTGTGTATTTATAGTCAATGGAAAAGTTTATTTTTAGTATTCCTATGCTGTTTTATTATATCTTATTATAATTTGTTTGCATATTTTATTGTAATTATCATTACTTAGTAATGTGGAGGGAGGACCTCCAAGTGTAAGCTTATACCCTCACCTCAACTTAATGTTATAAATGAATTTTCCAAAACTTATCAAAACCAGACATAATTATAGCAACATTTGTCTTTTAAATCACATTCTTTAGAGATGAATGGAAATTCTTCAGACAAGCTTTCCTGTAACTTGCTGGCACCAGTTAGAACCTTCACTTCTACATGATCCAAATTGACTTGTATAGAAATATTCAGAGTCATTAACGTTCTTTGTAAATATAATGTAGTACTGGATTGTCACATAATTTTTGCTGCACTTTCCCTTCTAAATATTTGTTAGACATTTGTACCTCAAGTTAGCTGGGTACTCAAAATATTTGCTTATATACTACAAATTACTTCTTTAATATTATCTTTAACTGGCCAGCATTGTGTTTCAACAACGTAAAATGAAAATAAAAAAAGTTCTGAAATATTTGGTATATAATGAAGTTATTTCTGTAGTTTAGATATGCAAAGTACAACTTTAATTTATATGTATTATACTTTCCTGTAAACAATGTTCACTTTATAAACTTTCTGCCAACCGTGCAACACTCTTGAGCATTGTTTACCTAAGTGTGCTGAGTATTACATGTATGGCCTCATTATTTGGAAGGATGCATTAGTTGTGAGAAATATACACAATATATATGTGTTTGTGTGTATGTGTATGCACACATACACACACACAAAGGATTTTGAATTGGTACAAGATGTATAAATATTTGCATAATATTACTTAAAATGGGAATTAGTATTATACTGAAGACTGGGAAATTGAAAGCAACACTACCTTCCTATGAACTTTCAACAGAATCACCATAGTTATCTGCTTTCTTTCTTTTTCTTTTCTTTTTTTGACATGACCTTTTTCTTCAATGTTTCTTACTTTATCTCTTGTATTTTTCATTCTCTTTTCTCACTACCTTCTTTATAATCTTTTCCAGCATTCCCTGAATATTACTCTCTCCTCCTCTTTTATTAATGTAATTCTCTCCTTCTTTTATGTCTCTAAACTTAGCAGGCATGTCTAAAGTATCACTCATTTAATCACTCACTACTGTCATGAATTGAATTATGTCCCCAAAATATGTGTCAACTTGAATGGTCCACAAGTCAGTGGTTTTGCAGTTGCGTAATAATGTAATTCTTGAAAGAAGGAGGAGGTTATCCATTTTTCAAAGAAATGGCCAGTGAAGACCTTATGAATAGCGGTGAAACACTGTCTGATATAATACTGGGAAAATTTTGAATAGCCCTGAAACACTGTCTGAAAGTGCCAGAAGATGAGCCCCTTAGGTCAGAAAGCACCCAAGATATGGTTGGGAAAGAACTGCCTCATAGGAGTAGAGCCAAAGTTAATGATATGGATAAAATAGAGCTTTTGGGATCACCATTTGCTGATGTGGCACAACTCAAAATGAGAAAAAGAAAATCTGCAAACATCCATTAATAATTGGAACAAGGAAGTTTTGAAGTATGAGTCTAAGAAAATTGGAAGTTGTCAAAAATGAAATGGAATACATACAGATTGATATCCTAGGCATTAGTAGACTGAAATGGACCAGTTTTGGCCATTTTGAATCAGACAACCATACGATCTACTGTGCCAGGAATGGCAAATTGAACAGGAATGGTGTGGTGTTCAATATCAAAAAGGATGTTTCAAGATCTATCTTGAAGTACAATGCTGTCAGTGATAGGATAACATCCATATGACTACAAGCAAGACCAGTTAATACTACTATTATTCAAATTTATGCACCAAACACCAAAGCCAAAGATGAGAAAATTGAAGATTTTACCAACTTCATCAGTCTGAAATTGACCAAACATGAAATCAAGATGTGCTGATTATCACTGGTGATTGGAATGCAAAAGTTGGAAATGAAGAAGAATTACCAGTAGTTGGAAAATATGGTCTTGGTGATAGAAATAACACTGGCGATCACATGATAGAATTTTGCAAGACCAATGATTTATTCATTGCAAATACCCTTTTCAACAACACAAACTATGGCTGTACATGTAGATTTCACCAGATGGAGTACACAGGAATCAAATTGACTGTATCTGTGGCAAGAAGTGATGGAAAAGCACAGTATCTTTAGCCAAAACAAGGCCAGGAGCTGATTGTGGAACAGACCATTAACTGCTCATATGCAAGTTCAACTTGAAGT
>NW_006921792.1:5977898-5990917 GCF_000298275.1 Orycteropus afer afer | reverse complement strand
ATATCAGATGACATATAGCACTGGGCAAATTGGCTGCAAAAGAACTCTTTCAAGTTCTTAAGAGCAAAGATGTCTCCTTGAGAACTAAGGTGCACCTGACACACACCATGATATTTTCAATCTCCTCACATGCATGTGAGAGCAGGACATGAATAAGGAACACTGAAGAAGAGTGGATGCTTCTGAGTTGTGATGCTGGTGAAGAATGCTGAAAATACCATGGACTGTAAAAGAACAGATCTGTCCTGGAAGAAATGGAGCCAGAATGCTCCTTGGAAGCGAGAATGACCAGACTTCATCTCCTCATGTTGTAAGAGGAGACCATTCCCTGGAGAAGAATATCATGATTGGTAAAGTGAAAGGTCAATGAAAGAGGGGAAGGCCCTCAATGAATTTACACAGAGGCTGCAACAATGGGCTCAGATATGTCAAGGATCATTGAGCTGGCACAGGACCAGGCATTGTTTTCTTGTGCTGTCCATAGGGTTGTTATGAGTCAGAGATGACTCAATGATAACTAACAACAGCAATGATGATGATATACTCAAGGAGCTCTGGTAACAACAACAACAATGATGATGTAATCAAGGAGCTCTGGTAACACAGTGCCTAAGGCACCTGACTGCTAACCAGAAGGTTGGGGTTTAAACCCACCAGCAACTCTGTGGCAAGACTGAGCAATCTACTTCCATAAAGGCCTGGGAAACCCAACGGGAGTCACTATGAGTTGGAACTGACTTGATGTCAGTGGTCTGGGTTTTGGTTTTAATGATGTAATCACCACTATGATGAAATTTGATGTGATTAGCCAATCAGTTGTAATGGGTTTAGTTTGTGATGGAACACTTTTACTCAGGTCAGAGCCCTGATTCCATATAAGTGGAGTTTCCACAGAGTGTGGGCTGCATCACCTTTTATTTTATAAGAGATGAAATAAGAGAAACATGAGCAGAGAACGAGGGATTTCTTACCACCAAGAAAGAAGAGCTGGAAGTATACTGGATCCTTTTGGACTCGGGTCCCTATGATGGGAACCTCCTAGACCTAGGGGAAAATTGATGCCAAGATACATAGAGATCTTCAACAAATGTTGGGGTGTTGAAAGGCAACAAAGACTTTTTCCTGGAGCTGACAGGGACAGAAAGTCTTCCTCACCTCAGAATGCATATGACTTTAAAATTCCATTTGTTTTTTGTTAACTTATGGCATATTTAGCTATCAATGTTACCAATTATATAAAAAAAAAAAATGTTTTCTTTGTTTTAGTTGACATTATTGGCAACTTTGTTTTTAAAGTGTCTTTTTCTTTCTTCACTGTCCTTTCTGTCAATTTTATATAAGTAAAAGAAAAAAAAACAAAAGGCTGGAAGAGGCAAACCAGAGAAAAAGATAGTGGCATTTAATTATATTTAAAATGAGGAAATGTCAGGATAATTTATGTTGCTCACAATTGTACTCATCAGTAGAGAAATATAACCATATGCTTTGCTTCTGTATAAGTCTGATGACAGACACTGTTATTTGTGATTCTGAGACTTACAAATATTTAGAAACTAAATTTTAGGAGTATGCCAAATAAAACTAAAATATTGTACAGTATTTCAAAGGAATATTTGAAAGTGTAATTCAAATATTATTCCTACAAAAATTATCTTAAAGATAAAATTAAGCATCTCTGAGATTTCTTATACACATGGAATGTTCTTTTTCTTTTTTAATTTTTCTTTTTTAAAACTATCTCCAGGCTTTATTTTCTATTGCATTAACAAAAAAAGTCCTTACTTAAACGCATTAGCCCCTAAAGAAAAAAAAAAAAAAAAATTAAAGTTGTTTATCACAAATAACAGATGCTGCTTTTCTTGAGAGTAATATCTAAATTGTCAAATGACTTGTTAATGCACACAGATTTTATTGGAGTTGTATTAATATATTTATTTCTCTTCTGACATCTTCTGTTTCTTTTGACCTCATCTGGAAATTTTGGTCTCAGAATTTGTGCAAAGGAAGTGTTTCAGCCATTAATTTATTTATAAGAAAAGGAACTTTTTGAAATTTGAAAATAATACTGCCTTAAGATACATACAAGGAGAACTGGTGGCTCAGTGCAGAAATATTTGACTGTGAACCACAAGGTTGGTGGTTCAAACCCACCAGCCACTCCATGAAAGGAAGACTGAGCAATCTACTTCTGTGAAGATTTACTGTCTTAGAAACCGAAAAGGAGTTGCCATAAGTCACTATCAACTCAATGGCAGTGAGTTTTTTTTTGTTTGTTTGTTTGGTTTGAAGATATACACATGTACAAATAGATACACCTATAGTTATACTTACAGAGTTGCAGCTGCCTTGAAGTTTTATAACACAAACACACACAAGATTAAAAATCACCTACGATTAACCGAGAAATAGAAAGACATGTAAAACAGGCTAGATGCATGTAAGACACAGTTGGTACAACGATGCACATGCCAGCAATATCTTCTTTGCTGAGGCAGAAAATAGCAGTGGTCAGAATACCTGCTACCAATACCCACTGATAAGAATGTGTACTTTGAAGAAGCCAAAGAAGAACACAAGAGCAAAAACAAGCCCTGAAGCTAGTGGTCTCTTTTATCCGCACCCTAAACTAATCACGCTTTGAAGAACGTAGAAATCCTATCTAATTTCAATTACCTATTCATCTTGTATGATATATTGAGTCAAAGTGGATAACTGAATAATAAATTATCCAGTTTTTCTGTGCTTATAAGTCTCTTCAAATTTTTGCTGTCTGAAACCACAAGATTCAACTCTAAACTGTGACCTGCCAATTAATCACTCTTTGCACACAGCTGGGAAATTCCAAACTCCAAGAGACCAATATTTCAATGTGAATATCCTCCAGTTAAAAACAAAAACACTGTTGTTGTTATGTACTGTTGAGTCAGACCTGACTCATCGTGACTCCTCCTTAGGTTTACAAGGCAGTATCACTACAGAAGTAGATTGCCCCATCTTCCTTCTGAGGAGTGGCAGGTGGGTTTGAACCTCCAACCTTCTGGTTAGCAGTCAAGTGCCTTAGGCACTATGCCACCAGAGCTCCCATATGACTATGTTACCTGATGATCACAAGAAAGAAATAGACAGACATAGGGAAATCTCCTAAAAAAAAATAAATAAATAAGGAAAACATCTTCCTTATCCAAACCCCAGTCTTCACCCCTGAAAATGAACTAAAGCATTACCTTTGCTTATTTTTTTTTTTAAGCCACAATATTCCTCATACTCTCTTTAAAAGAAGCAACATAAAACTTCAGGGAATTCATTTCATTATTAAATCACCAATTACTGATCTAGGAAATATTCCTAAAGTCCCAAACCTAAATAATGTCTATAGACTTTAAATTCTTTTTAAATGTTACACATTACAATATTAGAATAAATAAATGTGAGTGTTCCAAAGTTGTTCTCAGTCTTTCTATAGGAGGGTTAGAAATTCTTCTTATTGCATAAAACAGAATACTTGAGGTGCTGGTAAAAGGGGTTGAAAAGAATGGAAAAAGAAAAGTATCAAGTCTGAGAAGAAACTTTAGCTCATATAAGCTTATGACCTGCCAATGAATCATGCTTTCTGTTTGCTGTAAATTGTATTAGGCAATAGGGGAACCTTTAAACCTGGTATTGTCCCAAGAGTGCAGTTGGGTCTGCATGACAAGAACTTTGCTTGAACAGTGGTAAACATCCTCTCTCATCATCTGATAGATTGATGGAGATCTCCAGAGGTCCAAGAAACAGCTGAACCTTAGGACAGCCCATATAGACACCTCTTGCTCGGGTATTAACCTTACTTCAAGGAAAATTTTCTGAGTCTGAAAGAGGAAATTCAAGTTTAGATGAGAGTAAAACAACTGTGACCATACATGTTGTTGTTTTTAGCCCCTGACTCACGATGACTATCCTTCATGTGGCTATAGATAGATCACACTAATAGCAGGACTGGATAGCCAAAGAAGCTCAGATCTTACTGAGACATGGAATCTGGATCTCAAGAGTTCATAGTACGTTAGGTTTTTCAAATAATCTGCATTACTGAGGGCTTCTGAGTAAAAGAGAAATCAAATTGGGTACCAGATTTGAAACCCAGTGCTAAGTGCTGCACACCTGGATAGGGCCAGAGTAATTTAACATTACTCTCAACTTTTAGGACAGCTGCTGAAGCTGTTTTTTGTGTGTGCTTTTGTTAGTCTTTTTTAACATTTGTAACAGTGTGATTCTGAGCTCACAGGAGAGATCAGTATATTTGAGTGGGAATAACTGGGAACTATGGAGTCTGGCATAATGGAATCTGGCAGAGGCTTATTCAATGCAAAGTCACTTCAAAGAATTCATAGGCCCCTGGCAGTCTTCCTACTCACATGTTAAATACAGTTTCATATGTGTGTGTTTGTAGTGAGTTCAGTTAAATTGAAATTAAGTAGGTCACATGATGTAATATGTTGTAGATATTTTAATTGTACTTTGTTCTGAATTCTACACTTTAATTTTTGTGTTTTGAAGTCTACAATTTCTTTTGTTTTCAATTATTTCTGAAGGTCTTGGAAACTCAGAGGATTATAAACTGTGCCTACTATTCCTAATGAAAAAAGGACCATACTTAATGAGTAAAACTCGATAGCACTCCATGTCAGAGAATATTTTATTTTCCATTCCTTTTAGCTATATGATATGAAGTTCATGTGTGATTGTCATCATTTTCTATAATTAATAAAATTCTTCAGATTGTGATAATAAATGTCTATATGTCTTATTTTGCAATGTTTCTATGTCTTTTCATACTTTTTTTTGTGTCTGCACAGACAATTTAATGGCAAGTTGACAGGTGCTTAACATGAGTTGCTAGCAAGATACTTTCTTGAAAATCATTCCTCTTGTTTACTAATTCATTATCATTACAGTGAAGGTCAACAGGCCAAACTAATAACTTCCATGTGATAGCTCTTTTATTCCTTCTTATCCTGGTTGCAGAAACCTTAGACAGAGACTAAAGAACTCTAAAGAAGTGCCAGATTGCAGCACTTAAGGAAATGATGTTGGAGCCAAGCGCTCTGTGTTCAAATTGCAGCTCTGCTGTTTATTAAATATTCAACTTTACATAGTTTACCTATATTCTCTTGGATGTATTTTTTCATGTATTAAAGGGTATCATTAAGAGTTCAGGTAGTCCCATGATTCTTAACAAGTTTCATTCCTAATTTTCTCTTTATATTGAGCTTGTATGTAAATCAGAACAATTAGGTATGATTTGTATCCAAAAATCAGTGAGTCAAAAGTTTGCCTCAATATAGAGTGTATCTTTCTATATATATAAATACATTAAAGAAACACTTCCAGATGCACTAAAACCTCTTTAACATTATAATACAGTAATAATAATAATGTTTTGAAGTGCATCACAAAGTAATTCCCATTTATTATGGAACATTGTATTTACATCAGATTTTTAATATACAGCCATACCTAAGAGATAGTGCAAGTTTAGTTTCAGACCACCTCAATAAAGCAAATGTAGAAATAATGTGAGTCACATGAATTTTTGGTTTCCCAGTGAATATAAAAGTTATGTTTACACTATACTACACTATATGTTAACTATATAGTTACACTATACTATGCTTAGACTACTATAATATGTAGTCTATTAAGTGCATAATAGCATTAAAGAAAAAGTTTTAAATACTGTGAGAATTACCAAAATGGGATAAAGAAACATGAAGTGAGCACATGCTATTGCAAAAATGGCACCAATAGACTTGCCTGATGCAGGATTGTTGTAACCTTCAATTTTTAAAAAGCTTTCTGCAAAGAGCAATAAAGTGCAGTGTAATAAAACAAGGTATGCTTGTAATAAGCTTTACAGGAGATGCTTTGTATCTATGAGTTGTGTGTAAGTCACACATTTCTAACCTGGGTACTGCATGTGTTAAGTACATTAATATAGCAGAAATATTTACAACAGCACCTGGCATAAGATAGTACCATACAGCTATTATTATTATTGTCCTTGGGGACCAAAATTCCAATGTTCATCAATGGTTTTAAAATCTGCACTTGACATTTTTTTTTTTTTTTAAGTGTACCTTGATTTTACTGGCAGCAACAGAAGCCAAAGGTATAAGCCTCTCTCAGACATTTCAAATGATATAAATAATTCTAAAATTAAATAAAAACTAAACACTGTGGTTTATTTCTATAGCATGCTTTTAAACTTTCTAATTGCTGGGTGTTAAAATAATAATAAATTTAGCATCTCAATAGAATTGTGTAAGTCAAAATCATGTTCATAATCAATCAAGACACAATGTGTTAAAATTAATATGTATTGAAGAACAGAAGCCAAGTATATAATTGTTAAAATCTTTGTGATTATAGTTTACAGAGCTGAGCTCCCAAATGTAATCAGATCCAGATATATCATTATTATAAATGTCTAGAGCTGAGTAGTGTGAAAGCTTGTAGCTTTCCTTAAATGAAAGAAGTTGTTGTTGTTTTTGTTATTTGCCGTGGAGTCAGCTTTCATTAAATATTTTTCTTAGATTTTTCTCCTTTTTACTTATTTTGGAATTTATTTATCTTTAGTTTTTTTTTTTGTTGTTGTTGTTGTTTTGTTTTGTTTTTATGCTTGGCACTTCTCCCTTTGTGCATGAACTTTGCTGTTCTGGATGGCACTGGGCCAGACAGATTAAACATACAGAGCACTATGTCTGAAACACCAACACCACTAGCACACATGTGTTGTTTTTGAGGTCTCACAGGTACTGGGGGAAAAGAAAATGGAATCCTTACTGTCACACCATTGAAAGAAAATTAAAACCAGTGGTACGGAGAATGAAATCTCAGTCTACAGACTTCTACACATCTCTTATTTATAACAATACATTTACATTAAGTAAAGTCTGTCCAATTTTTTATGGCTTAATTGGTTTCTACTATGCATTTATAACACCAATCTACTTTCTACCTTTCAACATACATCCCAGAGAAAGGAAATAGAAAATAAAGCACATTATTCAGTAGGATTTCATTGTGCACTGAGGGTAAAAAGCAGGCATGTATAAATGGAAACACATTTGAAAGCCTTCCCCACTGAAATCTGGCAGGAGGTAAAGCACTTCATTAGGATTTGTAACATCGATGGCAAACTGCTTCACACAAAGTGCTACATTTGTGAATAAGGCACAAAATTGACTGTCAAGGAGATGTAAGACCATAGCAGATTCCAATCCATTTTGCACAAAGTACCCTATGGAAACACTGTGCCTGTGCAACTCCAAGATTTAGATTTCATAAACTGTTGGTAGAGACTCACCATTGAATCTTCATTAGGTTCTGAAATAAGGTCTCTTTCTAATGACACAGTGTGAAGGGCACAATTACATTCAGGAAATCAATGGACAGTTTATATTCTCAGAGAATAACTGTCAAAAAATCCTTATTTCCATAATTTTAAGTGGATATAGTAACATATCCTAATGTTATAATAATAATTATTATTTGTCACCTGATAAGATACATAATAGAGTCAAAACCTTTTCAACATTCAGGATCAGATACATAAAAAAACAAAACCTCTGCTATTCTGCTCATATTAACTTCCATTATTGACAAGATTGTTAGCATGTAATAAGTATGTATGCTTGCTGAGTTACACACACATGACTTGAAAGCACCTTATTAAAAAGAACACACTATTCAGTATTTAACTGCCTCCTTCTTCCTTACCATCCATTCCCTTCCTCCAAACCATTAGGATGTTGTTTTACCTATCCTTCCTCTCCACTGAACTTTTGCCCTGAGTAAGAGTCAAAATCTTCACCAATCACTCTGTGACCCAATATCGTGATAAATATCACCATTTGATATTCTTCATGGAAAAAAAAAAAAAGAAAAAGAAAAACTAAAATTAATTCTCCTACTGACGAGGATGAAATAAAGGTTGAATCCATATGACTGGCTGTTTTGTTTTGTTGTTCCCCATACATAGAGAAGTATATAACTGGATGCACTTCTTTTTGGCTTTAGAGTTAAAAAACATACATTTCATTACCAAGCTTATGATTGGTATGGTGGGATTCTGGTAAGATAGTGAAATAGACAGACAACCTACACAGACCCTCTTCAACAAAGGAAAGGAGTACCAATTAAGACAGATGTAGAAGATAATCCTGGAGCCCTGAGCTTTGAAAGAAAGGATACAGAAGGGGACTAAACTTCCAACTAGTAGAAAAACCAGCACAAAAATACTGAAAAAGGAGACATAAGGAGCTGCAGTCTGTCAGTGATCCTGATGGCATTGAGATCTTAGACATTGCCAAGTGGTGTAAGGACTAAAGAATTAACCTAAAAATCAGCCCTGCTACCCAGAGGCTGCACCAAGCACTGCACTGGTGGCTGGTGAATAAAAGAGGAAGCAGTGAAGAGGGAGATGAGCTGAGCTATGGAATTTTGGCTGTCCAGAGGACACAGCCATTTTAAATATTTACAAGTAGTTCAACCATTTTGGATCTTTAAAGAGATAGTGTTCTCTCAGATTCCAGGGACCTAAGAATAGGCTTCACTTGCTGGGAAAGCAAGAATATACTAGACAAGAAGGACTGGAAAGGTGCAATATTCCCCTTGTTGCTCTTAGACCCCACACCCTCTTGGTGAATGGAGGTGTGGCCATCCCTCTCTCTCACCCACCTTCTGGGCCACCAGAAATTCCATCCCAGTCTGTGAGCTCTGATGGAGGCTTGGTGCCTCCTGCACAGACTTTTGTTTGTTTGTTTGTTCTTGTCTGCTTGAAATTATTACCATTATTATTATTGTCCTTTTTATTATTATTCTTTATACTTCCCTTCCCAGGTTCTAGCTTCCAGCTTTTTCTCCCCTCCCTGTTTCTGCCTCCAATTTTTTCTTGTGGTTAATGCCATTCCTTGTTTTTCTTTTTGCATTTTTCACATTATTTTCTTCACAGTATATTCTCCTACTCTACTTCTTTTCTCTTATTGCCCCCTCCTCAGATAGTGCAGGCTTTTTTCTTCTTTTTCTTATTTTGATGATTGTTCTTGTGTGTTCATGCAGTGTTTTTTTTTCCACTTGCTTTTACTTTTTTGATGGTTTTTCAATCATTGTTTTTGTCTAACTGAATGGGAGACTGCAGCTGTGTCCATATGACACAACCATATCTGAACCTACTACAACTCTACTTACTGAGTGAGAGCCACCACTTCCTTCTCCACCTACTGGCCAGTGATAAACAACCACCAAGAAAAGCCTGACTCAGTCTTAATTGCTCTTCACAAACAGTTAACAGAGATCTAAATACAACGTCATAATGTCTCAAACACAACACACTATCTCATAGTCCACACAAAGAAGCAAGATAAAGTAGAAACAAGGGAGTGGGATACAGACCCAGAACACATCCTTGAGGAAGAAGAAGCATTGGAAATCCCAGATATAGAATTCAAAAGATTTATACTTAGGTATCTTCAGAGGATTAGAGACAGATTAAGGAAAACACTGACAAAATTAAGAAAAACACAAACAAAACCCTAGAACACATTTGGAAGAAAATACAAAAATAAAATGACAAAATAAACAAAAAATTAGAAATGATACACAATCTACAGAGAGAAATCCAGAAGATTAATACTAAATTTTCAGAAATAGATAATACATTGAAAGATCAAAAGACTAGGACTGAATCAATGAAAGAAACAATTAATGAGATGGAAGAAAAATAGCTGAATACTTCTTTGGAAAGGGATCAGTCAGAAAAAAAGATCAAAACAAAATGAAGAAAGCCTAAGGTTCATGTGTGATACTATCAAAAGGAATAACATGTAATTGGAATCCAGAACAGGAAGAGAAAAAGAAAACCACTGAGAAAATTGTTCAAGATTTGTGGCATGATAACTTCCCTGACACGATAAAAGATGAGAATATATCCATTCAGGAAGCTCAAAGAACCCCAAACAGGATAGATCCCAAAAGAAAATCAACAAAACATATCATGTATCAAACTCATCAACACCAAATACGAAGAAAGAATCCTGAAAGCAGCATGGGAAAAATGAAATGTTACATACAAAGGAAACCCAATAAGAATAAGCTCTGATTTCTCAGCAGAAACCATGTGAATGAGAAAGCAATGGGATGGTATATATAAAAGCTTGAAAGAGAAAAATATCCAACCAAGAATTATATACCCAGAAAAATTGTTCCTTAGATATGATGGTGAAATTAGGAGATTTTCAGATAAATAGAATTTAAGAGAGTTTATTAAAACCAGACCAACCTTACAAGAGATACTAAAGAGAGTATTTTGAACAGAGAACCAATAATAGCAAACCACAACTGACTATTAATACACAAGATGATATAACCCAGAAACCAATACAGTTATGGAAGTATTCAAAGTAAAATAAGCTTACAAGATTGTAAACAGGGAACAGAGACATCAATTGACAAATGAGACAACTGCGAACAAATGAGACAACAAAAACAGGGGAAAAATAGTGTACTAACAGAACTTCTAAATGATGAGGAAGTGAAGAGAGCTGCAAGATAGAATGGACTGTTCTAAACTCAAGGAGAAAATTATAAATCACAGGGTAACCTCAAAGAAAAATGATAAATCTTAACATCACAATAAAAAAGAAGACAAGCACAAATATATAGCAAATACTAAAACAATAGCCAAAAAAGGAAATGCGAAAATGATTTATAAATATAATGAGCTCAGCACAGAAAATTATATGGAACAAAGAAACCAAGAACACCATGAAAACCCACATAACAAAATGATAGCAAGCAATTCATACTCATCAATAACTATACTGAATGTCAATGGATTAAATGCACCACTCAAGAGATGGAGAGTGGCAGGCTGGATAAGAAAACATAACCCATCAATATGTTTTCTAGAAGAAACACATCTTAAAGACAAATCCACAAATAGACTAAAAATCAAAGGTTGGAAAAAGATTTATCAAGCAAATGGAAACCAAAAAAAAGAGGAGTGGCAATATAAATTTCTGATCAAATTGACTTTAAGACAAAAACCACCATATGAAACAAGGAAGGATATTATATAATTAAATGATCAATTGAACATGAAGATATAACCATAATAAATACCTATGAACCCAATGAGAGAGTCCCAAAATCCACAAATAAGACTTTAACAGAATTGAAAAGGCAAATTAATGAGTCCACAGTCATAATGGGGGACTTGAATACATCACTTTCAATGAAAGATAGAACAAGTGGAAAGAAACTCAACAAAGATGCAGAAAAGCTAAACAATACAATTCACCAGCTTGACCTTACACACATCAACAAAGCACTTCACCTAACAGCAGCACAATGTACACTTATTTCCAGTGTACATGGAACATTATCCAGGATAAGTGATATGTTAGGCCATAAAGCAAGCCTTAATAAAATTACAAACATTGAATTACTGCAAAGCATCTTCTTAGATAACAATGCTATCAAATTAGAAATGAACAATAGGAAGATCAACGGAAAAGGACCAAACACATGGAAACAGAACAACATGCTCCTTAAGAATGACTAAGTAATAGAAGAAATAACATATCAAAAAAAAAAAAAAAATCCTTGAATCAAAAGAGAATGAAAACACAACATACCCAAATCTTTGGGACACAGTAAAAGCAGTGATCAGAAGCCAATTTATAGAATTAAATGTACATATCAACAAAGAAAAAGAGCCAAAATCAACATTTTAAACTAAAATTTCCAACAATTATGAAAAAAAAAGCAGTAAAACGTGTCTACAGTCACCACCAGAAGAAAGGAAATTACAAATATTTAAGCAAAAATCAATGAAACAGAAAATAGAAAGGCAATAGAAGGAATCAACAAGATGAGAAATTAGTTTTTTGAAAAGAGTAATAAAATTGACAAGCCACTAGCAAATTTAACAAAAGAGAAGTGGGAGAGAATACAAACAACATGAATAAGAAACAAATTGGTTGACATCACAATAGAACCAACTGAAATAAAAATGATAATATCAGGATACTGTGAAGAACTATACTCCAACAAATTTGAAATTCTGAAGAAATGGACAGATTTCTAGAAACACACTACTTACCTAAACTAGCACAGAATGATGTGGAAAAGTTGAACAGACATGTAACAAAAGAAATTGAAAAAGTCATAAAAAAATTACCAGCAAAAAAGAGTCCTGGCCAAGATGGTTTCACTGGAGAATTCTACCAAACATTCACAGAAGAACTGACACAGTCCTACTCTAACTATTCCAAAACATATAAAAGGATGGATTTCTCCCAAATTCATTTTATGATGCAAGTGTAACCTTGATGTCAAAACCAGGCAAAGACATCACTCAAAAGGAAAACTACAGACCACTATCCCTCATGAATATAGATGCAAAAATCTTCAACAAAATCCAGTCAATAGACTCCAACAACATATCAAAAATAATTCATTATGACCAAGTGGGATTCATCTCAGGTATGCAAGGATGGTTCAACATTAGAAAAACAATCAACGTCATCCAACACATAAATAAAACAAAGGAAAGGAACCACATGATTATATCAATAAATGGAGAAAAGACATTTGATAAAATCCAACACCCATTCCTCATCAAAACTCTCAGGAAAATAGGAACAGAAGGGGCATTCCTCAACATAATAAAGGGCATCTATGCAAAAACACCAGCCAACATTATTCTCAATGGAGAGAGACTGACACCAACTCCGTTGTGAACAGGAACCAGGCAAGGATGTCCTCTATCACCACTTCCATTCAACATTGTACTGGATGTCCTAGCGAGGGCAATAAGGCAAGAAAGGGAAATCAAAGGCATCCAAATTGGTAAGGAAGAAGTCAAACTATCCCTATTTGCTGATGATATGATGCTATACCTAGAAAACTCAAGAGACTGAGTCAAAAATCTAGTGGAATTAATTGAGAGATTTAGCATCGTGGCAGAATACAAGATC
>NW_006921792.1:5973558-5974828 GCF_000298275.1 Orycteropus afer afer | reverse complement strand
CTTATCAATAATTACCCTGAATGTTAATGGATTAAATGCACCACTCAAGAGACAGAGAGTTGCAGATTGGATTAGAAAACACAACCCATCATTATGCTGCCTACAAGAGACACACCTTAGAGATAAATACAAAAATAGATTAAAAATCAAAGGTTGGAAAAAGATATATAAAGAAAAAAAAAGAATATTGAAAAACCAATCACAAAGTTTATATGGAAAGGAAAGAGACCTCAGATAAGCAAAGCACTATTGAAGAAGAAAAACAAAGTGGGAGGTCTCACACTCCTGGATTTTAAAACCCACTATACAGCCACAGTAGTCAAAACTGCCTGGTATTTGTACAATGACAGACACATAGACCAATGGAATAGAATTGAGTACCCAGAAATAGACCCATTGATCCATGATCAGCTGATCTTTGAGAAAGGTCTAAAATCCACTAATTGGGGAAGAGATTGTTTAACAAATGGTGCTGGCAAAACTGGATAACCATTTGCAGAAAAATGAAACAAGATCTGTACCTCACACCATACACAAAAACTAACTCCAGATGGATCGAAGTCTTAAATATGAAGCCTAAAACTATAAAGTTCTTCAAGGAAAAACTTGGGACAAAGTTAGGGCCCTAATATACAGCATAAATAGACTATCAAGCATAACCAAAAATGCACAAACAGCAGAAGCTAAACTAGATGAATGGGATCTTCTAAAAATTAAATGTTTATGTGCTTCCAAAGACTTCTCCAAAAACGTCAAAAAGAACCTACAAATTGGGAAAAAATACTCAGTATTGAAATATCTGACAAGGGACTTATCTCTAGAATTTATAGAAAACTCCAACACCTCAACAACAAAAAGATGAATAATGCAATTAAAATATGGGCAGAAGATATGAATAGACACTTCAACAAAGAAAATACTCGGGCAGCCAACAAACATGTGAAGAAATTCTCACGATCATTAGTAATTGTTGTTCGGTTCCCTGGAGTCGTCTCTGACTCTTAGTGACCCTACGCACAGCAGAACAAAACACCGCCCAGTCCTGCACCAGCTCCTTGCTATACTTGAGCCAATTGCTGCCACCACCATGTCAATCCATCTGTTGGGGGGCCTTCGCTTTTTCCGTGGACCCTCCACTTTACCAAGCATGACATCCTTCTCCGTGGAATGGTCTCTTCTGATGAAGTAGGTGAGACAAAGTCTGGCCATTCTCGCCTCCAAGTAGCATTCTGGCTGCACTTCCTCCAGGACAGATTTGTTAGTTCTTTTA
>NW_006921792.1:5956863-5972833 GCF_000298275.1 Orycteropus afer afer | reverse complement strand
GCCTCCTGGTCTATGTACAGGTTCCTCATGAGTACAATTAAGTGTTCTGGAATTCCCATTCTTCTCAATGTCATCCACAATATGTTATGATCCACACAATGAAATGCTTTTGCACAATAAAACACAAGTAAGCATCTTTCTGGTATTCTTTTCCCTGAGCCAAGATACATCTGACATCAGCAATGATATTCCTCACCCACGTCCTCTTCTGAATCCGGTCTGCATTTCTGGAAGTTCTCTGTCAATATATTGCTGTCAATATAATGTCAATTATATTAATGCTAGTATACATTAGCCATTAGAGAAATGCAAATCAGAACAACAGTGAGATACTATCATGCCCCAGCACTGGTAACAAAGTTCAACAATAGAGAAAATAGCAAATGCTGGTGAGGATGCAGAGAGATTAGGACTCTCATGCACTGTTGGTGGGACTGTCAAATGATACAACCACTGTGGGAAGTAGAAAGCTGAGTCCTTAAAAAGTTGGAACTAGAAATACTACTTGACCCAGCCATTCCGTTACTAGGTATATATCCTGAAGAAGTGAGAGCCAGGACATGAACAGATATATGCACATCTATGTTCATTGCAGCACTATTTACAATAGCAAAAGATGGAAACAATCTAGGTGCCCATCAACAGAAGAACGGATAACCAAACTATGGTACATACACACAATGGAATACTATGCAACCTTAAAGAATAAAGTAGCATCAGCTTACAATTGGAATGGATCTCATATGTGATTCCTCATGCTTCTAGCTTTCCCTTTCCGGATAATTTTGATCTCTTTTTTCACCTATATTTCAACTATGCTGTCAGGGCATGAGCTCATTGAGGGCAGAGAAGATGTCTTATTCTTTTTTATCCCCAAGTGCTGTAGTGTCTAATTCCAGTAAGTACTATGTAGTGCGGAGTTGATGTGTGGAATTTTATGTATGTGACTATTAAAATGTGGTCTTCTTTAGGAAAAGGCTTAACTATATATTATAAGTATGTCCAAAATTTAAAAGGTTTAAGTTACATATTGCTTGGAATGAATTATTTGAAAGAGTTAATAACACTATTGTTATTTCAAAATGGTATTTCAACATGAGCTTTAGTTTTGAGTTGTCGTCCAAGGATTTTGTAATTTCCTATAATATGAATCACCCTAGATGATTATAAAACATGCATATTATACAAAATCAGAATATGTAACAGAGTGATGTGATAATCTCTAGATATAACATACTTCATATAGGTCAGATGATTCTCAACAGAAAAGTTTAGGGATAATGGCTCCATAATGCTTAAAGAAAAATACTGAAGTATATACTAAAAGAAGAATGTCATCTGAAAGCATCCCAGAATTGAGAAAGAAATAAAAGTGATTATGAGGAGCTGGGAGTTTCCATGGGGAGGGGCACTTGTGATTGTCTTCCTGGGAATTTTCATTAGAAGTAGTAACTGACAGACTTTGTGAAGACTCCAATTGCCCAGGGTTCCAATAGAAGCAGATGGAGTGCTAACCTGGGAAAACCAGATAGCTTGAAGGTTGTGTTTCTTTATCAGTTCTGAAATGTAGTGTAGGAGTGAATGAAAGAAGAAAAGAAGGCAAGAAGAGGTCATTGGGAGGGTGGATACTACAGGTCTAACACTCTCCTTCTTGAGAAAAGTCATCATCCACCAGGACATCTGGGGAAAGGAAAACACAGACACTTGTTGTTGTTGTTATGTGCCGTCGAGTCGGCCCCGACTCATAGCAACCCCTCCTTGAGTTTCCGAGGCGGTATCACTACAGAAGTAGGATTGCCAATGGGAATTATTGTGAACCTTCTTAGAGGCTGCCTACCAAGGTACTGAAATCATAGTTCTAAGAACAATAAAGTCCTTACTTTGGTAGAAGCCAGCATAATTAGGAACTGCTTATTACAGGAATGAAAGCAGTAGTGGTAGTTATAGTGTAGTGGTGGTGGCAGCAATAATAGTAGTAGTAGTAACATCAGCAGTAATAGTAATAGCCTAACAATAGCTATGATGCAAGAGAAAGAAAAATATCATTTGAATAACATAGTAACATTTATTGCTTCCATATTTTAGATGCAGAGGCAGCATTCATTTCTAATGCTTTTACGGTTTTGAAAAAAAAATGATAATTTTTTGTTGTAATAGGTTGAAGACTTTAGAATATAGTATAAAAAGTGTTTTACACATTTCAAGCCAAAACTCACTAGTGGATTATGAAATCAGTCAAGCAGAGCGAGACTAGGAGATAAAAGACAAAGGCTAAGAACTAAATTGCTCTCTCTCTCTCTCTCTCTCTCTCTCACACACACACACACACACACACACACCAGGGATATGGTGTCCTACCTAGAACTGAAAAAGTATGCAGGAGAAATCTTGCAAAGAAAATTAATGTAATGCAAAGGAGGAACCTTGAAATTCAGTTTAAGCATTTTTTTTTTTCTATTTAAAATTATCTCTAAACTCCCAAATATTTAATCAGAATTTTCTGTACACAACGGATTTTACTTAGTGGTGCTTGAATTAAACGATGGGAAAAAGTAAATGAGACAAGTGGTACAGAGAGAAGCCAGTCAGGAAAACGAAGAGCAAAATCTGGAATCTAAGCAAGGAATCAGGCTACTGAGGTAATAGCCCAGATTCAGACTTGAGACCAATCATGTTCAACATCCTATGGACAGGAGCCCAGAGTCAACACTCAGTGGCATCTCAGGTCTCACTAGCACTCACTGAGTGTCATGCTGCTTGGGGTGGGAATAAAAAAGCAAATCCAAAGTGTTGTGATGGGAAAACAGGCTTAACCCTATAGACCTGAGTAATGGTAAATGTAAGTTGACACAAAAGCAAAGGACACTGAGGGGTGAGTGAGAGAGATCTCAACTTGATTGGCTCAGGAAAGCAAGGCTGCCATTCAGACTGAATTCACCCCTGACTTTCTTGGGCACTGGAAAAATTCTGTACCTTGATAAATAGTATCTCCTCATATGACTTCATGGAACCAATCTCACATTTGTCAGTAATTTTTTGAGTGACAAAAATTTAATTATCAGTCAAGTGAATTACAAATTGTACCTTTTCTATTTGCATCCCTCTCACCACCCATACCTAGTCTTTTCTTTCTTTCTTTCCTATTTTAGTTCTTTTTTTAAAAAAACAAACAAACAAACTTTTATTGTGTTTTAGGTGAAAGTTCACACAACAAAATACATTCCTATTCAATAATTCATACATGAATTGTTCTGTGACATTCATGGCTATCCCTGCAATGTGTCAGCACTCTCTCCCTTGCCAGTCTGCCTGCCTCATTTCCATCCCTCTAGTTTTCCAGCCCCTTCTTGCTTTCTCATTTTTGCTTTGGGGCAAATTATGCCTGTTGTTCTCAATATTTTACTGTTCTAAGTAATGCAATCCTCACAAATGCTATAGGTTATCTAACAGGCCAATAGGAGTTCTGGTAGCATAGCGCCTAAGGCACTTGACTGCTAACCAGAAGGCTGGTTAACCCACCAGCCACTCCTCAGAAGGAAAGTTGGGCAATCTACTTCCGTAGTGATACTGCCTCAGAAACTCAAGGAGGGGTCTCTATGAGTCGGACGATGGCACATAACAACAACAACAACAACAACAACAATTGGCCAATATTTTATTTGGCTGAATGGTGAGCTCTGGGAATGGTTTCAGTTCTACTTAAAAGGTTATTTTAGGGCAATAGTCTTGGGGGTTTCTCCAGTCTCTATAAGCCAGTAACTCTGGTCTTTTTTGAGTTTGAATTTTGTCCTACATTTTTTCTCCATTCTAACTAGCACATTTTGTGGTATCCCTGGTCAGAGTGGTTGGCACTGGTAGCTGGGCACAATCTAGTTCTACTGGTCTCAAGCTAGAGGAGGCTGTAACTCATATGGGCCATTAGTCCCATGGTTTTCTTCATTCCCCTTTGCTTCAGATGGGAAGAGACTAATAGTAACATCTTAGATGGTTGCTCATAATCTTATAAGACCCCAGATGCTACTGACCAAAGTAGGATGTGGAAGATTATCTTCATGCACTATGTTATGTCAGTTGAACTAGATGTTCCCTGAGACTATGGTCATTAGCCTTCAAGCCCAGTAATTCAGCACCACAAGATATTTGAATATGTTGATGTTTCCTTATCTGTTCCTTATATGTGCTTACACATACATACACATAATTCTATATGCAACACATCCAAAAAGTTAAACTCACTGCCAATGATTTGATTCCAACTCATAGTGACCCCCATAGGGTTTCCAAAGCTGTATGTCTTTACAGAAGCAGACTGCTTCATGTTTCTTCTGAATAGTAGCTGGGGAGTTCAAACCACCAACCTTTTGCTTAGTAGCCAAATGCCTTAACCACTGCACCACCAGAGTTCCTTATATGTAGCACATAAATATATGTATATGTTAATGCCCACAATTATATTTGCACACACATGTACTTCAGATGCCTTCTCCCCATCTATATAGCATACTTCTCTACCTATGTAAACACTCACAAATTTTTGATTGTGTTATTGTTGCAGGATTGTATATGTTATAGCATTTGCCATAGTTATCTTTTATTCTTGTGCACTTCACAGTGTTTTAATTTTCCTTAGTCATGTTCTGTTAATTTTCCTCATACTGAATATTACCTTTCCCTTCTCCAGAATTAACATTTGGCTACTATCTAGTAAGTGATTCTCCCTCCTTCCCCCTGCTATGCTTGGTAACTGTGAAAGAATGTTGCTTTTTGTGTGCAAAACTATTATACATACATACATATATATGTGTGTGTGTGTGTGTGTATGCATGTATATATTACACACACACGCACACATATATATGCGTACATATATATAATATTTTATTGTGTTTTCAGTGAAGGTTTACACAGCAGTTTAGGTTCCCATTCAACAATTTCTACACAAGTTGTTCAGTGACACCAGTTACATTCTTCACAATGCACGAACATTCTTATTATTTCCATTTTGGTTGTTCTATTTCCATGAATCTAGTTCCCCTGCTCCCTTACATTCTCATCATTGTTTTAAAGTAATTGTTAACCATTTAACCTCATATGGGTGGTTTTTTTAAAAGGAGCATAACATTTATGGGTGACTGTAAACCTATTTTTGACTTTATATAAAAGTGACATCATACAATATTTGTCCTTTTGTGGTTGACTTATTTCACTCAGCATAATGTCCTCCATATTCATTCATGTTGTTTCACAGACTCATCATTATTCTGTAACATTGTATACTATTCCATTGTAAGTATGTACCTTATTTTGCTTATCCATTCATCCATTGGTGGTAACTTTGATTGTTTCCATCTTTTTGCAGTTGTGAATGAACATGGATGTACATATGTCTATTCATGACCCTGCTCTTCTTTCCCTGGGATTTATACCTAGGAATGTGATTGCTGGATCATATGGTATTTCTATTTCTAGCTTTTTGAAGAAGTGCCATACCATTTTCCATAGTGGTTGTACCATTTTACAATCCCCTCAGCAATGTGTAAGAGTTCCAGTCTCCTTATACCTCACCAGCACTTGTTTTCCTTTTTTCTTTTTTTTTTGATCAGTGCCATTTTTGCAGGAGTGAGCTGGTATCTCACTGTAATTTTGATTTGCATCTCTCTAATGGCTAGTGAATGTGAGTATTTATTCTTGTGTCTATTAGCCATCTGAATGTGTTCTTTACTAAAGTGTCTGTTCATGTCCTTTGCCCATTATTTGACTGGATTGTTGCTCTTTTTGTTGTTGAGGTATTTGAAGTTTTCTGTATATTTTAGAGATTAGATTCTTCTCAGATATGTCATTGACGAACTTTTTTCCCTGTCTATGCATTCTCTTTTTCCTCTTTTGGTAAAGTTTTTTTTTTTTTGGTAAAGTTTTTTTTTTGATGAGCATAAGTATTTATTTTTTTATTCTGTCTTAGTTCTTTATTTTCTGTTGTTTGTGTATTTTTGTTTATGTTTGATAGTGTATTTACGAAATACATTACGATGCTTAGCATGGTCCTTATATTGTCTTCCCAGAATTTTAGTTTCGTGTTTAACATTTAGGTCTGTGATCCATTTTTGTGTTAGGTTTTGTGTATGGTATGAGGTACGGATCCTGTTTCATTTTTCTGCAGAGATTCAGTTTTGCCAGCACCACTTTTTAAAGAGACTATCTCTTCCCCATTGAATGGACTTTTACCCTTTGTAAAAGATCAGCTATCCACAGCTGCATGGTTTTACTCTGGGGTTCTTAATTCTTTTCCATTCGTCTATGTATCTGCCATTGTACCAGTACTAGGCTGTTTTGGCTACCAACGCAGTATAATAAATTCTTAGATTGAAAAGTGTGAGGTCTCTTACTTTATTTTTTTTTTCTTCTTCAATATTGCTTTAGATATCCAAGGCCTCTTTCCTTTCCATATACAGTTGGAGATTAGTTTTTCCATTTCATTCAAGAATGTTGTTGGGCTTTGGATTGAGATTGCATTATATGTATAGATTGCTTTAGGTAGTACAGACATTTTTACCATGTTAACTCTTCCAATCCATGAGCATAGTATTCTTTCCAGTATGTAGGTCTCTTTTGGTTTCTTGCTGTAGTGCTTTGTAGTTTTCCTTGTATAAGTCTTTTACATCAGTGGTTAGAGTTGTTCTGGTATTTTGTCTTTTGGGGGATTATTGTAAATGGTGTGGCTTTCTTGATTTTATTTTCTGAGTTCTCCATGTTAGTGTAGATGAACCCAATTATTTTTGTATGTTAATCTTGTACCTGGTGACTTTGCTGAACACCTCTACTAGTTCCAGTAACATTCTTGTGAAATCTCTGAGGTTTTCTATGTATATCAACTGCCAGTAAGTCACCTCTGACTCATAGCAAACTTTTAAGATAAAGTAGAACTGCCCTATATGTTTTCTGAGGCTTTAAATCTTTATAGAAGTGGACTGCCTCATCTTTCTACCAGGGAGCAGCTGGCAGGTTTATAACACTGACCTTTTGTTACCAGCCCGATGCTTTAATAACAGTGCCACCAGAGCTTCTTTTCTATGTATAGGATCATGTTAAATGTGAATAAGGATAATTTTAGTTCTTTTTCAGTTTGAATGTCCTTTATTGCCCTTTCTTGTCTTACTGCCTTAGCTAGAATTTCCAGTAAAATATTGAATAAGAGAAGTGATAATGGGCACCCATGTCTCATTCCCGTTCTCAAGGGGAATACTTTCAATCTCTACACTGCAAATAATGTTAAATATTAGTTTTGTATACTTGACCTTGGGAGCTCTGGTGGCGTAGTGCCTAAGGCACTTGACTGCTAACCTGAAGGCTAGCAGTTCAAAGCCACCAGCCACTCCCCAGGAGGAAGGTTGGGCAATCTACTTCCATAGTGATACCGCCTCAGAAACCCAGGGAGGTGTTGTTATGAGTCGGGTCTGACTTGATAGCATATAACAACAACACTTGACCTTAATCAAGTTGAAGAATTTCCCTTCTATTATTATTTTGCTGAGCATTTTATCAGGAAATAGTGTTGGATTTTATCAAATGCCTTTTCAACATTGATTGAAATGGCCAAGTGATTCGTTTCCTTAGTTTTATTTATTATGTTTTGAATAACATTGATTAATTTTCTAATGTTGAATGAAACCCACTTGATTATGATGTATTATATTTTTGATGTGCTGTTGATTTCTATTGTGTAGAATTTTGTTGAGAATTTTTGTGTCTATACACATGAGGGATATTGGTCTGTAATTTAATCTTTGGTGGTATCTTTGCCTGGCTTTAGTATCAGGGTTGTACTGGATTTATTGAATGAGTAGAACTCATGTCAACTCTTCTCTGAATATTTGGTAGAACTCTCCAGTAAAGCCATCTGGGCAAAGGCTTTGTTGTTGTTGTTGGAAGGTTTCTTTGTTTCTTTTCTTCTTCTTTTTTTTTTTTTTTTTTAATGACATCTTCAATTGGTTCCTTTGTTATGTGTCTATTTAGGTTTTCTGTGTGTTACTTTAGGTAGATCATGTGTTCTACAAATATGCCCATTTCTTCTAAGTTTTCAAATATGTTAGAGTACATATTCTCATAATATTCTGTAATAAAAAAAAAAAAAATCAAACACTGCCATTGAGTCTTTTCCAACTCATAGCAACCCCCATTGGGTTTTTGAGGCTGTAAATCTTTATGAATGTAGATTGCCCCATCTTCCTTCTGTGAAGCAGCTGGTGGGTTTGAACTGCTTACCTTATGGTTAGCAGTCAAGTCTGTTTTAATGTTATCTATTTCACTTCTTATTTTGATTATTTACATCTCATTTTTTATTTTGTTAGTTTGGTTAGTGTTTGTCAATTTTATTGATTCTCTCAAAGAACAAATTTCTGTTTTTTATTATTTCTACTCAGATCTTTATTGTTTCTTTTTTTCTGGTGACTGTGGACTCTTTTGCTGTTCCTTTTCTATTTGTTTAAGTTCTCAGGTTAAGTTATTGATTTTGTATCTTTCATCTTTTCTGATGTGTGCATTTATTCCCGAAAATTTTCTTCTGAACACTGTTTTTGCTGTGTCCCAGAGGTTTTAGTGTTCTATTTCTCCATTCTTATTTGATCTAAGAATTTTTTATTTCTTTTTTAATTTCTTCTATGACCCAGAGTTTTATGTAATGTGTTTTTCAGTTTCAATATGTTTCTTTCTTTATTTATTTTTTGGTCATTTTTATTGATTTCTAGTTTTATAGTATCTTGATCAAAGAATATGTTTTGTGTTATGCCAATGTTTTTATTAATTTATTGAGGCTTGCTTGTGTCCTAACATATAGTTTATTCTGGAGAATATTTCATATGTACTGGAAAAGAATGTATATTGTGCTGTTGTTGGGTGGAGTATTTTGTATATGAGGTCTAGTTGGTTGATTGTATTGTTTAGTTCTTCTGTGTCTTTGTTGAGTTTTTCTAGTTGTTCTGTTCTTCATTGAATGTGGTGTATTAAGCTCTCCTACTATTGTTGTGGAAGGAGCTCTGATGTCACAGTGCTTAAGGCATACGGCTGCTAAGTGGAAGGTTGCCAATTCAAACCCACCAGCTGCTCCAGGAAGGAAAATGGGGCAATTTACTTCGAAACCCAATGGAAGTTTCTATGAGTCTGATCAATTCAATGGCTGTGGATTTTTTTTTTTTTTTTTTGGACTATTACTGTGGAGTTGTCAATTTCTCTTTTCAATTCTGTTTAAGCTGGATTTTTGTATCTCAGGGTTCTTTCATTAGGTGAATAGATATTTATTATTGTTATGTTCTCTTGTTGGATTCAACCTTTAATCATTAATTAATGGATTTATTTGTCTCTTATAATGGATTTTTACTTAAACTCTAATTCATCTGAAATTAATTATTGTTACTGCTGTTCTCTGTTGCTCAAGATATTTTTATTTCTTTACTTTGACTTTTAATTTGTTTATGTCTTTTTGTCTAGGATGTGTTTCTTGTAGGCAGCATATTGATAGGTCATGTTGTTTTGTCCATTCTATCACTCTCTGCCTCTTGACTGGTGCATTAATTCATTTACGTTCAGTGTGATTAATGATAGGTGTAAACTTCTGTGTTTTTGTCATAAGTTTATTGGTGTGGTGTTAACAATATCTTTGTTCCTCTTAATTTTCTGTGTCAAACTCTTTTATGCATGTGTATTTTTTTTTCCTGCCAATCATTATTGTTTTTGTGTTTTCTGAGTCTTTTTGCTTTTTTGTTCTTTATTGTAGCGAGTACATTTATTATTTTCTTTGTGGTTATTCTAAAATTTACCTTAATCCTCTAAAAAAATAAAAATAGTGTGTTATATCTTGAAATATCCTTGACTTCCTCCTTATGTGTAAGTTCTATAACTATTTCTTTAATTCCCCATCTTTGTTTAAATGTTATTGACGTTTACAGCTTAACTCCTCTCAATCCCGGCAGTCTGGGTTTGTATTTGTTTTTATTCTGCATTTGGAAAGTCTTTATTTTGATTGGTATCTGGGTGATGTTGTCATGTATCTTTATTTCACACTGTTGTCTGATGTCTTTCATTCTCTATCCAAAGGACTCCCTTTAATATTTCTTGTAAGGTCCATCTGAATTTTACAAATTCTCTTAGTTTCTGCTTATTTGGGAATGGCTTAGTTTCACTATCAGTTTTAAAGGACAATTTTGCCTAATATAAAATTAACTCAAAGCCAAATCTTCTGCTATCAAGTTAATTCTGACTCACAGTGACCTCCATTGGATTTTCAAGGCAGTAAATCTTTAAGGAAGTAGATTGTCTTGTTGCTCTTCCACAGTCTGGTGGTTTGGAACCACCAACCTTCTGGTTAGCAGTCAAATGCTTTAGGAACTATGCCACCAGACTCCTTAATATAAGATTATTGGTAAGCATTTTTTTTTTTTTTTTTTCCTTCAAGGTTTCATATATACCCTCTGTCATGGATTGAATTGTGGTCCCCAAAATATGTGTCAATTTCACTGGGCCATGATTCTCAGTGGTTTTCCCCTAGGTAATGATGCAATTTCATAGTTATGTAATGCTGTATTCATTCCTTATGAGGTGATCTGATGTGATTGGTCAATCAGTTGTAAGGGGATTAGGATGGAATGTAACACCTTTACTCAGGTCACAACCCTGATTTGATGTAAGGCAAATTTCCCTTGGGTGTGGCATGTATCACCTCTTTATCTTACAAGAAGCAAACAATGAAGGAAACACCTCAGTGCCACCAAGAAAGAAAGAAAGGCAGCAGTGTAGCTCTTCCTTTGGAACTGGAGTCTCATGCTGAGAACCTCCTAGACACAAGGGAAGATTGATGATAAGTCACATAGAGATATATAAGATACAACAGATTAAAAATTGTTGAATGGAGGCAAAGTCCTTCCTTTAAAGCTGACAGAGAGAGAAAGACTTTGCATTCACTTAGAGCTGGAGACCTGAATTTAGACTTCCAGCCTCCTAAAAAGTGAGAAAACAAATTTCTGTTTGTTAAAGCCATCACTTGCAGTAGTTCTAGATAACTAAGATATCATCTTCTTGCCTTCTTGCCAGCATTGTTTCTTACAAGGAATCAGCACGTAATTGTGTTGGTGCCCTTTGGTAAGTGGTATTTCATTTTTCACAAGCTATTTTCAGAATATTTTCTTTCTCTTTGATTTTGGATTTCCACATGTATTGATGATTTCTTTGGTGAGTTTATACTGGATGATGATTGTGTCCTACTCCAGGGACTGATCTCCTCTGATAACATGTCTAAAATAAGTAAGATAATGTCTCACCATGAACCTTTCTAAGGAGCATGCTGGCTTTACTTGCTCCAAGATAGATTTGTTTGTTCTTCTGGCAGTTCCTAGTGCCTTCAGTATTCTTCACCAACACCATAGTTCAAAGGAATCAATTTATTTTCAGTCTTTCTTTATAATTGTCCAGCTTTTGCACTCATATGAAGTGGTAGAAAATACTATGGCTTAGGTTAAGAGCATCTTAGTCTTCAAAGTACACCTTTGTCCTCAGACCTTCAAGGAGATGGATTGATATAGTGGCTGTAAAAATTGGCTCAAACATGACAAAATTTGTGAAGATAGAACAGGACTGGGCAGTGCTTCATTCTGAGGTATATAGGGTCACTATGAGTGACAACAGACTTGATGACACCTAACAGCAACAATATCCTAAATGGGATTTGTTTAACTTCTTGGATGGTATTTTTCTTGTTATTCATGATATTTGGGATGTTAACAGCTAATATACCTTCAAAATTCTGTATGTCATTTTATTTTTTTCCTCCTTTTCTGAAATTCCTATTATATGCAAATTATTCCTCATGAGAGTGTCCACATAATTCTTATGCTTTCTTCATTTTTTCCTCATTTAGCATTTTAGTTGTTCCTCAATTTAGTATCAAGGGATTTGTCTTCTCATTTGCTAATTCTTTCCTCTGTTGTTTCAATTCTAATTCTGTGCCCTTCCATTGAGTTATCCAATTCTGATATTGTATTGTTCATCTTCTGAATGTCTAGTTGTTGTTTTTGTATGGTTTCTAATTGTCTATTGATTATATCATTTTGTTCTTGTAGTGTTTTCCTGAATTATTCTAGGTTTATTTCTGTACTTTCCTTGATCTCCTTGATAAATTTAAGCCTAGGAATTCGCTCTCAAGTTTAGTATTATTCTTTCTCTCTCTGGAAGGTGTTTATCCCTTTTTGTTGCTCACTTGTTTGAGTCATTTTAACCTTTTTTTTTTTCCATATAATGTGTTATTGTATGCTGTCCCTGAAGTAGTAAGGTGTAACTTATATATTTACATTTTTTCTTAAATTTTGGCTTCATTTTTTGTTTTGTTTTGTTTTGATATATAATGGTCAACAGGTGATCAGTTGACCATTAATTTGGTGACACAGGAGCACTTACTACCTACCTCTTGGTGGGTGGTGCAGCAGTGAGCAGGGCAAGTGTATATCACTGTTCAATGAGCATACAGTGTGGCTAAAGGCTGGATGGGAGGGTGCAGAGTGTTGCTTGATGTCTGTCCAGAAGCATGGGAGTGTGTGATGGCACTTTCCGGGTGGGCAGAATGGTAGGTGATATGGATGTGGTGAATGAGCAGTGATGTGGAAGCACTTACTGCTCCTTGCCTAGTTGGCAAAGTGGCAGGTAAGACAGCATGGTGGATGACTGCCACTTGCCAGGTATGCAGGACTGTGGACAGGGGTTGTAGAAGGTAACTAGCATGAGCCCTCTGCCATTTGTCAGGATGGTAGGATTACAGGAAAGGTTATATAATGGGCAACTGGGAGCATGAGCACACTCTACCATTCTTCAGATAGGCAAAGTGTCAGGGGGATGGAAGGTGACATTGTTTGGGGAGGAAAAGTGGGAGCTCATATCACAGTCTCCCGTAGGATAAGGAGGTGGATAATTCATGCTACTAATTTCCAGGAGGCCAGGTGAAGAAGGAGTGTGCTCCTTTGATCACCAAGGCTGTGTGCTTGGGCACCTCCTATCAGCAACAACTGGCAATTTGGGCCTGAACTTGACTGACTGCAAGGATGGAGGAGCTGCCCAATGTCTGGTCAAGTGGAAGACTTTCTGCTAACACTGTATGGATCTACTGCTATGTATGCCACCCATCTTAATGGTCAGGGACTACAACTTGTGACTGACTCCCTCCCTGCTTGCCAGATACCAGGATTCCATATCCTTCCTTTGATTCAGTTCAAGTCATACTCACTTTGTTTCACTCTATTTATGTCTATACAGTTTCTCTGTCTATACTCTTCCCTTGGGATCACTGCTGCCTTTGTCCATCTGGCAGGGAATTCCCATTCCATAGCTCTATTTGCTCATTGTTTTCATTCAGTTTCTTCGATCAATTGGTGTTCAATCTAATTCCTTTTCCATCCATTAGATGCCCACAGTTTCAGGGTTGTCATTTGTTTCACTTGGTTTCTCAGATCTTTGCTATAGAGAGAAGGAATAGTGTGTCTGACTAAACTGTCATCTTGGGCCATCTCTCCATCCCCAGGTTTTATCAACAATCATTATTACCATTTGAAATCTGTCCTTTTCACTTTCATGTAGGTGCTTTTAATTTTTCTGTCATTTTTCCCCCATAGTGACTTCAATATACATTATTGATATTTTCAGGAAATTTAAATAAAATGTTGTCCTGAAGATCATGTACTATTTGTTAAAAAGTCCTTTTATATGCCTAAGTTACTCAGTGGTTATTTTAGAACTAGTTTTATTTAAAATTTCAGAAATGATGATTTATAATTATAGTAGAGTTTAATTCTGCTTCATATAATTTTTCTTTTTCATTTCTTTCTAAATGTTCTTTTTATACATTTGAATTCTGAGATATTTTTGATATTAAAAAAGATTCTTCAAAAAAATGGAAACTTGGGAATATTAGCTCCCATCTCTAAGGTGAAGCAGTAATTGGTGAAATGAAGTCATGGACAGTTAGTGTGATTTCAAGATACTGAAGGAAACTAATAGAGAACAAGTGTATATTGTTTTTGTTAGGCGCCGTCAAGTTGCTTCCGACTCATAGCGACCCCGTGCACAGCAGAATGAAACACAGCCCGATCCAGTGCCAACTCCATGATCCTTGCTATACTTGAGCCGGTCATCGCAGCCACTGTGTCAATCCATCTCATCGAAGGCCTTCCCCTCTTTCATCTACCCTCCACCTTACCAAACATGACAGACTTCTCCAGGGAATGGTCTCCTCTGACAACATGACCGAAGTAGGTGAGACAAAGTCTGGCCATCCTCGCTTCCAAAGAGTATCTCGGCTGCACTTCTTCCAAGACAGATCTGTTAGTTCCTTTGGCAGTCCATGGTACCTTCAGCATTCTTCACTGGCACCACAACTCAAAAGCACCAACTCTTCTTCAGTCTTCCTTATTCATTGTCCAACTCTCACATGCATATGAGGCAATTGGAAATATTATGGCCTATGTCAGATGCACCTTAGTCCTCAAGGAGACATACTTGCTCCTCAGCACTTGAAAGAGTTCCTTTGCAGCTGACCTAACCAGTGCTAATGTTGTCTAATGTCCTGACTAGTGCTTCCATTGACCTCGACTGTACAACCAAGCAACGTGAATTCTTTGACAGCCTCAATCTTTTCTCCATTTATCGTGAGGCTGCTCATTGGTCCAGTTGTGAGGAATTTTGTCTTCTTTATATTGAGATGTAATCCATACTGCAGACTGTGTTCCTCAATCTTCGTCAGTAAGTGTCTCAAGTCTTCCTCACTTTCAGCAAGCAAAGATGTATCACCAGCGCATCTCAGGTTGTTAATGATTCTTCCCCCAATCCTAATGCCATGTTTTTCTTCATATAGTCCAGCTTCTCAGATTATTTGCTCAACATATAGATTGAATAAGTATGGAGAAAGGATACAACCCTGATGCACTCCCTTCTTGATTTTAAAACATGCAGTGTCCCTTGTTCCATTCAAATGACAGCCTCCTGGTCAAGGTACAGGTTCTTCATGAGTACAATCAAGTGTTTTGGAATTCCCAGTCTTCTCAATGTTATCCATAATATGTCATGATCCACACAATCAAATGCCTTTGCATAGTCAATAAAGCACAAGTAAATATCTTTCTGGTAGTCTTTGCCTTGAGCCAAGATCCATCTGACAGCAGCTATGATATCCCTTGTTCCATGTCCTCTTCTAAATCCAGCTTGAATCTCTGGGAGTTCTCTGTCAATATACTGCTGCAAAAGTTTTTGAATTATTTTCAGTAAGATCTTACTTGTGTGCCGTATTAATGACATTGTTCAATAATTTCCACATTCTGTGGGATCACCTTTCTTTGGAATGGGTACAAATACGGATCTCTTCCAGTCAGTTGGCCAGGTAGCTGTCTTCCAAATCTCTTGGCATAACCAAGTGAGTTCCTCCAGTGTGGCATATGTTTGTTGAAATATCTCAATGGGTGTTCTGTCAATTCCTGGAGCCTTGTTCTTCACCAATTCCTTCACTGCAGCTTCGACTTCCTTCTTCAGTATAATTGGTTCTAGATCATATGCAACTTCTTGAAATGGATGAAGATTGACCAGTTCTTTTTGGTACAGTGACTCTGTGTATTCATTCCATCTTCTCTTGATGTTCCCTGGATTATTCAATGTTTTGCCCTTAGAATTTTTCAATATTGCAACTCGAGGCTTAAATTTTTTCTTCAATTCTTTCAGCTTGAGAAATGCCAAGCATGTTCTTCTCTTTTGGTTTTATAACTCCAGGTCTTTGCACATTTCATTATAGTAATTAGCTTTGTCTTCTTGAGCTGCTCTTTGAAATCTTTGGTTCAATTCTTTTATCTTGTCATTTCCTCCATTTGCTTTAGCTACTCTCTGCTCAAGGGCAAGTTTCAGAGTCTCTTCTGTCATGCATTTTGGTCTTCTCTTCTTTTGTTGTCTTTTTAGT
>NW_006921792.1:5939103-5956726 GCF_000298275.1 Orycteropus afer afer | reverse complement strand
TTGCATATGAGCAGTTGATGGTCTGTTCCACAATCAGCTCCTGGCCTGGTTTTGGCTGAAGATATTGAGCTTTTCCACTGTCTCTTGCCACAGATGTAGTCAATCTGATTCTTATTTGTTTCATCTGGTGAAGTCCACATGTAGAGCCACCATTTGTGTTTTTGAAAAATGGTGTTTGCAATGAACAAGTCATTGGTCTTGCAAAACTCTACCATGCAAGTTCCAGCATTATTTCTGTCACCAAGCCAAATTTTCCAACTTCCGGTGATTGTTCTTTGTGTCCAAATTTTGCATTTCAGTCACCAGTGATAATTAACACATCCTGATTTCAAGTTTGGTCAATTTCAGACTGCAGCAGTTGAAAAAAAATCTTCAATTTCTTCATCTTTGGCTTTGGTGGTTGGTGCATAAATTTGAATAATAGTGGTATTAACTGGTCTTCCTTGTAGGCACACGGATATTATCCTATCCCTGACAGCATTGTACTTCAGGACAGATCTTGAAACATTCTTTGTGATGATGAATGTCATGCCATTCCTCTTTAAACTGTCATTCCCAGCATAGTAGATTATGTTTGTCTGATTCAAAATGGCAAAAACCAGTCCCTTTCAGCTCACTAATGCCTAGGATATCAATATTTATGCATTCTATTTCATTTTTGACAACTTCCCATTTTCCTAGATTCATACTTCATACATTCCATGTTCCGATTATTAATGGATGTTTGCAGCTGTTTCTCTTCAATTTGAGTGGTGCCACATCAGCACATGGAGGTCTAGAAAGCTTTACCTTATCCATATGAGTTAGGGTGATTTTACTATGGTAATGAAGCTCTTGCCCAGTCCTACTTTGAGAGCTTTCTGAGCTAAGCAACTCATTTTCCTCCTCTGTATTGGACAATGTTTCTGGACTATTCATAAAGTTGTGCAGTAATGTATCAGTGTTTCTCTGCTATCCATAAGGTTTTCCCTGACCAATTCTTTGAGAAGTGGGTGGCCTCCTCCTTATTCCTAGTCTGTCTCAGTCTGCTAGCTGGACTGATACCTGTTCAACAGGTGCACCTCACTGGGTTTGAAACACCTGTGGCACAGCCTCAAGACTCACAGCAACATGTCACCACAGTAGGACAAACTGACAGACAAGTTTGCCTCCCTTAGCTGTTGGAAACCCCTCCAATCACCCTTTCCTGGATTCCTGCAGCTAACTCCTCAATCTGTTCCAGTCCCCTTTCCTTTTTCTGTCCTCTCCCTGATTCCTGCCTTGCTGCTTTTTGGGGGTGGTCTGGGTTCCCTCTCCTCACCTGGCTCCCTGAGGTTGAATCCTCAATCTGTTCCTATCCCTTTTGCCTTTTCTGTCCTCTCCCTGCCTTCCCACCTCTCTACTTGTGGGGCATGGCCTGGGTTCCTTCTCTTCACCTGAGTCTCTGTGGCTGACTCTTCAATCTGTTCCAGTCCTCTTTGCCTTTTTTGTCCTCTCCCTGTTTCCCACCTCAGTGCCTGTTCTTAGGTCCCTTTTTTTGTCCTCTTCCTGCTTCCCACCTTACTGCCTGTTCTTAGGTCCCTGGAATCTGAATGAGAATGCTATCACTTTAAAATCCCAAATGATTGCCACTTGTAAACATTCAAAATGGCTTCACCTTTGGTCCCTTTAAATATCCCAAATGGCCACCGCTTGTAAACATGCAAAATGGCTGCCCCCTCTGTCACTTTAAATAACAAGTGTATAATGAAATCAAATTCGGCTATGTTTCTGGATCTTCTTGTTGTTGAGAAAATATAGTTAAATGCCCTATTCAATAGGAACATAAGATAGTCTCATATACAAACAAAAGTCTAATAATGCTTTTTTGGATTAGCAGTAAAACAAGCATAAACATTTATCAAATTAAGAAGGAAAAAAAAAAGCCTAAAAAATGAAAAAAAACAAGTACTAATTTCAGTGCAATATTGGAAGCAATGAGCAGACAATGAACACAGAAACACTCAAGTTTTCTTGTAAGGGAAGAATAAAAGAAATAATTAACTTAAATTACTTGTTGTTTGTTGTTATTTGCCATCTAGTTGGCCCCGACTCATAGTGACCCCTCCTTGGGTTTCTGAGGCAGTATCACTACGGAAGTAGGATTGCCCAACCTTCCTTCTGAGGAGTGGCTGGTGGGTTTGAACGGCCAGCCTTCTGGTTAGCAGTCAAGTGCCTTAGCCACTATGCTACCGGAGCTCCCTTAAATTACTAGTGAAGGAATTATGCAAATGTGCACTATGTTTTCTTTGGTAGTCTTGCAATCAGATACAGATTATAAAATACAGTCAACAATTGCACCAGGTTACCATTTGATAACTAAGACCAATATTTATAATACAGTTGTATTAGTTATCGCTGTATAACAAATGATCCCAAATTTAGTGGCTTATTAAAATACCTATTTATTAATTTACAATTTCTATAGGTCAGACATTCAAGAAAGAGTTAGCTGAATCTTCTACCCATCCAGCTGAAATCATGGTGATTGCTGGGGACCAATTGCTTCCTGGCAGTTAGAATCCTCTTCCAATTGCATGTATTTACTGGCACAATTCAATTTTTTGCTGTAGGTCTGTGAGTAGTAAGTCCTTTGACAAGGCAGATGGTCATAATTTTCTCTGTTACTCTCTTTGCTGGCATCTTTAGGCATCAGAACAAACCACAACACCTACTGAGGCCTGATGCTTATTAGCAGGGTTAAAACATACAAGTAAGGGGGGCATGATGCAGAAGTTATTTGTTAGCAAGTTTCAAAAGATAAAAAGACATAATTAGTCACTTAGGTTGATGGTATAAAATATCTGGAAGAGGAAGTTTTCTTGGTTTGCTCTGCTATGGTGCAAATGAGGCACACACAGCATAGCTTTCAGTCCACTAAAGTGAACATAATGGTCAAGGGGACATTGGTATTTAATCCCCTTACTTATGGAACAAAGTGAAGTGTGCAAAAATTGTCCTCCCTGCCCAGACTGCTTTTGAGGGGGTACTGCTCATAATGGAACCTCTTCTGTTATATGCTGTCTGATGTCTGTAAGTAATAAAAGCTACTTTCCATGTCTCATCCAAATGATGCAATATTTATGGAACAATCTATATTGCTTATGGATGCCCTTCTTATAATGAAGTACTACCTATAAACATCATGCACATTTGGAGTCTTTCACGGTCTGAGCTCTTTTTTTTTTTTTTTCCCCTCCTAGCTGTCAAATAAAAATGACTCTCAATTCCTTGAGTCAACCCTTGAACCTTATCCATGTTGCATTCTTCATAGGTGGTTCACAGTACAACTGTTTCCTTTCTTCTATGCCAGCAGAAGGGTTTCTCTTTTAAGAACTCTTTGATTAGGACAAGGCCACCAAAGGTAAACTTTTTTTTTTTTTAATTTAAAATCAACTAATGAAAGAATTTAATTATATCTACAAATTTCTTTTATATTTGCTGTACAAGGTAACCTTGTCATGGGAGTGATACTTCATCATATTCAGTTTCTGTCCATACTCTAGGGAAGGTGGCAATGCAAGATGTACACAGCATGTGACAGTGATCTTGGAAGCCATATAAGAATTGTGTCTATCAAAGTCTTCACTTTGTCCCCCAATTATTGAATCCTAAATCAAGCCATTGTATTTTCAATCACTTCGTATGCATGTGAAAGCTGAACAATGAATAAGGAAGACCAAAGAAGAGCTGATGCCTTTCAATAAAGATGCTGACAAAGAATACTGAAGATACCATGGACTGCCAGAAGAACAAATAAAACTGTCCTGGAAGAAGAACAGCCTGAAAATTCCTTGCAAGTGAGAATGGCTAAATTTTGTCTCATCTGCTTTGGTCTTGTTGCCAGAAAGGACAGGCCCTGGAGAAGGATGTCATGCTTTGTAAAGTAGAAAGGAAGTGAAAAAACTGAAAAAAATTGACACACTGGTTCCAATGATGGGCTGGATGTTAGCAATGATGGTGAGGATAGTGCGGGACTGGGCAGTGTTTTCTTCTTTGTACAAAGGGTCACTATGAGTTGGAGCTGACTCAATGGCACTTAACAATAACATATATCAGGAAGTAGAAGCTTTGGATGCCATTTTAGAATTAGTTTTACCTCAATAATCTATAGGTAGATCATTTGCCAAAAACTAGTTTGAACTAGGAGCTCTGGTGGCATATTGCCTAAGGCATTTGACTGCTAACCAAAAGACTGGTGGTCCAAAGTCCCCAGACACTCCTCAGAAGGAAGACCAGGCAAACTACCTCCACAGTGATACTGCCTCAGAAACCCAAGGAGGGATCGCTATGAATTGGATCTGAATTGATGGCAGTGAGTTAACTAGATGCATGTGGGTAGGGAAAATATAAAATATAAAATAAAACTTTGACATATTTTCTATTCATTCATGTTCTGACAATTCTAAATTTTGTCAACTATTGAGTTATGAAATGTATTATTTGGATTAAGAGAGAGTGGAGAGATTATATAGATGGCATAATGTGGATGAAGTTAAAACATCTGTAAGTTAATAAAAATACCTATGAATAAGTAAGATCAAATGAGAAAAAAAAATAAAACAAATAAATGTCCACAAAATTAATATAAGTATCAAAGAATCAGGCATGGTCATCAATTTAGGCATAAAGCTTATGGAGTCATTTTTAACATGAATGATGGGATTAATGTAGCTTTAGAAACTTCTTCCAAGACATATGTGGGGATTTATTGACAATGATCAGAGGAATACTGAATCTTAATATTGTAAGAATTATGGGATGTGGGTTGTCATGATAAAAGCATAATATTGAAAGCCATAGGTACAATCTGACAAAAAAAGTTTAGAAATACAAAATTCTGGGCTATATTACTAATATTTCTTTTATGTCTTGATAGAAAAGAATAATAATAAAGGGTATTGTGACACTGTTAGGGAACAGAACCATTCGATGTTTAGCAGCTGAGGTATGTTCAGTTTATTATTGTCTGATGTTTTGACAATTAATAACACTTTTCAGTTGTTCTATAAGGCATCTCTTCCATTCTGGATCTGCTCAAAACCCAGAAACAAGGCCCATATTGGGAGGGGGTATTGAAGATTTTAAAGTAATGGTTATAGAAGTTTATACAAAAATTAATGACTACCAATTGGACTTTGATTATACTTTTACCTGCCTCTATATGAGTCGGGGCCGACTCGATGGCAAATAACAACAACAACAACAACATAATGCCTATACATGCACAAGAGAAAAAAAGCATCCAGAATTCTTGTAAAGGAGCAGCATCTGTCCCTGCTATATTCTCTGAAACCCTTCTGCATTCATTGGTTTGGTATGATCATGAACTTTCAGGCCTGAGATTTAAGAGAGCATTTGAGCTAATCTCCAATTTCTTTAGAGTGATTTTCTCAATCTTTAAGCAAGCACAGTGTTAAGTAAAGATAAAATAGAAATGTAAATAGTGTGTTATTCATGCAATGAAATTTCATATAGTTGGTAAGAAAGTAAATTTGGAAGATGCAATTACAAAAAGAATTAACAGAGGAGGAGGGGAATAATTAACTCCTCATGGGATATTTTGTCCTTCAGTACCAAACAGGAGTTGGTAAGGAAAGGAAGAGAAAAACTACATTTTAGGAAGAATCTGTTGAAAGGCACAGAAGTGTGTAAAGACAAAACATGTTTAGGAAAGAGTAGGACAGGAGCATGGGGCATATTGTAGAATAGCAGACAACAGACCATCACAGTCCACACAACGAAGGAAGATATAGTGGTAGAAACAAGGGAGCAGGATATAGACCCAGAACACATCCCTGAGGAAAAAGCAGCATTGGAACTCTCTGATAAGGAATTCAAAAGTATTACCTTTAGGTATCTTCAAAGGATTGGGAGCCAGACCAAGGAAAACACAGACAAAAACCTAGAAGAATTTTGGAAGAAAATACAAGAAAAAAATGTCAAAATAAATGAAAAATTAGAAATGATTATAAATCTACAGCTAGAAATCCAGAAGATTAATACTAAATTGTCAGAAATAGATAACAAATAGATAACAGATCTGTCCTGGAGGAAGTGCAGCCAGAATGCTCCTTGGAAGCAAGAATGGCCAGACTTTGTCTCACCTATTTTGGTCATGTTGTAAGAAGGGACCATTCCCTGGAGAAGGATGTCATGATTGGTAGGGTGGAGGGTTGATGAAAGAGGGGGAGGCCTTCAAAGAGATGGATTGACACGGTGGCTGCGATGATGGACTCAAGTATAGCAGGGATTGTGGGGCTGGCATGGGATTGGGCAATGTTTCGTTCTGCTGTGCATGGGGTCACTATGAGTCAGAAACAACTCGATGGCACTTAACAATAACAACAACAGATAACACATTGGAAGGGCAAAGGAGTAGAATTGATGCAATGGAAGACAGAATTAATGAGATTGAAGAGAAATACCTGAATACTTCTTTGCAAAAGGATCAATCAGAAAAAAGATCAAAACAAAATGAAGAAAGCCTAAGGTTCATGTGGGATACCACCAAAAGCAATAACTTATGTGTCACTGGAATTCCACAATAGGAAGAGAAAAATAAAAACACTGAGAAAATTGTCCAAGATTTGTTTAAGGAGAAATACCCTGATAGTGAAAGATGAGAATATATCCACTCAGGGAGTCCTATGAACCCCAAACAGGGTAGACCTCAAAAGAAAATTACCAAGACATATCATCATCAACCTCACTAAAACCAAAGACAAAGAAAGAATCCTCAAAACAGCCCAGGAAAAACAAAAAGTTATTTACAAAGGACAACCACTAAGAATAAGCTCTGATTTCCAGCAGAAACCATGCAAGTGAGAAAGCAATGGGATGGCATATATAAAACCCTGAAAGAGAAAAATTTTCAACCAAAAATTATATACCCAGCAAAATTGTCCCTCAAATATGATGGAGAAATTAGGAGATTCCCAGATAAGTAGAAACTAAGGGATGCTGTTAAGACCAGACAAACCTTACGAGAGATGCTAAAGGGAGTCCTTTGAACAGAGAGCCAAAAATAGCAGATAACAACCAACCATTAATACACAAGATGACATAACCCAGAAACCACAGCTATGGATATGTCCAAAGTAAAATAAGCTTACAAGTTTGTAAACAGCAAACCAGGAACATCATTTGGCAAGTGAGGACAACTTCAATCCAAAAAGAGGGAAAAAATTGCGTAGTTACAGAACTTCTAAGTGGTGAGGAAGTCAAGGGAGTTGCATAATAGAATGCACTTTTCTGATCTCGGGGAGAAAATTATAACACAGTGTAACCTCAAAGAAAAATGATAATTCTTCACATCACAATAAAAAAGAGGGCAAGCACAAATATTTGGCAAACACTAAAGCAAAAGCAACAAAGAAAATGATAACATGATTCATAAACATAAAGAGCTCAGCCCAATAAACTAATATGGTACAAAGAAACCAGAGACACCATGAAAAAACACATAACAAAATGACAGCAACCAATTCATACTGATCAATAATTGCACTGCATGTTAATGGATTAAATGCACGACTCAAGAGATGGAGAGTTGCATACTAGATAAGAAAATAAAAACCAACAATATGCTGTCTACAAGAGACACATGTCAGAGAGAAAGACAAAAATAGCCCAAAAATCAAAGGTTGGAAAAAGATATATCAAGCAAATGGCAACAGTAAAAGTGCAGGAGTGGCAATATTAATTTCTGATCAAATTGACTTTAAGAGAAAACCACCATACAAGACAAGGAAGGACTTTATATAATGATTAAAGGATCACTTGAACATGAAGATATAACCATAATAAATTTCTATGGATCCAATGAGAGAGCCCCCAAGAAAGAGTTGAAAAGGCACAGAGATGACTCCACACTCATAGTGGGAGACTTTAATACACCGCTTTCATTGAAAGATAGAACTGGAAAGAAATTCAACAAAGATGCAGAAGAGCTAAACAATACAATCCACCAACTTGACCTTATAGACATCTACAGAGGACTTCAACCAACAACAGCACAATATACATTCTTTTCCAGTGCACATGGAATATTTTCCACTATAGACCATATCTTAGGCCATAAAGAAAGCCTTAATAAATTTAAAAACATTGAAATACTTCAAAGGATCTTCTCAGATCATAATGCTATTAAGTTAGAAATAAACAATAGGAAGATCAAAGGAAAGAGAGTAAACACATGGAAACCAAACAATACCCTCCTTAAGAGAGACTGGGTAAGAGAAGAAATAAAAATTGAAATTCAAAAATTCCTTGCATCAAAAGAGAATGAAAATACAACATATCAAAATCTTTGGCACACAGCAAAAGCAGTGATCAGAGGCCAATTTATATCAATAATTGTACACAACAAAAAAGAAGAAAGAGCCCAAATCAACACTTTAAACCAACATCTCCAACAATTATAAAAAGAACAGCAAGAAAAGACTACAATCACCAGAAGAAAGGAAATAATAAAGATTTGAGCAGAAATCAATGAAACAGAAAATAGAAGGGCAATAGAAAAAAATCAACAAGACCAGAAGTTGGTTTTTGGAAAAGATCAAGGAAATTGACAAACCACTGGCAAATTTAACAGAGGAAAAGAGAGAGAGAATACAAATAACACAAATAAGAATCAAAATGGATGACATCACAATAGAACCAACTGAAATAAAAAAGGATAATATCAGGATACTATGAAAAGCTGTACTTCAACAAATTTGAATATCTGGAAGAAATGGACAAATTTCTGGAAACACATCACTTACCTAAACTAACAGACTTATGCAGAAAAGTTGAACAGGTCCATAACAAAAGAAGAAATTGAACAAGTCATGGAAGAATTACCAACAAAAAACAGTCCTGGCCCAGATGGTTTGACTGGAGAATTCTACCAAACATTCTAAGAAGAACTGACACCATTTCTACTCAAACTATTCCAAAACAGAGAAAAGGATGGAATCCTCTCTAACTCATTTTATGAAGCAAACATAACCTTGATATCAAAACCAAACACATCATTAAAAAGGAAAACTACAGACAAAATAGCCCTCATGAATACAGATACAAAAGTCTTCAACAAAATCCTAGCCAATAGACTCCAACAACATATCAAGAAAATCATTCATTATGACCAAGTGGGGTTCATATCAGGTATGCAAAGATGGTTCAACATTAGAAAAACAATTAACATCCTCCACCATGTAAATAAAACAAAGGAGAAGAACCACATGATATCAATTGATGCAGAAAAGGCATTTGATAAAATCAAACACCCATTCCTGAACAAAACTCTCAGCAAAATAAGAATAGAAGGGACATTCCTCAACATAATAAAGGGCATCTATGCAAAACCAACAGCCAACATTATATTCAATGGAGAGAGACTGAAACTGTTCCTCTTCTGAACGGGAGCCAGACAAGGATGCCCTCCAACACCACGTCTGTTCAACATTGTACTGGAAGTCCTAGCCAGGGCCATAAGGCAGGAAGGGAAAGTCAAAGGCATCCAAATTGGTAAGGAAGAAGTCAAACTATCCCTATTTGCTGATTATATGATCCTATACCTAGAAAAACCAAGGGACTCAGTTGAAAATCTACTGGAACTAATTAAGAGATTTAGCATCATGACAGGATACAAGATGAACATCCAAAAATCAGTTGGATTCCTCTACACCAACAAAGAGATTGCTGAAAAAGAAATAAGGAAATCAATATCATTTACAATGTTGTTGTTGTTGTTGTTATTTGCCATCGAGTCGGCCCCGACTCATAGCGACCCCTCCTTGGGTTTCCGAGGCAGTATCACTACGGAAGTAGGATTGCCCAACCTTTCTTCCGAGGAGTGGCTGGTGGGGTTGAACCGCCAGCCTTCTGGTTAGCAGTCAAGTGCCTTAGCCACTATGTTAACAAAAAAATAAAATACTTGGGAATAAATTTTACCAATGACACAAAAGATGTGTACAAGGAAAGTTATAAGAAATCTACTTCAAGAAACCATAACAGAGCTATATAAATGGAAGAACATCCCATCTTGTGGATAGGAAGGTTGAACATTGTGAAAATGTCAGTTTTACCCAAAGCAATCTATACATTCAGTGTAATCCCAACCCAGATACCATCAATGTTTTTTAAGGATATGGAAAAACCAATCACTAACTTTATATGGAAAGGAAAGAGACCTTGGATAATCAAAGAACTATTGAAGAAGAAGAAAAAAATAGTAGGTCTCATATTGCCACATCTCAAAACCTATTATATAACCATAGTAGTCAAAACTGCCTGGTATTGATATACTGACAGACACATACATCAATGAAATAGAATTGAGAGCCCAGAAATAGATCCATTGACCTATGGTCAGCTGATCTTTGACAAAAGGCCAAAATCCATTAAATGGGGAAAAGAATGTTTGTTTAATAAATGGTGTTGGCAAAACTGGAGATCCATTTGCAGAAAAATGAAACAAGATCTGTACCTCACACCATACACAAAAACGAACTCCAGATGGATCAAAGACTTAAATGTGAAACCTAAAACTATAGAGTTCCTCAAAGAAAAACTAGGGGCAAATTTGTGGGCCCAAATATATGGCATAAATAGACTCTCAAGCATAACCCAAAATGCACAAATAGCAGAAGAGAAACTAGATGAATGGCACCTTCTAAAAATTAAATTGTTATGTGCTTCCAAAGACTTCCTCAAAGAAGTCAAAACAGAACCTAAAGATTGGGAAAAATATTTGGCAATGACATATCTGACAAGGGAGTTATCTCAAAAATTTATAGAAAACTCCAACACCTCAACAACAAAAAGACAAACAATCCAATTAAAAAATGGGCAGAAGACTCGAATGGACACTTCACTAAGGAGAATATTCAGGTAGCCAACAAATATATGAAGAAATGCTCATGATCATAAGCCATTAGAGTGATACAAATCAAAACAACAGTGAGATACCATCTTGCTCCAGCACTAGTAGCAAAGTTCAACAAGACAGAAAATAATAAATGCTGGGGAGAATGTGGAGAGGTTGGGACCTCATACACTGCTGGTGGGGCTGTAAAATGGTACAACCATTGTGGAAAGCAGTATGGTGATTCCTTAATAAGTTGGAATTAGAAATACCATTTGACCCAGCCATTCCATTACTAGGTATGTATCCTAAAGAAGTGAGAGCCATGACAAGAACAGACATATGCACACCCATGTTCATCACAGCACTATCTACAATAGCCAAAAGATGGAAACAACCTAGGTATCCATCAACTAGGAATGGATAACCAAACTTTGGTACATATACACAATGGAATACTACGTAACCATAAAGAATAACATAGAATCTGCAAAACACTGCATAACATAAATGAACTTGGAGGACATTATGCTGAGTGTAATAAATCAATCACATATTGTATTAGTCCATTATTGTAAAAGTCACCCTTCTTTGCTTCTGATGATAGGAGACCATTAGCTGTATCTTAGATGGCTGCTTGAGAGCTTTTATAATCCCAGTCACTACTCACCGATGTAGGATGAAGAACAAGACTTTTATGTATTTTGTTGTGCCAATTGATTCTGGTGCCCCCCAATACTATGGTCCTGAATTGGTAGATCCATTGGATCTCTCTCCTTCAGTGTCTGGCTGTCTGTGAGGGATCACTCTATGTCTTCTGTTGTTTCTGTAAAGATTGTGGTTATTTTGTATCACTTGTATCTGTGCAAGATTAGCCTCCTCTGAATCTATCTTTGCTCTAGAGTATACTCCTGTTCACTGACCCCATATGATCATCTCTGATGTTTATGTGTTTATCTGTAGCCTGGTGTTTGGTGTTAATGGTAATGTAGTATTGTGGATATACTCATTGATATTAGCATCTGGTGTCTATTTCTTATGTGCACAATTTGGTGTCCTCCCTTTTCCTAATGTTATCATTGTGGTCTTGGATTCTTTTTATATCATCCCTCCCCTTACCTACTCCAGTGTGTGGCCCCCAAGTAGCCCAAAATTAATCCCTTCCCACCCAAGAAATCTACAAAGTGAGTTCCCTTTCTTAAGCAAACCCTTCTTTGTCTTTTTACAGTAATGGACTCATATAGTATTTGTCCTCCTACAATTGACTTATTTCACTCAGCATAATGTCCTCCAGGCTCATTTACATAGTGAGATGATTTACATATCCTTCATTGTTCTTTAATGTAGCATAGTATTCCATTGTGTGAATGTACCATAATTTGGTTATCCATTCATCCATTGATGGACATTTGTGTTGTTTCCACCTCTTTGCTATATTGAATTGTGCTGCAATGAACATAAGTGTGCATGTGTTTGTTCGTAAGCTGCCTCTCACCTCTTTAGGATATATTCCTAGTAATGAAATTGCTGGGTCAAAAGGTATTTCTATTTTCAGTTTTTTAAGGAAACGCCACACTGTATGCCACAATGGTTATACCATTGTACAATCCCACCAGCAGTGCACGAGAATTCCAATCTCTCCACAACCTCACCAGCATTTATTATTTTCTGTCTTGTTGAACTTTGCCATTATTGCTGGGGTGAGATGATACCTCATCATTGTTCTTACTTGCATCGCTCTAATGACTAAAGATTGTGAGGATTTCCTCGTGTTTGTTGGCCACCACCATATCATCTTTAGTGAAGTGTCTGTTCAAGTCTTTTGCCCATTTTTGAATTGAATTGTTTGTCTTTTTGGTGTTGAGGTATTGAAGTTTTCTATAGATTTTGGAGATAAGTCCTTTGTCAAATATGTAATATGCAAATATTATCTCTCAATCTGTAGGTTCGCTTTTTACCCTTCCTATGAAGTCTTTCAATGTGTGTAAGAATTTAATTTTTAAAAGGTCCCAGTCATCTAGCTTTTCTTCTACCTCCTGTGCGTTCTGGGTTATGTTTGATAGTTTATTTATGCCATAAATTAGGGCTCCTAAATTTGCACTTATTTTATCTTTAATGAATTTTTGGGTTTTGGGTTTTACACTTAAGTTTTTGATCCAGGTTGAGTTTTTTTGTGTATGGGGTGAGGTATGGTTCTTGTTTCATCTTTATGGAAGTGGATATCCAGTTTTGCTAGCACCAATTTGTTATAGAGGCTGTCTCTTCTCCATTTAATGTATTTTGGACTTTTGTCAAAGATCAGCTGTCCATAGATGGATGGGTCTATTTCTGGACTTTGATTCTGTTCCATTGGTCTATCTGTCTATCATTGTATCAATACTATACTGTTTGACTACTGTGGCTGTATAGTAGGTTTTAAGATCCAGAAGTGTGAGACTTCCCACTTTGTTCTTCTTCTTCAGAAGTGCTCTGCTTATCCAAGGTCTCTTTCCTTTCCATATGAAGTTAGTAATTGGATTTTCCATGTCCTTAAAGATTTTATTGGGATCTGGATCTGGATTGCATTAAATATCTAAATTGCTTTAGGTAGTGTTGACATTTTCACAATATTCAGTTTACCTATCCATGAACACCAACCACTCCTCAGAAGGAAAATGGGGCAATTTACTTCCATAGTGATACTGCCTCGGAAACCTGAGGAGGGGTCGCTATGAGTCAAGTCTGACTCAATGGCACATAACAACAACAACATCCATGAACAAGGTAGGTTCTTCCATTTATGTAGTGCCCTTGCTGTCTCTTGTAACAGTGTTTTATAGTTTTCTTTGTATAGGTCTTTTGTATCTCTGGCAAGGTTTATTTCTAGATATTTTATCGTTTTAGTAAATATTTGTAAATGGTATTGTTTCCCTTCTATCTTTACCAGAGGTCTCTTTGTTGGTGTAGAGGAATCCAACTGATTATGTATGTTGACCTTGCATCCTGCCACTTTGCTGAACCACTCTATTAGTTGCAGTAGTTTTTTGTTGAGTCCCTTTGGGTTTTGTATGTACAGGATCATATCATCCACAAATAGAGATAATATTAGTTCCTCTTTGCCAATTTGTATGCCTTTTATTTCTTGTTCTTGCCTTATTTCCCTGACCAGGATTTTCAATACAATGTTAAATAGAAGTGGTGATAGAGGGCATTCCTGTCTGGGTGCTGTTCATAAGAGGAATACCTTGAGTCTTTCTCCATTAATAATGATGTTGGCCATTGGCTTTGCATATATGCCTTTTATTATGTTGCAGAATTTCCCTTCGATCCTTGTTTTGCTGAGAGTTCTGGACAGAAATGGGTGTTGGATTTTATCAAATGCCTTTTCTGAATTGATTGATATAATCATATGGCTTTTTTCTTTTGTTTTGTTTATGTGGTGGATTACATTGATTGTTTTTCTGATGGTGAACCAACCTTGCATGCCTGGTATGAATTCCACTTGGCCAGGATGTATTATTTTTTTGATATGTTGTAGGATTCTGTTGGCTAGGATTTTGTTGAACATTTATGTTCATGAGGGATATTTGTCTGTAGTTTTCCTTTTTAGTGGTGTCTTTCCCTGGTTTTGGTATTAGTGTTATGTTTGCTTCATATAATGAGTTTGGGAGTATTATACCTTTTTCTGTGTTCTGGAATAGCTTGAGTAGTATAGGTGTCAACTCTTCCCTGAATATCTGGTAAAATTCTCCAGTGAAGCCATCAGGACCAGGACTTTTTTTGCGGGGAGTTTTTTTTTTTTTAAATGACCTGTTCAGTTTATTCTTTTGTTTTAGGTCTGTTAAATATTCTATCTCTGAGTGGGATAATTTTGGTTGGTCTTGTGATTCTAGAAACTTGTCCATCTCTTCTAGATTCTCAAATCTGTTGGAGTACAGTTTTTCATAATATTTTGTCAGTATCTTTTTTTATTTCAATTGGTTCTGTTGTGATGACACCCTTTTCATTTACTATTCTTGTAATTTTCATCTTTTCTTTCTTTCCTTTTGTTAGATTTTCCAGTGGTTTGTCAATTTTGTTAATCTTTACAAAGAACCACCTTTTTGTTTTGTTGATTTTTTTCTATTTTTTTTGTTGATTGTTTGTTTTCTGTTTCATTTGTTTCTGCTCTGATCTTTATTATTTCCTTATTTCTAGATACTGTAGGATTCTTTTGTTGTTCTTTTTCTAGTTGTTGGAATTGTGGAGTTAGAGTGTTGATTTTGTTTCTTTCCTCTTTTTTGATATGTCCGTTTATTGCTATAAACTGACCTCTAAGTACTGCTTTTGTTGTGTCCCATAGGTTTTGGTATGATGTATCTTCATTTTCATTCGGTTCTAGGATTTTTTTGTTTTTAGTTTCACTTTTTATTTGTTCTATTACCCAGTAGTTTTTGAGCTTTAGACATTCTATCACGAGTGACTAGTCCATGGAAAGGGACATCATGCTTGGTAAAGTAAGGGGTCAAAGAGAAAAAAAAAAGAAGAACTTTAATGAGATAAATTGAAAAAAGTGATTGCAACAATGGGCTCAAACATTGCAACAGTTGTGAGGATGGTGTACTACCAGCAGCATTTGGTTCTGTTGTACATGGGATCACTATGAGTCAGAAGCAACTTGAGGGGATCTAACAACATCACCATTACAGCTTAAAACTGACTAGTGAATAATATTCATTTCCTTAGTATGTTGTTCACTGTTTTATACTCTTCTGTATTCATAAATTAAGCATAAATCTTGTTTAGGATAATAATTTACATTTTCTGCAAAGTCTCACCATAAGACTATCCTTACCTTCTGTCCTGAATATTCCCTTCATAATTATAGCCATAATTTACCATATGTCATTTTATATCCAACATATCCTTTCACTCAAGTTGGCCAAGAGAAAATTTGTTTAAACAGTTAATTTAGTTGTATCGTATAGAAACATATGTTTAGTTGGAATTTATCTTTTTCCCCAGTTCTTCTAATCTGATTGCACATCTCAGATCATTTGACCTGCTGTGCAGTGAAGTTATTGTCATATATAGCTTTAAAATAACATATATTTAGGAATAAATGCATAATCTATATATTTCTCTTCTGCAATAGAATTTAAGTTTCTTAAAATCAGGGACTTTACATTTCACACAAAATTCCATAACATTTTTTATATAGTAGACACTGAATAAATATATGTATACTTGAATTATGTTTCATGGGAATTTACTGACACAAAACTGCCTACTCTGTAGAAGAAATTTGGGCCTATTTATAGACATATTTGACAGCAAGTTATGTGATGTGATTTCTTTGGATATTAAAGTGGACATGATAGTAGCCCATAATCTCTGTTCTAGGCACATTGTTGACAGTAAATATTTTAATGAATATTTCATTTCACAGAACTACAGTGGCAAAAGAACATGGGGGAGAACTTAACACACTGACTTAACAATGAGGTTTATATGATAAGAGATACTTGGGATGACAGAGTTTGGTAACAGGTACAAAGAAAGGGGGAAATTAGGAGAATTAAAAAAAATACAGAGTCTAAAGTCTGAGCAGAAGAGAAGGCAAGTGTTCTGCAGTGTGTAAAATGATGAGGAGGATGTAGAAATGGGAGACTGAAGCACCAAATATAACTTTATAGCAAAATTTCCCTAAAGATGACCCAATATCAGTTGTTAAGTGGTTCCATATGGATTATATAATCTAATATATAGCCATAATAGAATAGCTTAAAGCTATATGAGTCATTTTTGTATATGTTAATAGCAAACATCATGATGATTCTTCTCCTTTTAAAATTCTCTAGAACAAACAGGAGCAAAACGTTTGACGTAGATAACCTGTTTTCTCTTGAGAGATAGTATCAGTCATGGCCAGTTCCCAAAAATGTTATGAAAAATATATGAATCTATCCAGCTAAACTTATGTATATATAATTCCACAGGACCACATAATTCTTACTTTACCTTGAAATAAACGACATCTAATATTTAGGAACAGATTGCTCTCTTGATAAGTTTTCCAGATATCTTATTCCTGATTCTTCTCTCCTGAGATTTGTCTTTAGCACCAATTTGTTGCTCATTAACACCTCTGTCAAAGTGTAAACACAGGGAGAAAAAAAAAATACACAACAGTTCAATCCAATACTTGTTAAGGATACATACAAATTTTTTGTGAAAGAAGATGCTGTATTTTATAGGATAAAATTAAATGACTCTTTATAAATAATAAAAATCTCCTTTGAATTTATGATGTGTGGCTTCATTTTTTAAATAAATGCTGCAAGAAAAAATTTCAAAACAACTATATTTTGAATCCCACTACATTTGACACAAAAACAATAGTATTAATTGAAACTTCTGAATATACATAAAGTCATAGGTATGATTATTATAAGGATTATTATAAGTGTAAAAAAAGCTTCAAATAACTTTATATGAAATTTTTCTACAGTGATTCCTGTAGTACAGAGCTACCTGTCACCTGTTAGGTCTTTAGCTCACTTACAAATATTTTCAACATTTCAAGAATTCTTGGTTATGTTAAGACTCACAAAAGTATCTGCTTATAAATTATGCAGTTAACATGCTGTGATAGTTGAAGATGTGTCAACTTGGCTGGACTCCAGTTGTGAGTGGTGGTTCCCATGATGGATCACATGACTGAGTTCTGAGCGGCCGGTCTGCCCAAGGGGAGTTTCCCCAGGGGTGTGGGCTACCTGCAATGCTATCCCA
>NW_006921792.1:5934195-5938789 GCF_000298275.1 Orycteropus afer afer | reverse complement strand
TATATATATATATATATATATATACACTTTGCTGGTTTTTGTGTTTCTCTAGAGAACCCAATCCAATACACATGCTCATGGTTAACCAAGAAGATGGTAGTGTGAGTCCACCAGTGTTGCCTCCTTACAAAACCTTGTGATCTTCTGATAAATCAGCCATTGAAAACCCTATGGAGCATTGTTGTAAAATGACACACATAGGGTCACCATAAGTCAGATATGATTTAATGGCAACCAGTTTTGTTTTGATTTTTATTAATACAGGCAGTCCCCAAGTTATGATTTTCTGACTTACGGGTAACTCTTAGTTGCCCTTTATTTTTTAATTTTTTCTTACTTTGCAAGGACAGAATTTGATAATAAGTACAAAGAAAGGGGAGGGTTGGACATGACAAATGGGGAATGAAACTAAGTGTACACATTATGTTGAATGTAAAACAAGCTCTTATAATAAAATAAATAAATAAATAAAGGAAAGGAGAGAACTGGGAGAATGAAAAAAAATTACAAAGAGATAACATGGTAGAATAGGCAGACAGACTACACAGACCATCTTCAACAAAAGAAAGAGGAACCAATTAACACAGAAACAGAAGATAATCTTGCAGCCCTGAGCTTTGAAGGGAAGGATACAGAAGTGGACTAAATTCCAACTAGTAGAAGAATTTCCATGAAAAGAAAAAAGGAGACATACAGAGCTGCGGTCTGTCAGTGATCATGATGGCATGGACAGCTTAGATACTGCTGAGTGATGACAGGATCTAAGAATTAACCTAAAATTTGGCCCTGATAGCCAGGGGCTGCACAGAGACTGTACTGGTAGCTGGTGAATAAAAGGAGAAGCAGCAAACAGGAAGGCAGGTTGAGCTGTGGACTTTTGCCTGTATGGAAGGTGCAGCCATTTTGAATATTTACAAGTGGTCCGACCATTTTGGATATTTAAAGTGACAGCATTCCCCCAGATTGCAGGGACTTAAGAATAGGCTCCACTTGCCGGAAATGACAAGGACATTCAGGACATGAAAGACTGGAAATGTACAATATTCCCCTTATTACTCTTAGACCCCACACCTTCTTGGTGAACAAAGGTCTGTTTGTCTCTCACTCCCATCCACCTTCTGGGCTGGTGGGAATTCCATTCCAATCTGTGTGCTCTGACAAAAGCTGGGTGCCCTGCCCAGCTTTGCCTAGATATTTCTTCCTCTTTTTTTTGGTTTGTTTGCTTTTGTCTGTTAAAAAATTATTATTATTATTATTATCATTATTTGTCCTCATTATTATTATTCTGTTTTCTTCCCTTCCCAGGCTTTAGTTTTTAGCATTTTTCTCTTCCCTGTTCTTCATACCCATTTTTTTTCTTTCTCATAATTAACCCCATAACTTGTTTATGTTTTTGCATTTTCCCCATTCTTTTCCTCCACTATTCTCCTACTCCTTTATTGCCTCATTGCCCTCTACCTAGATATTGAGGGTTTTTTTTTTTTTCTTTTTTTTTCTTTTTCTGGTGATTGCTTTTGTGTGTTTACATGGTGGGTTTTTTTTTTTGGCAAATCTTTTACTTTTTTGATGCTTTTTTGATTGTTGTTTATTGTCTAACTGAGTGGTGGAGAGCAAAAGTGCCCATATGACACAGCTACACCTGCACCTCCAGCAGCTCAACTTATGGAGTAAGAGTCACCACTTCCTTCTTCACCAATTGGACAATGATAAAGAGCCACTAAGAAGAGCCTAATTCACCCTTAGCTGCTCCTCACAGTTAAGTGTTATCTAAATACAACAATGTCACAATTTTTCAAAGACAACAGACCATCACAGTCCACACAAAGAAGCAAGATAAAGTGGTGGAAACAAGGGAGAAGGATACAGACTCAAAACATCCCTGAAGAAGAAGCAGCATTGAAACTCCCTGATAAGGAATTCAAACAAATTATAATTAAATATCTTCAAAGGATTGAGAGACAGATTAAGGAAAACACTGACAAAATTAAGGAGAACACAGACAAAACCCTAGAACAATTTTGGAAGAAAATACAAGAACAAAATGATAAAATATTAGAAATGATACAAAATCTACAGATAGAAATTCAGAAGATTAATACTAAATTTTCAGAAATAGATAACAGATTAAAAGGGCAAAGGAGTAGAATTGAATCAATGAAAGGCAGAATTAATAGATTAAAGACAGATATGTGAATACTTCTTTGGAAAGGGATCAGTTAGAAAAAAGATCCAAACAAAATGAAAAAAGCCTAAGGTTCATGTGGGATACCATCAAAAGGAATAACCTACATGTAATTGGAATTTCAGAACAGGAAGAGAAAAACAAAACCATTGAGAAAATTGTCCAGGATTTGTTGGAAGACAACTTCCCTGATATGATGAAAGATGACAATATATCCATTCAGGAAATCCAATGAACCCCAAATAGGATAGACCCCAAAAGAAAATCACCAAGACATATCATCATCAAACTCATCAAAACCAAAGACAAAGAAAGAATCCTGAAAGCAGAATAGGAAAAATGAAAAGTTACCTACAAAGTACAACCAATAAGAATAAGCTCTGATTTCTCAGCAGAAACCATGCAAGCAAGGAGGCAAAGGGATGGTATATATAAAACCTTGAAAGAGAAAAATTTCCAACCAAGAATTATATACCTGGCAAAATTGTCCCCAAGGTATGATGGTGAAATTAGGAGATTTCTAGATAAGAAGAAATTAAGGGAATTTGTTAAAACCAGACCATCCTTTCAACAGAGAAACAATAATAGCAAACAACAACTGACAACTACAAAACAAGATGACCTAACCCAGAAACCAACACAGCTATGGAAATATCCAAAGTAAAATAAGCTTACAAGGTTATAAACAGGGAATGAGAAAACTCAATTTGCAAATGAGGACAACTACAAACCAAAAAGAGGGAAAAAATAGTGTAGTTACAGAACTTCTAAATGGGGAGGAAGTTGAGAGAATTGCTAGAATGCACTGTTCTAACTTTGGGGAGAAAATTATAAATCACCGGGCATCCTCAAAGAAAAATTATAAACCTTCACATCACAATAAAAAAGAGTATAAGCACAAATATTTAGCAAATACTAAAACAACAGCAACAAAGGAAATGATAACACAATTTACAAAAATAATGAGCTCAGCTCAGAAAATTATATGGAACAAACAAACAAGGAGCACCATGAAAAAACACATAACAAAATGACAGCAACCAATTCATACTTGTTGATAATTACACTGAATCTCATTGGATTAAATTCACCACTCAAGAGATGGAGAGTTGCACACTAGATAAAATAAACCTATCAATGTGCTGTTTTCAACAGACACACCTTAGAGATAAAGACAAAAATAGACTAAAAATCAAAGGTTGGAAAAAGATTTATCAAACAAATGGAAATCAAGAAAGAGCGGAAGTGGAAATATTAATTTCTGATCAAATTGACTTTAAGACAAAAACTACCATCAAAGACAAGGTAGGACATTATATAATGATTAAAGATGAATTGAACAAGAAGATATAACCATAATAAATACCTGTAGACCAAATGAAAGAGCCCCAAAATACATAAATCAGACTTTAAAAGAGTTGAAAAGGCAAATAGATGAGTCCGCAGTCATAGTGGGAAACTTTAATACACCAATTTCAATGAAAGATAGAAGAACTAGAAAGAAACTCAACAAAGATGCAGATCAGCTAAGCAACACAAACCACCGACTTGACCTTATAGACATATACAGATCACTTCATCCAACAGCAGCACAATATACATTCTTTTCCAGTGCACATGGAACATTTTCCATGATAGACCATATGTTAAGCCATAAAGCAAGCCTTAATAAATTTAAAAATATTGAAACACTGTAAAGCATCTTCTCAGATAATAATGCTATCAAAATAGAAATCAACAATAGGAAGATCAACAGAAATAAAGCAATCACATGGAAATTGAACATACCCTTCTTAAGAATGACAGGGTAAGAGGAGAAATAAAAATGAAATTAAAAATTCCTGGAAACAAATTAAAATGATAACACAACACACCCAAATCTTTGGGACACAGCAAAAGCAGTAATCAGGGACCAATTTATAGTAATAAATGCACACATCAAACAAGAAGAAAGAGCCAAAATCAACATCTTAATGCAAAATCTCCAACAATTAGGAAAAGAGCAGGAAAAAAAGCCTACAGTCACCAGAAGAAAGGAAATTATAGAGATTGGAGCAAAAGTCAGTGAAACAGAAAACAGAAAGATAATAGAAAAAATCAGCAAGACTAGAAGGCAGTTTTTTGAAAAGATTAATAAAACTGACAAATCACTAGCAAATCTACCAAAGGAGAAGAGGGAGAGAATACAAATAACACAAATAAGAAATGAAATGGGTGACATCACAACAGAACCAACTGAAATAAAAAGAATATTCAGGATACCATGAAGAACTGTACTCCAACAAATTTGAAAATCTGGAAGAAATGGACAGATTTCTAGAAACACACCACTTACCTAAACCAACACAGACTGATGTGAAAAAATTGAACTGATCCATAACAAAAGAAGAAATTGAACAGGTCATAAAAAAA
>NW_006921792.1:5925934-5928035 GCF_000298275.1 Orycteropus afer afer | reverse complement strand
TTTTTATATATAATTTTGAGTTTTGTTCTACAATTTTCTCCTACTCTCTTGAGGATCTCCCACACTGATCCCTTTCCAAATGATAGATGGGCCCTACATAATTCTTTTGGCCTCAGGGTCAAGTAGGCTGAGGTCCACAGGGTCCACTAGTCCCTTGGACTAATTGTTCCCATGCATCTTTGGTTTTCTTCATTCTTCTTTATGCTGGATTATGAAAGACCAATTATTGTACCTTAAATAGCCCACTTGCAAGTTTTTAAGATTCCAGTAGAAGGTTTTGTGTAGTATGTTATGTCAGTTGAGCTTGATGTCTCCCACAACCATGGTCCCGAATCCATGGATGCAACAACACACTACCTCAGGGTGGTTGTCTGTGGCTAAGAAGTTATCATAACTTTGCCCTGTGAGCTCTAGTATATATGTGGACATTCTTATAACACATATAAATACATATGTAGAAATATCTGTCAAACTTAGATATGGTCATAGTTTTCTTCCCTTTTGTCTAGCATGTTGTTGTTGTTGTTATGTGCCGTCGAGTCGGCCCCAACTCATAGCGACCCCTCCTTGGGTTTCCGAGGCAGTATTACTACGGAAGTAGGATTGCCCAACCTTCCTTCCGAGGAGTGACTGGTGGGTTTGAACCACCAGCTGTCTGGTTAGCAGGCAAGTGTCTTAGCCACTATGCTACAACTACTTTTAATAAAAGAACATTTAAGTGATGTTTGACAATTGCTATGCAACTAATGTAGTATGAAGAAAATATACAAAATGTACATTATGACTTGAAGCTGACTCATGTCTCAATGCTGTAAATCTATGCATTCATTTTCCCTTCGGGAAATAAACTCTTGAACTCATCATTCAGCATGCAGATATAATGGCAGACAAAATCATAATATATTTTTAGTTTGCAATGACTAACAATGAACCCTAGTCTATCACTCATTGTGAAAAACATGCACCAGGATTATATTAGTTTAACACAAGTTTTTATTGCATGCTAACTGAGCTCCCAATATCACATCAGGAGGTAACATTAGCACAGTAATCATTTTAAAATTTCAGTGTGTTTACATTCTATTTTAAAATGCAATATTTTTAGGAAGTAAAAATGAAAGTTGGGTAGTTCTCAATCAGATTGTCATGAGAAGTTGCCTAAAGAAAATATGCTCAAGCTGAATCCATGAGCTTGTCCCTCAGTCATGCTGGTTTAAAAATACAATATCCTCAGATGCTGTAAAGTAGTTTTATCATTCAGTAGAACAGTCAGACACCGATTAACCAAGCTCATCGGGCTGATAGGTGCATACCGAATACCAATATATCTAGTATTTTAAATGACAATTCTACTAAAGATTTGTATATACAATGTTGAGATCACACACACACAAAAAAAATCAGGTCACCTAAAAGCCATAAAGTTCTCAATTTTTTGTTAATATATTATACTAAAAAAATTCTTGAAAATGACATTAAACAAGTAGACTTTACCTTCATAAGACATAACTTTTATTATTATTATTATTATTAAGCTGTGTGTGTTCCCATGCATGTTGTTGCTGTTAGGTGCCATCAAGTGATCTTTGATTCATAGCAATCCTATGCATAGCAGAATGAAACATTGCCCAGTCTTGGGCTAGCCTCATGATTCTTGCTATACCTGAGGCCATCATTCCAGCTATTGTGTCTATTCATCTCATTGAGGGCCATCCTCTTCTTTGGTGACACTCCACTTTATCACTCATAATATCTCCAGGGAATGGTTCCTTCTGATAACGTGACCAAAGTAGGTGAGACAAAGCATGGCCATACTCACTTCCTGCTTGCTGAAAGTGAGGATGACTTAAGGCACCTACTGATGAAGGTTGAAGAATACAGTCAGAAGTATGGATTACATCTCAACATAAAGAAAACAAAAATCCTCACAACTGGACCAAAGAGCAGCATCACAATAAATGGAGAGAAGATTGATGTTGTCAAGGAATTCACGTTGCTTGGTTCTACAATCGATGCCAACAGAAGCAGCAGTCAGGACATTAGACGACGTGTAGCATTGGGAAAGTCAACTGCAAAGGAACTGTTTCAAGTGCTGAGGAGC
>NW_006921792.1:5922371-5925834 GCF_000298275.1 Orycteropus afer afer | reverse complement strand
CATCCAAATTGGTAAGGAAGAAGTCAAACTATCCCTATTTGCTGATTATATGATCCTATACCTAGAAAACCCAAGAGACTCAGTCAAAAATCTACTGGAACTAATTGAGAGATTTAGCAGGATACAAGATCAACATCCAAAAATCAGTTATACTTCTCTACACCAGGAAAGAGATTGCTGAAAAAGAAATAAGGAAATCAATACCGTTTACAATAGCTACCAAAAAATAAAATAAAATACTTGGGAATAAATTTTACCAGAGATACAAAAGACCTGTACAAAGAAAACTGTAAAACACTACTTCAAGAAACCATAAGAGATCTAAATAAATGGAAGAACATACCATGCTGGTGGATAAGAAGATTGAACACTGTGAAAATATCCATTCTACCCAAAGCAATCCATACATTCAATGCAATCCCAAACTAGACCCCATCAACATTTCTTAAGGATATGGAATTACCAATCACTGCCTTTACATGGAAAGGAAAGAGACCTCAGATAGGCAAAGTACTACTGAAGAAGAAGAACAAGGTAGAAGGTCTCACACTGCCAGATCTCAAAACCTACTACACAGCCACAGTAGTCAAAACAGCCTGATATTTGTATAAGGACAGACACATAGACCAATGGAATGGAATTGAGAACCCAGAAATTGATCCATCGACCTATGGTCAGCTGATCTTTGACAAAGGCTAAGATCCATTAACACCTCAACAACAAAAACACACATAATTCAATTAAAAATGGGCAGAAGACATGAATAGACACTTCACCAAAAAAGGATATGTAGGCAGCCAACAATCATATGAAGAAATGCTCAGGATCATTAACCTTTAGAGAGATTCAAATCAAAACAGCAATGAGATACCATCTGGCTCCAGCATTAGTAGCAAAGTTCAAGACAGACAATAACAAATGCTGGGAGGATGTGGAGAGTTTGGGACTCTTATACATTGCTGGTGGGACTGTAATATGATACAATCACTTTGGAAAGCCATTTGGTGGTTCCTTAAAAAGTTGGAATTAAAAATACCATTTGACCCAGCCATTTCATTACTAGATATATAGCCTAAAGAAATAAGAACCAGGACAAGAACCAATATAGGCACACCCATGTTCATCGCAGCACTATTTCCAATAGTCAAAAGATGGCAACAACCTAGGTGCCCATCAACAGAAGAATGGATAACCTAACTATGGAACATGCATGCAATGGAATACCATGCAACCCTAAAAAATAATGTAGAATTTGCAAAAAACTGCATAACATGGATGAACTTGGAGAATATTATGCTGAGTGAAATAAGTTAATCACAGAAGGACAAATATTGTATTAGTCCATTATTGTAAAAAATCAGGGAAAGGTTTACATATGGAGGGAAATTTTGTTTGTAGGTTACCCAGAGTTGGAGAGGAGGGTAGAGAATACTGTTAGATAGATAAAGACAAGTATTGATTTGGATGAAGAGAAGGGCAATGTACCAAATGTGAGTTATCAACACAGTGGCATTGAGGAAGACAGCATAGAGAGGTTCATAGAACGTATAGTCATCAAACAAAATGAACCCTTTTGCACATATAGGACTGCATTGCCAGTGAAGGCAAACATTGATATGCAGCTGAATAGATGAGTGGACAGGCTGACCTATTAGGTATGTCTATGTAGGGAGGAGTGTTCCCATAACTGTGTATAGGGTTGATAGACAATGCTTCTACAAGTGTATTTGTATGTTCTGTAAGAATTTCCAGGTATATAGAAAAGCTGACAAGGGACAAGGTTGTAGTTACTTCTTGGTCACAACCAGGTACTCAGAGGGAGCAAGTAGTTGGTCCTGTGCTCTTGGGACCATAGTCCCTGGGGACATCAAGCTCAATTGGCATAATATACTACACAATATCACTGTTCTACATCTTACTTTGGTAAGTAGCCACTGGGATCTTAAAAGCTTGCAAGTGGTCATCTAGATGCAATGATAGATCTCTCATTTTCCAGAGCAAAGAAGAATGAAGAAAACCAAAGATGCATGGAAACAGTTAGTCTAAGGGACTGGTACACCATGCAATCCTCAGCCTATATGACTATGAGACCAGAAGAACTAGATGGTGCCCAGCTACCACTGTCAACCACTCAGAGGGGGGTCTATGTAGGATGTAGGAGATCCTGGATAGAGTAGGAGAACAATGTGGAACAAAATTAAAAATCATTAAAAAAAAGCTCCAATATAGAGTTCATTATATAATTTGGCTGATATCATTGTGAGAGACACCAAAGGACTGAGAAGGCACTCCTGTGGCCCTTTCATGTCCATATCCCCACAGTTCCTCCTGTACACTTTTGCACATGACCTTAGCTGTTCGCTGTCCTTTCCCCCTCCCTTTGATAAAATATAAATTGTCTGAAAATAGCTGATTTGTTTATAAGAATAACTTATACCTCTCCCAGAACTGTTCTTGTAACTAGATAAACTCTATGACTCTCTCCAACTTCAAAAATTTACCTTCCTTCCCTGAATTGGAAGGCTCTTTCTCACTTATGCTGCAGAGTGGCTGAGTATGGATTTTAACCCAGATGGTCTAATTCTGGAGTTAGTTCTCTTAATCACTGCAACCACTGTGACTTCATATGTGATCAGCATTGAAGAATCTTGACTGTATTACTTACAAATGAGGCATTGATGGTTCAGTGGTGGAATTCTTAACTTCCGTGATGGAGATCCTGATTCCATTCTTGGTTAATGAACTTCATGCACAGCCACTCCTCATCTCCAAATGGAAGCTGCTTTTACTCTGATGCTGAGAAAGTTTCAGTGGATCTATCAGACTAGGAAGGACTAAGAAGAAAAGCCTAACAATTTACTTCTAGAAATCAGCTAATGAAATCCTATAGTTCACAACTTTTCCATTCATAACCAATTACAGGAATGGCATGGGATCAGGCAGACTACTCAGTAGCAGCTAACAACAGCATTATCTACAAACCCTGATTTTTAAAACTATTTTGTATAAGGATGCAAACAAATTATTTTCACTTCAATTTGTAGCAAACATTAAATTAAAACAGAATTATGTGGTTGAAATAAATTAAAACAGGACTGTAAAGTAACTACACAACTATTTTCTATTTTTAAAAAAACTTGTGATTTGGCTGAAAGTTTACAGAGCAAATTCATTTCCCATAAAACAGTTCATATACATTTTGTCTCATGACTTAGATTACAATCCCCTTAATGTAACAGCTCTCTTCCCACTTTCTCCCTGTCATTAACTTTTCCTTGTTTCCTCCTTTCCTAAGAATTCTTGCCCTCTGAACTATCTTCCTGTGCAAATACTTCTTTTCTGATCTCCCAAGGTTGATTGTTCTAAGGAGTATACCTGTTGTTGTTGTTGTTAAGTGCCGTCGAGTCGTTTCCGACTCATAGTGACCCCATGCACAGCAGAAAAAAACACTGCCCGATCCCGC
>NW_006921792.1:5902365-5915241 GCF_000298275.1 Orycteropus afer afer | reverse complement strand
GATGGTCTCAAGTATAGCAGGGATTGTGGGGCTGGTGCGGGATCGGGCAGTGTTTCGTTCTGCTGTGCATGGGGTCACTATGAGTCGGAAATGACTCGACGGCACTTAACAACAACAACAACATACTCACTTCCAAGAAACATTCTGACTGCACTTCTTCCAGGACAGATTTGAGAACGAATTAGCAGACCATGGTACTCTTAGCACTCTTCTCCAATACCACAACTCAAAAGCAACAACTCTTCTTTGGTCTTCCTTATTCATTATCCAGCTCACACACATAGGAGGTGATTGAAAAAATGCCATGGCTTGGGTTAGGGGCACCAAGTCTTTAAGCACTCATGGACTTGTTTTAATTGTCTTCATCACTTGAAAGAGGTCTTTCCCAGAAGATTTGCCAAGTGCAATATGTCATCTGATGTCTTTACTGTTGCTTCCATGGCATTGATTGTTGAACCAAGTAATATGAAATCACTGACAACTTCAATCTTTTCTCCATCCACTGTGAACATGTTATTGGACCAGTTGTGAGGATTTTTGTTTTCTTTATATTGAGGTGTAATTCATACTGCAAGACTGTAGTCTTTAATCTTCATCAGTAAGTGTTTCAAGCCATCCTCACTTTCAGCAAGCAAAGTGTTTCATCTGCATATCACAGGTAATGACTCTTCCTCCAATCCTGATGCCATGTTCTTCTTCATATAATACAGCTTCTTGGATTGTTTGCTCAGCATACAATTTGAATAAGTATGGTGAAAGGATGCAACCTTGATTCACTCCTTCTTGATTTTGAAACATGCAGTATTCCCTTGTTCTGTTTGAACAACAGCCTCCTGATCTATTTCCTCATGAGTACAATCAAGTGTTCTGGAATTCCCATTCTTCTCAGTGTCATCTATAATTTATTATGATCCACACAATCAAATATTTTTGCATAGTCAATAAAACACAAGTAAACATTTTTCTGGTATTCTTTGCTTTCAGCTAAGATCCATCTGACATCAGCACTCATGTTCCTCATTCCATGTCCTCTTCTGAATCCAGCTCTCATCTCTGGAAGCTCTCTGTCAATATACTGCTACAACCATTTTTGAATTATCTTCAGTAAGATTTTACTTGCATGTGACATTAATGATATTGTTCAATAATTTCCACAGTCTATGAGATCACCTTTCTTTGGAATGGGTGCAAATATGGGTCTTTTCCAGTCAGTTGGCCAGGTATCTGTCTTCCAAATATTTTGGCATAGCCAAGTGAGTGCCTCCAGTATGACATCCATTTGTTGAAACATCTCAGTGGGTATTCTGTAAATTCCTGGAGCCTTGTTATCTGTCAATTCCTTCAGTGCAGCTTCAACTTCCTCCTTTGGTACCATTGGTTCTTGATCATATGCCATCTCCTAAAATGATGAACATCAACCAATTGGTACAGTGACTCTGTGTATTCCTTCCATCTTCTTTTGATGCTTCTGCATCATTCAATATTTTGTCTATACATTCTTTCAATATTGCAACTTGAGGGTTAATTTTTTTTCTTCATTTCTTTCAGCTTGAGAAATGTCAAGTGTATTTCTTCCCTTTTGTTTTTCTAACTCCAAGTCTTTGCACATTTCATTATAGTGATTGGCTTTGACTTCTTGAGTTACTCTTTGAAATCTTTAGTTCAGTTCTTCTATCTTGTCATTTCTCCATTAGCTTTAGCTACTCTTCACTCATGGGCAAGTTTCAGAGTCTCTTCTCACATTCATTTTGGTCTTTTCTTCCTTTCTCTTTTTAATGACCTCTTGCTTTCTTCATGGATGATGTTCTTGATGTCATCCCACAATTCCTCTGGTTTTCAGTCATTTGTGTTCAATGAATCAAATCTATTCTTTAGATGGTCTCTAAATTCAGGAAGGATATAATCAAGGTCATATTTTGTCTCTCATGGACTTGTTTTAATTGTTTTAGTAAACTTGAAATTGTACAGGAGCAGTTAATGGTCTGTTCCACAATCAGCTCCTGGCCTTGTTTTGGCTGAAGATATTGAACTTCTCCAACACCTCTTGCCACAGATGTAGTCAATCTGATTCCTGTGTATTCCATCTGGTGAAGTCCACATGTATAGTTATTATTTATGCTGCTGAAAAATGGTATTTGCAGTGAATGTCATTGGTCTTGCAAAATTCTATCATGAGATCTCCAGTGTTATTTTTATCACCAAGGCCATATTTTCCAAATACCTTTAACTCTTCTTTGTTTCCAACTTTTGCATTCCAGTCACCAGTGATAATCAACACATCTTGATTGCATGTTTGGTCAATTTCAGACTGTAGAAGTTGGTAGAAATCTTCAATTTCCTCATCTTTGGCTTTGGTGGTTGGGTGTGTAAATTTGAATAATAGTAGCATTAACTGACCTTCCTTGTAGGCATATGCATATTATCCTATCACTGACAGCATTGTACTTCACGGCAGATCTTGAAACAGTCTTTGTGACAATGAATGCCGCACCACTCCTCTTCAATTTGTCACTCCCAGCACAGTAGATCATATGATTGTCTGATTCAAAATGCCCAAAACCAGTCCATTTCAGCTCACTAATGCCTAGGATATCAATCTCTATGTGTACCATTTCATATGCATAGATAGATAGATATTTAAACATTGCAGTGTCTGTATCTGTGCAATACTAATGTAATACACCACGACTGAGTCAGCTTTATCAAGTAAATATAAGATTGATCTCACAAAGGAAATTGGAATAAAATAATTTACTTTATTGAGAAAATAAAGGAGGAAAATGATAAGAACATCTCATTATAGGCAGAAAAATTATGGAATAGAACACAAATCACATTCATGGTAAAAATTATAGGTAACATGGAATAGAAGGGAAAATATTTAACCTGATAAAAATCTAATAGTGAAATATTGAACATTTTCACCCTATGATATGCTAAAAAGATAAGACTCAAAATCTCTACACTTCTGTTCAACCTTTTATGGACTATTGCAATCTGACAAGAAAAATACATAATCAGCAATGAGATCAGAACAAAGAAGTGAACATGTCTGTAGATGACATGTATAATTATGAAGAAAAAGGAATAATACAAATAAATCACTATACCTAAAAGTGAACTTACCAAGTACCCAAGGTTAGAATATAAAAGTCAATTGTATCCTTATATGGCAGAAACAAAGGATCAGAAAATGAAATTTTAAAATTCTATTTAAAATAGTATCAAATCCATAAAGTACTTAAGAATAAACTAAAAATGTGCAAGATTTGTACACCAAAGGCAATAAAATTTTGCTGAGGAAAATTAAAGGATATCTAAACTATGGAAGTAGATTTCCTAATCTTCCTTCAGAGGAGTGACTTTTGGGTTTGAACCACCGGCCTTCTAGTTAGCAGTCAAATGCCTTAGGCACTATGCCACCAGAGATCTGGAAATAAACTGATACGTATATCATAATCATAGGTTGAATATTATGAACATGTCATTTCCCCATTTCACTCAGTCACATTCCTAATTCAAGTAGATTTTTGTTTTGTTATTTTCTCAAAAGTTAGTTATTGTTTTTTAATGCAGATGGAAAAAAAAAATGTTTATCAGAGTTTAAGTGACTTGTTCAAAGACAAACATTTCATAGTTGGAAACTAAATGACATAACAAAGCCAGTGATGCTTCTGTCACTTCACAGCTTATGTAAAATACAATGATACAAAAACATGTTGCGTCCCATTGTGCCCTGCTATTCCAAAAGTGGGGTTCATATCCTTTATAAGAATGAAGTGGGTCTTACTAATTAGGAGAAACTGGAAATAAAATTTTGTGAACCACTTGGAGTTGTAAATCTGGAGTCTAGTGTACTATTTTTTTTTTTTAAGTCTTTGGATGGTTCAAATAATTTGTGCTTATCTACTATCCTAAGTTATATGTGGTTTTAACATACCTGTTATTGACTCAGAAGAAAGGCCCAGCTATCTGATCCCAAAAATATTACAGCCAAGAAAATTCTATGTAGCAGTTCTACTTTGTAACACATGAGTCACAATTGACTTGAGGGAAACAGGTTAGAATATTTTGATAGTTTGAGAAGAAGGAGAGTTGCAGTATGGTATCTGTGAATCATAGTATGGAACTTCAAAACAAATCTAGAGCTTTTACCCACAATCCTGGCTCAAGTTTTATTGACCTTCTTTTAACTATTAGCAGCAAAACCAAAGGTCAATTCAGTTATTTACTGAGAACTTACTGTGAACTCAACACCAGAATACATCTCTAGCTCTAGCTTTTTTTTTTTTTTTTTTTTCATTCTACATAGTACCCTTCATACTTTGGTATGCCTAATATATGCAAAAGAATAAAAATAATATACACAGAAGAGTAATTCATGTTTTTGTTGCATCTACTCTCTGATGTATTTATTAATAAACCATTAAAAGCAAGGTACAGAGGCACAGTTCATTTTAATGTTCTTATAAATATGGATTTTCCTTTTAATTTTTTAAAACAACATTTCATCTTTAAGAAACCATTATCTTCCAATTAAAAAAAAAAAAACTTAGAAGATTAACAGATACATTAATTAAATAGCATTTTTAAGATGCTGAATCTGTTTACCTAATGCCTTTCACTCTTTCTAAATTCTGGTGAAAATTTAAATTTTGTACTGCTTTTCTTTTTTTAATTACTCCTTGAGTGGAGTGTGAGGAAGCCAAACAAGAGATTAACCCTTGACTAAAACATTTCTGAGCAAAAAAGAGCTGAATACCATCCAGAAAATTCAAAGGAAGGCAGTGGTTGAAGTTTGGTGGATGAAAGAGAGACCAGTCTGATTGGGCATTATATCTCTGAGACAGATGCATCCTTCCTTGAAAACAGCTTGTACCATGTGGCACACTTCTTGAAGTTCCATTTTCACTGGTCTTTAATAACACTATGTCCTTGTCCCTTCAGTTCTAAAGGTGGTAACATCTTTGTTCTATGATTAGTCTTTATGTGTCTCCATCATCCCTTTTTTTTTTTATCCCCTAACACTAAAGCTCTTCTGGAGGAGACAGGAACTACCCCCAGAGGCAGTAAAGGAAGGGAGTGCTGGGGACCACAAAAGCACAGAAGCAACAGGATCCAGGTAAGGGGTGAGAGATGGAATCCACCCTCAGAGGCAGGAAAGGAAGGGAGCACCAGGGACCACAAAAGCAGCAGGATCCAGGTAGGAATTAGGTAAGGGAAGGGCGAGAGGTTTCCAACAGCTAAGGGAGACAAACTTGTCTGTCAGTATGTCATACTGTAGGGCTTGCACCTTGCTGTGAGGCTTGAGATTGTGACACCGGTGTTTCAAACACCAGCAGTGTTGCACATGGTGCACAGGTTTCAATGCAACTTACAGACTGAGACACACTAGGAAGAAGGAAGAGGCCATCCACTTCTCAAAGAATTGGCCAGGGAAAACCTTATGAATAGCAGAGAAAGACTGTCTGATACATTACTGTGCAACTTTATGAATAACCCAGAAACATTGTTCGATACAGTGCAGGAAGACTAGCCCCTTAGGTCAGAAGGCTTTCAAAATATGACTAGGAAAGAGCTGCATCATAAGAGGGGGGCCAACCTTACTGATATGGATAAAGTAAAGCTTTTGAAACCTCCATTTGCTGACATGGCATGACTCAAATTGAGGAGAAACAGCTGCAAACATCCATTAATAATTGGAATATTCTGTATGAAGTATGAATCTAGAAAAATTGGAGTTGTCAAAAATGAAATGGAACACATAACAATTGATATCCTAGGCATTAGTGAGCTGACATTGACTGGTTTTGGCCATTTTGAATTTGACAACCATATGATCTACTATGTTGGGAATGAAAACTTGAAGAGGAATGGCATGGCATTCATCATCACAAAAAATGTTTCAAGATCTGTCCTGAAGTACAAAGCTGTCAGTGATAGGATAATATCCATGTGCCTACAAGGAAGACCACTTAATACTATGATCATTCAAATTTACGCACCAACCACCAAAGCCAGAGATGAGGAAATTGAAGATTTTTATCAACTTCTGCAGTCTGAAATAGACTGAACATGCAACCAAGATGTGCTAATTATCCCTGGTGATTGGAATGCAAAATTTGGAAACAAATAAGAATCACTGGTAGTTGGAAAATGTGGTTTTGGTGACAGAAATAACACTGAAGATTGCATGATAGAATTTTGCAAGACTAATGACTAATCCATTGCAAATACCTTTTTTCAACACTACAAATGGTAGCTATACACATGGACTTCACACGAAGGAACAGACAAGAATAAGATTGACTATATATGTGGCAAGAGGAGACAGAAAAGTTCAATATATTTAGCCAAAACAAGGCCAGGAGATGATTGTGGAACAGACCATCAACTGCTCATATGCAAGTTCAACTTGAAGACAATTAAAACAAGTCCATGAGAACCAAAATAAATCCCTCCTTGAATATATCCCTCCTGAATTTAGAGACCATCTTAAGAATAGATTTGATGCATTGAACTCCAATGAACAAACCAGAAGAATTGTGGGATGACTTCGAGAGTATCATCCATGAAGAAAGCAAGAGGTCATTAAAAATATGAGAAAGAAAGAAAAGACCAAAATGGATGTGAGAAGAGACTCTGAAACTTGCCCTTGAGCTAAGAGTAGCTAAAGCAAATGGAAGAAATGACAAGTTAAAGAACTGAACAGAAGATTTCAAAGAGCAGCTCAAGCAGACAAAGTCAATTACTATAATGAAATGTGCAAAGACCTGGAGTTAGAAAACCAAAAAGGGAAGAATATGCTAGGCATTTCTCAATCTGAAAGAACTGAGGAAAAAAAAAAATATGACTCAAGTTGCAATACTGAAAGATTCTATGGGCAAAATATTGAATGATGCAGGAAGCATAAAAATAAGATGGAAAGAATACACAGAGTCATTTTACCAAAAAGAACTGGTAGATCTTCTTTCATTTCAGGAAGTGACATATGTTCAAGAACCAATGGTACTGAAGGAAGAAGTCAAAAGAAGGAATTGGCAAAGAATAAGGTTCCAAGAATTGACGGAGTACCCATTGAGATGTTTCATCAAACAGATGTCCCACTGGAGGCACTCACTAGGTTATGCCAAGAGATTTGGAAGACAGCTTCCTGGCCAACTGACTGGAAGAGAGCCATATTTGTACCCATTCCCAAAAAAGGTGATACCACAGAAAGTGGAAATTATCAATCTATATCATTAATATTGCATGAAATAAAATCTTACTGAAGATAATTCAAAAATGGTTGTAGCAGTATATTGACAGAGAACTTCCAGAAATGCAAGCTGGATTCAAAAAAGCACATGGAATAAGGAATATCATTGCTAATGTCAGATGGATCTTGGCTCAAAGAAAAGGATACCAGAAAGACGTTTACCTGTATGTTATTGACTATGTAAAAGCATTTGATTGTGTGGATCATAACAAATTTTAGATAAAATTAAGAAGAATAGGAAATCCAGACCACTTGATTGTACTCATGAGAAACCTCTACATGGACCAGGAGGCTGTCGTTTGAACAGAACAAGGGAACACTTTATGGTTTAAAATCAGGAAGGGAGTGTGTCAGCGTTGTATCCTTTCACCACACTTATTCAATCTATATGCTGAGCAAATAATCTGAGAAGCTGGACTACATGAAGAACATGGCATCAGCACTAGAACAAGAATTATTAACAACCTGCGATACGCTGATGACACAACTTTGCTTGCTGAAAGTGAGGATGACTTGAAGCACTTACTGATGAAGAATGAAGATTACAGTCTGGGGTATGGATTGTATCTCAGTATAAAGAAAACAAAAATCCTCACAACTGGACCTATGGGGAACATCACATTAGATGGAGAAATGATTGAAGTTGTCAAAACCTTCCAATTGCTTGGTTCTACAACTGACACCAATGGAAGCAGAAGTCAGAACATCAGGCGACCTATGTTGTTGTTGTTATGTGCCATCAAGTCAGACTCAACTCACAGCGATCCCTCCTTGGGTTTCCAAGGCAGTATCACTATGGAAGCAGACTGCCCAACTTTTCTTCCCAGGAGTGGATGGTGGGTTTGAACCAGCAGCCTTCTGGTTAGCAGTCAAGTACCTTAGGCACTATGCTACCAGAGCTCCTAGGCAACCTATAGCACTGGGCAAAGCGGCTGCAAGGGACCTCTTTCAAGTGCTGAAGAGCAAGGATGTCTCCTTGAGGACTAAGATGTGCCTGACACAAGCCATGGTATTTTCAATTGCCTCGTATGCATGTGAAAGCTGGATAATGGATGACTAAAGAAGAGTTGATACTTTTGAGTTGTGGTGTTGGCGAAGACTGCTGAAAGTACCATGGACTGCTAAAAGAACTAACAAATCTGTCCTGGAGCAAGTGCAGCCGGAATTCTCCTTGGAAGTGAGAATGGCCAGACTTTGTCTCACCTACTTTGGTCATGTTGTCAGAAGGGACCATTCACTGGAAAAGGATGTCACGCTTGGTAAGGTGGAGGGTTGACGAATGAGGGGAAGACCCTCATGAGATGGATTGACACAGTAGCAGCAGTGATGGGCTCAGGCATAGCAGAGATCATGGAGCTGGCGCAGGACTGGGCAGTGTTTCTTTGTGCTGTGCATTGGGTCGCTATGAGTCGGAGGTGACTCCACAGCACCTAACAGAAACAACAACAAAGCTCTTCTGTAGTTATCTCTTCATTAATGTATCTTTAACTTAAACATATGTTTCTTGGTGATATTATCTCTATTTTACAGATGAGGAAACTTAAGTACAGAAAGATAAACAAAGCAAGTTTACAGAGTAGATGGTGGAGTAAGGATTTGAAACCAGGCAAACTGCTGTAGGGTCCATGTACTTAAATACTTTGCACTAGTGCTCCTATATTGTTGTTGTTATGTGCCATTAAGTCGGACCTGACTCATAGAGATCCCTCCTTGGGTTTCCGAGGCAGTATCACTATGGAAGTAGATTGCCCAACCTTCCTTCCGAGGAGCGCCTGGTGGGTTTGAACCGCCAGGCTTCTGGTTAGCAGTCAAATGCGTTAGGCACTATTCCACCAGAGCTCCTTTCTCCGTATATTAGTACATGAAAATTATATAGAACTGCTCAGAAATACCTTGAAAATAAAGTACATAGATGGCATTCGGAAAGTTCAATTTTAAATCATCACAATATGAGTCATAAAAGAGTTTACATTTTTTTTTTCTGCTGAAAATATAGAAAGCCCCATTTTTAACTGGAAAATAATATGAATAAACTAAAGAAAGAATGCAAAAGTCAAAAAGAGTATGGATGTCTGGTTGATGTATGAAAAAGAAAAAAAAAAATACCATAAAGGAAATGATGAAAATGTCTAAATCTGGGGGCCCACAGTACAGCACAATTTCAGCACCAATCTTAAAGAAATCCCAAGTATGTACAGAAACCCAGGCTACATTATATGTCACTAAATCCTTTTGGTTGTTGTTTTTCTTATGACATGCTCATCCAGCTGTGCTTTGGTCTTGACTTGTTTTTATTTGTTATTCTTCTTATAGGAGGAAAATGAAATACTCATGAATACCAATAGCATGCTCTTCCTGGGGGTATTGTATCTTCATTTAAAATATTAGATAGATTGATATTTTGGATGCATGTACCAGTCCTATGAGCTTGGTTAATGGGTATCTGACCCTGTAGGGTAGAGCTACTTTCAAGGATATGAAGAAACTAGTTTTAAACCAATAAGACTAAGAGACAATCATTTTATTATGGAAAAAAAAAAAAAAATCCAATTGAAATGCTGGAAGGAAAGGAGTAATAGAAAGGAAATATATGGTCCAATTAGCTGAGAAAGATATAAAAATGCTAGCTATAAGGAATATTTCTTAGGAAATATCAATTCTTAACATCATTTAGAAAAGGCACTTATGAAACACCTATCTGTATGCCAGTTTCTTCAAGTCACACAAGTCAACAGGCACAGTTCTCAAAGGACTCAGACTTTATAGCTTAACACAGACTATGTCATAAACCATATAAAAACAACTGAGTGAGCATGAATATTGCTGCTAGCCTGACAGTAACATTGCTCAGGGTGAAGTACTAAGTTAGCATTCTGGTTTATAAACAAGCCTCTTAAGAGTTATTTTACCAAGTAATTCCTGAGGGCATTGATGTGATCAACATTTTTCCTTTATTCTAAGAAAATGAAAATCAGATCTTGGATCTGAGCCATGGAATATATTCCTTGAGAGATTCAGTGTGGTAACTCTATCTCATTCTGACACCGTGATGTAAACTCTCAGTGCTTCTTCTTCTTCTTTTTTTTTTTTTTGGTTGGATTTATTTACTTATTTATTTTATTGTGATTTGGGTGAAAGTTTACAGAGCAAATTCACTTTCCACACAGCAGCCCACATACACGTTGTCTCCTGACATTGACTATAATTTCCCACAATGTAACAGCTCCCCTCCCACTTTCTCCCCATAGTTACCACTTCCATATGTCCTTTCCTTCATGCACTCCTGCCCCCTGAGCTGTCTCCTTGTGCATACAAAGCTCTACTGTTCTCCCATGATTGTCCTCTCCAAGAAGTGTATCTACCTAATATAAATGCTTAATTCATATATCTGTCTTTTGTTTGGCTGGAAGCCACAGGAGTAGGTTTAGTTCCAGACCCGAAGGGCAAATAGGGGCCATAGTCTCTAATAGTGCTATCAGGTGCTATTAGACCAGCAAACCTGGTCCTTTTTTTTTTTTTTTTTTTTAAATTTAATGATTTTGAGTTTTCCACATTGTTCTCCCACTCTGTCCAGGATCTACTATGTAGACCCCCCTCTGAGTGGTTGACAGTGGTAGCCGGGAACCATCTAATTCTGGTCTCATAGTCATATAGGCTAGGATCACATGGTGTACAAGTTGCTTGGACTACTTGTTTCCACAAATCTTTAGTTTTCTTTGTTATTCTTTGCTCTGGACAAGGAAAGACCCATCATTACATCTAGATGGCCACTTGCAAGCTTTTAAGATCCTACTCACTATTTCCCAAGTAGGAATTGGAACAATGTTTTGTATAGTATAGTATGCCAAATGAGCTTGATGTTCCCTGTGACTATGGTCCCAAGCCCACAGATCCAAGTACTATCTCCTCTGGGGAGCTGGCTGTGGCCAAGAAGTGACTACAACCTTGCCCCTTGTCATCTCTACTATATACTTGGGAATTCTTGCAGAACATACCAATACCCTTATAGAAATATTGTCTGCCAAGCCAATATATAGTCTTGGGCACATGTCTCCCTGCATAGAAATACCTAATAGTTCATCCTGCCCACCCATCTATCCACCAGTCTCAATGTTTGCCTTCACTGTCAATACTGTACTGTATGTACAAGAGGGTTCATCTTTGTTGTCTATACCCCCCCATGAACCTCTCTATGTCTTCCTCTTCCTCAGTGCCACAATGTTGATCACTCACATTTGGTATATTGTTCTTCCCTTCACCTAAATTCATACTTGTCTCTACTTATCTAAGAGTGTTCCCTCCCCTCTCCTCCCACCCCTGGTAACCAACAAAGAACATTTTCTTCCATATATAAACCTTTCCTTGACTTTTTATAATAAAGGACTAATACAATATTTGTTCTTCTGTGATTAACTTATTTCACTCAGCATAATGCCTTCAAAGTTCATCCATGTTATGTGGTGTTTTGCATATTCCACATTATTCTTTAGGGTTGCATAGTATTCAATTGTGTGTACGTAGTTTGGTTGCCCATTATTCACTTGATGGACACCTAGGTTGTTTCCATCTTTTGGTTATTGTAAATAGTGCTGCAATGAAAATGGATGTGCATATATTTGTTCTTGTCCTGACTCTCACTTCTTTAGGATATATATCTAGTAATGGAATGGCTGGGTCAAATGGTATTTCTAATTCCAACTTTTGAAGGAATTGTCATACTGCTTCCCACAGTGGTTGTACCATTTTATAGTCCACCAGCAGTGTATGAGAGTCCCAATCTCTCTGCATCCTTGCCAGCATTTGTTATTTTCTGTCTTGTTGAACTTTGTTACTAGTGCTGGGGCAAGATGGTATCTCATTGTTTTTTTGATTTACATATCTCTAACGAAGAGGGAGCTCTGATAGCATAGTGCCTAAGGCACTTGGCTGCTAACCAGAAGGCTGGAGGTTCAAACCCACCAGACACTCCTTTGAAGGAAGATGGGGCAATCAATCTACTTCCATAGTGATCTTGCCTTGGCAACCCAAGGAGCAGTCGCTATGTGTTGGGTCCGACTCCACAGCACATAACAACAACAACAATGGCTAAAGACAGTGAGCATTTCTTCATATGTTTGTTGGCCACCTGAATATCCTCTTTGGTGAAGTGTCTATTCATGTCTTCTATCCATTTTTAATTGGATTATTTGTCTTCTTGTTGTTGAGGTGTTGGCGTTTTTTATAAACTCTAGAGACAAGTCCCTTGTCAGAGATGTCATTGCTAAATATATTTTCCCCTAATCTGTAGGCTGTCTTTTGACTCTTTTGGAGAAGTCTTTGTTGTTGTTGTTAAGTGCTGTCGAGTCATTTCTGACTCATAGCGACCCCACGCACAGCAGAACGAAACACTGCCCAATCTCGCGCCAGCCCCACAATCCCTGCTATACTTGAGCCCATCATCGCAGCCACCTTGTCAATCCATCTTGTTGAAGGCCTTCCCCTCTTTCGTCGACCCTCCACCCTACCAAGCATGACATCCCTCTCCAGGGAATGGTCCCTTCTGACAACATGACCAAAATAGGTGAGACAAAGTCTGGCCATTCTCGCTTCCAAGGAGCATTCTGTCTGCACTTCCTCCA
>NW_006921792.1:5878295-5899212 GCF_000298275.1 Orycteropus afer afer | reverse complement strand
ACCAAAAAAAAAAAAAAAAAAACAGAAAAGAAAACTCACTGCTATCCGGTCATTTCCAACTCACAGCTGCCCCTCCTTGGGTTTCTGAGGCGGTATCTGTACAGCAATAGATTGCCCATTCTTCCTTCCAACGGGTGGCTGGTGGGTTTGAACTGCCAACCTTCTATTTAGCAATGCAATTCCTTAGGAGGAGCTCTGGTAGCATAGGGCCTAAGGCACTTGACTGCTAACCAGAAGGCTGGTGGTTCAAGCCCACCAGCCACTCCTAGGAAAGAAGCTTGGGCAATCTACTTCCATAGTGATACTGCCTCGACAACCCAAGGAGGGGTTGCTATGAGTCGGGGCTGACTCAACAACACATAACAGCAACAACAATGCCTTAGGCACTACACTACTAGAGCTCCCAAACACACACACACATACACAGATATATATATATATATGCACATATGCACAAATATCTCTCTCTATATATAGAGAGAGATACATAGATCTACACATATATCTCTACACACACACACACCTATGTGTGTGTGTGTGCCTAACGAAACCAAACCCATTGCCATTGAGTCCATTCCAACTCATAGAGACCCCATTGGGTTCCAAGGCAGTAAATTCTTTACAGGAGTAGATTGCCTCATCTTCCTTCATTGGAGCAGCTGGTGGTTTTAACTGCCAACCTTCCGGTTAGCAGTCAAATGTCTTAGGCGCTGTGCCACCAGACACACACACACACACACACATACAAATGAGAGAAGGGGAGAAAAACAAAAGAGTTCCAATTAGGGGAGATAGTCTGGCCCAAAGGAATAATATCGCATAGCCTATTTGAAGAACTGAAAGAAATATTGGAGACAGAATAAAAGGGGGTAACATGAACTGGAGAAAGAGAATTAATGGTATGCTTCAATGACTTAAATATTTCCTGGAAAATGTATTTATATGTTTATGAAGATTTTAAGGATGATAGGAAATGCAGTAAAGCACATTGCCCCTATATTCTTACCTGAAGAGGAATCTCAGAGCAGCCTCCATAATCAGCCTGGGACTAAAACAGAATCTTACCCTAGTAGATAGTTCTGTCTTTTCTTAGTATAAGAAAAAGAAAGAAACCTTTAATTCTCCAATAATTTAATACTCAATGTAAACTATTTGACTGTATGTTTTATATATGCCAAAGTAGAATGTCTTGAAGTAGATTCTATACTAAGACCTACCAAAGAAATATTATAGATTTTCAAAGATCTCATAAGTTTAGAAAAAATCTTGACATGTGTTATCAAGTGATATTTAAAAGAATTTATCAAATCTTTTAAACTTAGAATACATTGTTTTCAGTATACAGAAACAAAAAGAAACCCAATTGTATTCTGAAAATAATTGCTCTAGTTTACTCTTTCCATCTCTGGTGACAAGAAATCCTAAATTGCCAAAGATGAATCATTATCTGAGAAAATTTAAGCATGCCCAGCATAGTAATGATGGAGCTATATTAAATAATATGAATCTACCTTCAGAGTGACTGATCACTAAGGACATTAGTGAATTTAGTCAAAACATAATGTTAAAAACACATACCCACAAATATAGCATGCATTGATTTTGGTATGTACAAGTGGTAATTAAATGTGTTTGGAGAAAAATCTCAAAGCTGGTCACAAGACTGCTATCTGAATAGAAAATATTCACCAGTCACTTGAATTATTAGAAATCATAAGGAAAACTTTATGAGTTCTTTTCAATAATTCATAATGCTTTTGAAGTAGAAGTGTGTCAGTTAAATTCAGAAGAATAATTTGTCCATAGTCTTGTCTCCCATAGTATACATCAGGGTATCAGGATAGCCATAAAATTTCCTAATCAATGCCGTATGAAACTGGTCTCTACATTTTCTTATTTAAGGGTCAGAACACTTCAAGACTAGAGTACAGAAAAGGATGAGATGTACTGAAAATAAACCTCTGAAAGAGATAATAAACCTCTTTCACAGAGAGTGTGAAAGAGATTATAGCAACACACATACATGGTCAAACAAAGGCAGTAAAGATTAGCTTATGAAGAAAATTGAAAAGCTCCTATTCTGCTACTCTACTACCAAATCTGCTTTCCAGAGCAATTAATTTTTGTAGGAATTTTAATCCTTCTAGTACTTATCTCCTTGTTGCTAAATAATTTATAGTTTTAGATATCAATGATTTTCTCCATAAATGAAAAATTAGGACTGAGTAAAATTTCATTATTTTGTTCCTAAGCACAGCACTCTTTCTCCAAAATTCTGATAGCTATATTTTATTGTTTTTAAATTTCCTGGAATTCCCGTATTTCTCAATGTTATCCGTAATTTGTTATGATCTGCACAATCAAATGCTTTTGCACAGTTGGTAAAACACAAGTAAATATCTTTCTGGAATTCTTTGATTTCACCCAAGATCCATCTGACATCAGCAATGATATCCCTCATTCCACGTCTTCTTCTGAATCCAGCTTGCATTTCTGGAAGTTTTCTGTCAATATACTCTTGCAACTGTTTTTGAATTATCTTCAGTAAGATTTTACTTGCATGTGATATTAATGACATTGTTCAATAATTCCAACAATCTGTGGGATCACCTTTCTCTGGAATGGATACAAATATGGATCTCTTCCAGTCAGTTGACCATGAGGCTGTCTTCCAAATCTCCTGGCATAGTCAAGTCAGTGCCTTCAACGTGGCATCTGTTTTTTGAAACACCTCAAAGTGTATTCTATCAACTCCTGGAGCCTTGTTCTTTGCCACTTCCTTCAGTACAGCTTTGACTTCTTCATTCAATACCATTAATTCTTCATCATATGTCACCTCTTGAAATGAATGAACATTGACCAAATCTTTTTGCTACAGTGACTGTATATTTCTTCAATCTTCTTTTGATGTTTCCTGCATCATTCAATATTTTGTCCATGGAATCTTTCAATGTTGCAACTCTGGGCTTAAATTTTTTCTTCAGTTCTTTCAGCTTGAGAAATATTGAGTGTGTTCTTCACTTTTGGTTTTCTAACTCCAAGTCTTTGCACATTTGACTATAATAATTGACTGTTTTCTTGAGCTGCTCTTTAAAATTTTCTGTTCACCTGTTTTATCTTGTCATTTCTTCCATTTGCTTTAGCTACTCTTCATTCAAGGAAAAGTTTCAGAGTCTCTTCTGACATACATTTTGGTCTTTTCTTCCTTTCCTGTCTTTTTAATGACCTTTTGCTTTCTTCATGGATGATATTCTTGATGTCATCCCACAATTCTTCTGTTTTTTGGTCATTGGTGTTTAATGCATCAAATCTATTCTTTAGAAGGTGTCTAAATACAGGAGAAATATATTCAAGGTCATATTTTGGCTCTCATGGATTTGTTTTAATTGTCTTCAACTTCAAGTTGAACTTGCATAGGAGCAGTTGATGGTCTGTTCCACAATCAGCTCCTGGCCTTATTTTGGCTAAAGATATTGAACTTCTCCATTGCTTCTGCCATTGATTGCCATCAATTAACTATTGATGTAGTCAATCCTGTGTACTCCATCTGGTGAATTTCAAGTGTATAACTTCTGTGTATGTTGTTGAATAAAGGTATTTGTAATGAATAAGTCATTGGTCTTGCAAAATTCTATCATGTCATTTCTATCACCAAGGCCAAATTTTTCCAACAATCAGTGATTCTTCTTTGTTTCCAACTTTTGTATTTCAGTCACCAGTGATAATCAGCACATCTTGATTGCATGTTCAGTCAATTTCAGACTGCAAAATTTGGTAAAAATTTTCAATTTCCTCATCTTTAGCTTTGGTAGTAGATGCATAAATTTGAAGAGTAGTATTAATTAGTCGTCCTTGTAGGCGTATGGATATTATCCCATCACTGACAACATTGTACTTCAGGATAGATCTTGAAACATTTTTTTTATGCTGATGAATGCCATGCCATTTCTATTCAATTTGTCATTCCCAGCAGAGTGGATCATGTGGTTGTCTGATTCAAAATGGCCAAAACTGATCCATTTCAGTTCACTGATGCCTAGGATATCAATGTTTATGAGTTCCATTTCATTTTTGACAACTTCCAATTTTCCTAGATTCATACTTTGTACATTCCATGTTCCGGTTATTAATGGACGTTTGCAGCTGTTTCTCCTCAATTTGAGTGATGCCACGTCAGCACATGGGGGTCCTGAAAGATTTACTTTATCCATATCCTTAAGGTTGGTTCTACTCTGAGGAGGCAGCTCTTTCCCACTTGTATTTTGAGTGCCTTCTGACCGAAGAGGCCTCTCTTCTGGCACTGTATCAGAAAATGTTTCAGGGCTATTCTAAACTTATACAGCAATATATCAGACAGTGTTTCACTGCTATTCATAAGGTTTCACTGTTACTCATAAGGTTTGGGAATTCCAGAACCCTTAATTGTACCCATGAGTAATCTGTACATAGACCAAGAGGCTATCGTTCCAAGAGAAGAAGGGAACACTGCATATTTAAAATCAAGAAGGGAGTGTGTCAGAGTTGTATCCTTGCACCATACTTATTCAATCTCTACGTTGAGCAAATAATCCGAGAAGCTGGACTATATGAAGAACGTGTTGTCAGGATTGGAGGCAGAGTCATTAACAACCTGTGATATGCTGATGACACAACTTTGCTTGCTGAGAGTGAGAATGGCTTAAAACAATTACTGATAAAGATTGAAGAATACAGTCTGCAGTATAGATTTTACCTCAATAATAATAATAATAATAAATCTTCACAAATGGACCTATAAGCAGCATCACAATAAATGTAGAAATGATTGCTTTTGTCAAAGACTGCGTATTGTGTGGTTCTACAATAAACTCCAATTAAAGCAGCAATCAAGATATCAGATGACATACAGCACTGGGCAAATAGGCTGTAAAAAACCTCTTTCAAGCACTGAAGAGCAAAGATGTCTCCTTGAAGACTAAGGTGTGCCTGACACAAGCCATATTTTCGATTACCTGATATGCATGTGAGAACTGGACAATGAATAAAGAAGACTGAAGAAGAGTTGTTGCTTTTGAGTTGTGGTGTTGGTAAAGAATACTGAAAGTACCATGAACTTCTAGAAGAATGAATAAATCTGTCTTGAAGAAGTTCAGCAAGAATGCTCTTTGGAAGCAAGAATGACAAGACTTTGTCTCACCTACTTTGCCCATGTTGTCAGAAGGGACCATTCTCTGAAGAAGGATGTCACGCTTGGTAAAGTGGAGGGTCAATGAAAGAGGGGAAGGCCCTCAACAAGATGGATTGACACAGTGGCTACAACAATGAATGCAGATATAGCAGGGATGGTGAAGCTGTTACGAGACTGGGCAGTTTTTCATTCTGCTGTACATAGGGTTGCTATGAGTCAGAGATGACTCAATGGCACCTAACAACAACAAAAATATATTTTATTATAGAGTCATTATGTTCACAATAATTGCCATTTAAACTAACTATCAATGTCACTGAAGATTTCCATTTCCAATAGGAGAAGGGCAGAGGCCAGACTTGAGTCTTTCTACTTTACCTAAAGGGTAACAACATGGTGAATGAATAAAAGCCCTTGCAATTTATACTATTACGTAGATGGAGCCAGGGAAATCTGGCAGATCTCTAGTGAAATTAAGTTGGTAGGAAGCATGGGCTATCCAAACCAACCAGAATTATTGCGTATAGTTGTGATGGTAGGCAGGTACTCTGGGAAAAGTCAAGGAACTCAACCTATACCTAGAGAAAACAGCAGACAATGGAGACTATCAACTAGGACTTACACACACACACACACTTAGACACACACACCTAGAATGAGAGTACCCACCTCAATCTCTACTAGAAATTGAGTTGATCAATTATGAGAACAAACTGGGTAGTCAAGGGTTGGTGAGAGAGGCTTAGATATGAAAATCATGATTAAGTGAAGAGAAAATGAGACAATAAGCCCTATGTTAAAGAAAATGCACATCACAGTAGCAACAAAAGAAAAAGGTTTTGTGCTTCTTAACCTTCTGTCATATTCTTCCCTCCTTCTGCTAACAATTATTCCAAGAATATCCAAAAAATGTAGATATGAATATATTTAAATATGAATACTGATTTTGAAAACATTCAACTCTATAAATGTATTTTTTTAATTAAAAATATATCCAGACATTCTCAGAAAGAAGAAAAATCACACAAAAAAGTCAAATTGAAGCAGAGGAAAAGAAGAATTTAAAACAAAAGAAATATTCATGTCAGTAAACTAAGTATCAATAAACTAAAATAGAGAAATTAAGACAAAACTTAGCAGATAAAAGTAAGTGATTGTGAGGCAACAGGAGGACATGGAATAGGAATTGATAGAACTCAGGAAGATGCTGAAATGAATGGCCTGAGTATTATCAAAGTGACTTTATAATCAAAAAGAAAAGATATGGATCAAGTAAACTTTAGATACAACACTACAACCAAGTCTACATAACTGAATCCATATTCGATCTACCATATTTGATACTTGGAGCTCCTTTTCTCAGTAAACATAGTTAAATAAAGCAAATAATACTAATGAATGGAAAAGAAATGCAGACAGTGAGAATTTTCTCTCATTGGTATAGAATATGTAAAATGAAAATTTAAAATAAAAAATTAAATATTAAGTTAAAAAGTAATAGATTAATACTTGTTAAATACATTAATGCATTTGTCTAAATACAAAGTAGAAACAAAACAACACCTACTTATTAGTCAGTTACAGTAATGTGACATTATAATTTCTCTTTTCAAGCCTTCTTCATGTATTCATGATTATGAGAAAATATCATGTCAATTTATCTTACTAATAGTTCACCAAACAATATTAAATAGTTTTAACATTGAAAAGTTTCTCACAAATGAACAGATATTCAAATGCTTAGATACATCTTAACATAAAAATAATTTTTGAAGCAATTTCTAAATTCTAAATTTATAGTAAAGTCCAGAAATTGCTATACTGTTATCTGCCTTTGTTTCTTCTAGATTGATTCTCTTGCCTTCCCTATATCTCCACAGTGTAAAATATTCTGTAAGTTTCTGTTAAAGTTAAAACCTTTTGAATTTTTCTTCTGCAAACATCCAAGAAAATAGCTAAATGATAGAAAATATTCAGATAGTTTGATTTGTTGCTGTAGAAAGAATACTCGGTCACAGTACTATAAGACAAGCATCTTTTATTATTTCTCCAGTTTTCTTTGAACTGTGATTTTTTCTTTTTCTTTTCTTTGTAAACATCATGTCCCTTTTTATTATTATTATTATTTCATATTGTCCTCCTTGAACAATTAATGATTTTCTACACCAGTTCTGTTTTTCAATTTTTGAAGAGCAGTTTTAAAACTTGGTGCTTTACTGTCAAAGTCTCACATTTACTGCTTCCAAATATTATAAAACTTTATACTGGGGAGGGTGGGAAATGATCATATACAAGTATATGTATAGATCATATATAGTAGGGAGCACAATTTGAACAGATACACTTCTATCCTCATTTTCCTCTGGATAGTGCAATACATCAAAGGTTGAGATTAACTTTGTCTTTACTGTGCACACAGCTTGACACTGAGCATCACTCACTCTTTCTTCTGTGGAAAGGCTTTTTTTCCCCACTGTTTGACCACCATTCTGCATTGTGCTCACATGGAATAACAGAGATAGAGTAATTCAAATTCTACACCTTTGGCTTTAAAATCATGACACTCAGTATTTATTTGAATCTACTGTTTACAGGCAAGAACATATGGTACTACAGGGATTAGAGACATAACTGAACTGGAAGAAAAGTGAAAATAATTTTAGTTGTTAAAAAAAATACTCTTGAAAAGAATGTTTTAGTGATTATTGGAGGTAGGGATGAAAGAGGGGGAAATGAAGACTCAATGCTTAGGGAACATCAAGTTTCTGTTAAGGATGATGACAAAAATTGGGACCACATAAGGGTATAGTTGAACATTAAGAGCATAAGCTAATGTCATTGAACTGTACATGTGAACAATATTAAAATGTCAAATGTTTTGTTACATATATATTTACCACAAAAAAAGAAAGAAAGAACATGTGAAACTAAGTTGACCTGCTTCCAGCCTAGTTAAATAACAGCATTCTCCAAATTAACTTCCAAGTATAAAATAACATTTATGAAAGATAAATAATAAAATGTGCTAATTTGAAACATATATATATATATATATACACACACACACACACACACACACACGTGTGTGTGTGTGTGTAATTGAAACTCAAAAAGATCCACATTAATTGTTTTAAAATTCTTCAGAAATGTGACTAGGAAAATATGTGAGGAGGAAGAAATTAATTTCTTGCTTGCAATATTAAAATTATTGTCACATGCTGATTACAAAAAAGTCAGCCAGGTGTTAGTAAGTGTAATCTTTGTTTTAAAATTCTCTATAGAAAGTGTGCCTGTTTATTACCTATCCCCAGATTTAATTACACCCACCACTTGCTATTGAATTTCACTGGCATGTGTTCTAAAGTTTAAAAGAAAACACTATGGCCCTCAAGACCAGAACTAGATGGTGCCCATCTACCAATGCCAACCACTCAGGAAAGGATCAAATCTAGAGATCCTGGATAGCATGGGAAGAAAAACTTGGAACAAAACCCAAAAACTCAATAATGACCAGAGTTACTGGTGGGATGGAGTCTGGTGATACCCCCAATACTATGGCCCTGGGATAATTCTGGGTCTGGAATAAAACTCACTCCCAGGGGCTGGCTGTCAGCCCAGTAATAAACCAGATATACACAGAGACTGCTCAACCCAGGGTGACGCAGCCACATATTCTATGGAAAAGCATCCCTTGGAGAAATTGACCACAGGGCACCAGAGGACCAACATTCGCATGGCGGAAATGCAGGACACGCAGGAGTGCATAACTATGAGGGGCATGGGGGAAGGGTTACTGGGCAGGGAGGGGAGGAGACTGGGTTAGGGTTGGGCATGGTAAATGGGGAGTGAAACTAAATGTACATGTAATGTTGAATGTAAAACAAACTCTACTCTGTAAACTTGCACCTAAAGCACAATTTTTAAAAAAGGAATAAAAGAATACAGAGAAATTTTATACTTCACTCAGTAGTATCATTATTGATAATGATATCAGTATTTTTATTTTGTAACTTATATTATAAGATAGAATAAAACAAGTAAGTAATTATTTTAATTGTTAGCAATAAATAAATTCAATGTGAGAAAACAGACCCAGTTATAAAATGAAAGGTATTAAATAAAAATGCTATAATGTTACCATTAAATTAAACATCATCATTAAACACTGATATATTCTAATAATATATACACTTGAAGGAACATCTGCTCATTAATTATAAACACCACTAATACTATATTTAAAGACCTCTGCTGGTACAGTGCCTAAGACATTTGACTGCTAACCAGGAGGCTGGCAGTTCAAACCTACCAGCCACTCCAGAAGGAAGACTGGGTAATCTACTTCTACAAAGATTTACCACCTTGGAAACCCAAAAGGGGTTTCAGTGAGTCTGAATCAGCTAGATGGTAGTGAGTTTTTTGAGTAATACCACATTTAAGTGTGTAAAACAGTTACCCACTAAATGGAGTCTAAGATCTCAGAGAAATACCTGATTACAGACACTGGACAGTGAAAGTGTGAGATGTTACTAATATAAGCCTGGATAGCAGAAAGAGTGAAACTTTAAAACTCAATTGTTGTTCTTGTGTGCTGTTGAGTTGATTCCTAGTCATAGTACCCCATGTGACTGAGTAGAACTATCCCATAGGGTTTTGGCTGCCATCTTTATTGGAACAGACAACAGGTCTTCTCTGTAGCAGAGTAGTTTGTTTGAACCACCAACTGTTGATTAGCAGCCAAGTGCTTTAACTATTGCACCTTTAAAAAATTAATAGGGTCATTAAATAATATGTTATGCCAATTGACTTAAATGTCCCCCTAAGCTCTCAAGCCCAATGACTCAGTCCCTCAATGCATTTGGTTACCGATAAGAAGATAGCATAAATTTGCCCCCTGTATGCTCTCTCTACCTGGATGTATTTGCAGCACATACAAATATCTATTTAGAAATATCCTGTGCCAAATTTACATATGCTTGTGGATGTACTCCTTCCCATAGGTCATACTATACCTGTTCACCTTACATATTTGCTTATATATCCAATTGTAAATTATTGTTTGCTATTACTTTTATTGCAGGCTTATGTATATAATAGTATTTAACATTATTGCCCTTTACTCTTGCGTACCTCCTAGTGTCTTCTTTGGCTTGGTCATGTTGTGCTGACCTTCCTCTAATGGTATATTGTCTTTCTCTTCACCCAAGCCAATACATGTCCACTATCTAGCTAGTGATTTTCCTGCCTTCTTGTCCCATCTCAGGCAACCATCAAGGAGTGTTTCTTTGTGTGCATAAACTTTTTCTTGACTTTTTATAATACTGGTCTAATCTAATAATTGTCTATTTGTGATTGACTTATTTTGCTCAGCATCGTTTTCTCCAAGTTTATCCATAATATGAGATGCTTTGCTGATTCATTGTTATTCTTTTATATCACATAGTATTACATTGTGGGTATTACTGTAATGTGGGTATTACCATAATCCATTCATCCATTGTTGAGCACTTTGATTGTTTCTATCTCTTTGCTATTGCAAATAATGCTGTATGAACATAGTTGTGCATTTATTTATGTCAAGGCACTTATTGCTCTACGATATATAATTGATGGATCGTATGGTACCTCTTTCTAATTTCTTAAAGACAGTGTTCTACATTCTACTTGGTAAATAGCAATTGAGTTCTTAAAATCTGTGAGCAGCCCTATAAGATAAAACTATTGGTCTCTTCCTGTCTGAAGCAGAGAAGAGTGAAGAAAATCAAAGATGCAAGGAAACAATTAGTCTAAAGGACTAATGAACCACATGAACCTGAAGGTGGTGTCCAGCTCCACTACCAACTACTCTGATCAGAATTATAATAGAATGTCCTAGACAGAGTGGGAGAAAAATGTAGAACAAAAGTCAAAACCATAAAAATGTTCAAACTTGCTGATCAGAGAGGGATGGGTGGAACTCCCAAGACTATAGCCCTTAGGCCTCCTTCAGACCTTAAACTGAAGTTACTCCCAGAGATCATAATTTAGTCAAACAATAGACAGGCCTACAAAGTGAGCAATAATACCAGAAAGGAGCATATTCCTCAGAACAATCAATCATACGACACTAAAAAGACAGCATTTGCCCCAAAACAAAGGTCAGAAGATAGGAAGGGGCAGGGAAGATGGGAGAATGGAAATGGGGAACCCATGGAAGGACTAGGATAAGTGCTGTTACACTGAGGTGATTGTAACTAATGTCATGAAACAAATGTGTATAAAATGTTGAATGGAAAACTAATTTTTTCTGTAAAATTTTATCAAAATCTCAATAAAAATGTTAAAAAAATTAATAGTCATGCAAAAAAGTTATAGTAGTTAGTCTAAATTAATTCCTATTAACTACAATTGTGAACATGTTAACATCAAAGAAGGAATAATAGTTAAAGTACACAGAATCAATGTGAATAAATGGGTACATAATATATTTTAAAAGGAAAAATGCAGAAAAAAATTTATGTAAGCATTTGGAGATCCACTTGTTTTTTATAGGGGTAAGAGACTTATACATGCATCTAGTTTTTATAGCAGAAGAAATGGTCCAGGTTGACTATAAAATAATTGATTCAGATGAAAAATTACCATTTTGCAACAGCTATTGAAAGTATTGATTCAGTCAAAGGTTATCAATTGGTGATAAAAGGTATTAGGTACATGTTTTAAGGGAAAGGGGATATTCATATGATACTAAAATGACACTATAGAAATTATTTTCTAGTCACAAGTTAGAAAATAAAACAGTAATGGTGGTATTATAATATCATAATCATAATGTTGCTTGTTTGCTGCCATTGAATTGACCCCAACTCACATGCACAATGAAACAAGACACTGATGAGTCCTGCACTCAAACTATTGTGATCCATAGGATTGGCATTAGCTGATTTTTGAAAATAGAGTGATAGGCCTTTCTTCCTAGTTCATCTAGGTCTGGAAGCTCTGGGAAAACCTGTTTAGCATAATAGTGACACATTAGCCCACACTGAGAGATAGGTGGTCCTGCACATGATGTACATAGGACAGGAATTTAACTGGATCTCCTGAGTGGTAGACTAAAATTCTACCACTGAACCACAAATGCCATTTTATAATTGTAATTCAATGACTTATTTCAGCATGTAAGAAGTCAATCAAATGTTTATGTCTCATGATATAATAAATTTAAAGCATACATTAGCCTCTAAATATACATCAACACTTAAGAGATATTGTAGCCACATTGTAAAACACAGAAGCTCAGGTTTTTAGAACTGCTTCTACATGAAATTACTTGTACATGAAATACACGGAATATGGAAAAAGCTACACACCCCTACAATCCTTAGAATATTGTCTTTAGTAACATGCATCCTGCTTTATTATACCTGTTTATAATGCTCTCATTTTCCCAAATAAGTGGTGCATTTCATGAAAGAGAGAATTTAAATATTTAATATTTAACATAAAATATTTAATGTTTAGCATTTAAATATTTAACAAATAAACAATTTAAACATAAAATTGTTCTTCTTGTTCAATTTCTTATCTCCAAACACCAGCACAATGTCTGGCCTATAGTAATGCTCAATACATATCTGTTAAATAAGGTGAAACGGAATAGAGTCTTTAACGTACATACATGCCTTCTCAATTTGAGATAATTTTTTTTTTCATAACAAGTGTTCTCATAAAAGAAATTGCCTTTATAAAGGAAATATTTCACAAGAAATGAATAATAAGCTTGAGGGGAAAATTGTGTGATCTTTCTTTGAATATTGACATTTCTGCTTATTAATTTTGTCCTCAGGCAAAGTCACTAAACACACTCAAGTATACAGAAGGTAACAAAATTTATTTCACAGAATTATTGAGAGAATAACATAGCAAAATACAATGTCTAGTTTATATTAGTTACACTCTACCTGTTAGATCCCTTTACCAAGTATCTACACAGCTCTAGTTATTGAAGTAACTTCTCTTCTGTTGCTAGTACTGTGTAGTGGGTTCTGACTCATTGCAACCCTATGTACAACAGAGTGAAACACTTTCTGCTCTAGGACTATCCTCACAACTGTTGCTATGTTTGAGCTCATTGTTGCAGCTACAGTGTCAATTCACCTCATTGAGGATCTTCCTCCTTTCACTGACTTTCTACTTTATCAAGTATGATATCCTTCTCCAGGGACTGGTCCCTCCTGATAACATGTTCAAAGTACATGAGATGAAATCTTGTCATCCTCTCTTCTAAGGAGCATTCTGTCTATACTTCCCATACAGATTTATCCATTCTTCTGGCAATGTCCTTAACAGTTTATAATCATTCTAAACAAAAATGCGGATTTTCCAGAATCTGTCGTGATCTATGATAATTTGTTTAATCCACTATGAGAACCACTAACATCATTTGGCCATCATTCTGCTCAAAATTATTATCAAAGGTTGACTATGAATTCTCCATCCTCTAAGTAGAAAAACAGATAAAAAAAATAAATTTAAAGAGGAAAGCAAAAAATGTTTCAGTTTCAAGCTTGTTCACATTTTGCCTCAGAACCAGTGAGTTAGGCATCTTTAAGTAGAAGTCAGAGGCATGGCTCATACTTCTTAAAATCAGGAGAGTACCATCCTAGAATTTTTTTTTTCTTTTATTTATTTATTATCTTGTCATTTTTGCCTTGCCTGGGAAACAAGGTCACTTAAACTTCACTTGATCCATCTTCTCTAGCAACATGTTAGTTTATGACAAAGCAGGGTTTTATGGAGCTTTTGATCTATAGAGTTCTGTTTGATTGTGGAAAGCCTACACTCCTGTTAGGAATACAGATTAAGACAGAGGTGAACTACCTGTGAAAAATAAAAACTAACCATTGAAATAGTGCTGTGCATCTAGAGGCAGCAATGATCCTTTACAGGAAAATTATAAAATCACTCTCTGAGAATTAATTATACACATTGTACTATATCAAAAGCTTTTCTAAAGTTGCAGTGTTTTAAAATATTTCAATCTTAAATAAGATTTCACACCACACCATAGTAGTGATAAACATCTGCTCCTGCACAAAAGCACAAAGTATGTAACTTTGGATAAGCCCTGAAGTCCTCTAAATCCCATCTTCCTGCCATATAAGATGTTAACTACAATAGCAACTATTTCAAAAGAGCTTTTGAAAAGAACTACTGAAAATATTAAATGATATGCATACAACACTTGGAAAAGTGCTAGCAGAAGTTCTACCACTCTCTACTGTCCATTCCTTGTTTCAATCATCTCAAGCTACAGTATTTATTATTTTTTTGGTATAATGTAATTTCTAACAATTGCAGGCCCTTAAACTTGTTGCTCCATTTACCTAGAATGCCTTTCTTGTTCCGGTTCACTTTGGGAATGCCGCCTCATTTTCAGGAACTAGTTTATTTATTTATTTTTTTGAGAACTCAGAAATCATATCTGGCCCACGTAGGCAGAGTTTTATATGGTATCTTCCAGTATAATCGAGATTTCATCTTGAATTCTCATTTATCATTAAGAAATCCAATACTTTGTCTGTGCCCTATTTTTTTTTCTTCTTTAATGGAAGTCCACGGATCAGCTTGCAAATATAATATCTGCACTTTTATGAAATTCAAAGCAGTAACAATTTATAAATTGTAAGAAAAAAATGTAAGTATCATAAAGCACAAAATTGATCAGGATGATGGAAGTAAAATGATAAATTCACAGATATGAGTTTGGGAAGTGTGTATCATCTATAAAATCAAACCAAATCCACAGGCATGAAGCCAATTCTGACTCATAGCAACCCTATAGGGCAGAGTAGAACTGCCCAGTAAGGTTTCCAAGGATGTAAAGAAAGCCTATAGAAGCAGACTGCCTCATCTTTATCCTGCACAGAGATTGTTGGGTTCCAACTGCTGACCTTTTTTGGTTATCAGCCTAAAGTCTTCCACTGCACCACAAAAGCTCCTTACAAATAATACACAAGATGCATAATGTTTAAATTTATAGAGCCAAAGTATTCAAAGCATTTTTTTTTTATTTAAAACACAGTTTGAGTAAGCTATAATCATATTTACAAAGATTAACACTTTTATTTCAGAATTTTACAAATAAACTAGGTAATAAATAAGTCTATATGTAGAAGGGGAGCTCTGGTAGCATAGTGGCTAAGGCACTTGACTGCTAACCAGAAGGCTGGCGGTTCAAACCCACCAGCCACTCCTCGGAAGGAAGGTTGGGCAATCCTACTTCCGTAGTGATACTGCCTCAGAAACCCAAGGAGGGGTCGCTATGAGTCAGGGCTGCCAAGGAGGGGTCTCTATGAGTCAGGGCTGACTCGATGGCACATAACAACAACAACAACATATGTAGAAGACTGTTAATATTCACAGCCTTAAGTATAAACAGACACATTTACATTTGTATTGATAATGCTGTATTGTACAAAGATTAAGCATTACTGGTGACTGTCTATGAATATTACTCTGTCAAAAGTGATTACATGGGGAATTACAGAAAAAATCTCAATACAATAACAAAACATTACAGTCCATATACACTATAGTGAAGGAAAAATAAAAATTAAAAGAAAATGCCGTATTTTGGATGTGGCCTAACCATAATCACCGAACAATCCACAAAGATTTAAATATTTATAGTTACAACTAAACAAAAAGATTGAAAAAATATAACTTAAACGTTCATCTCAGGTAGATGCAAAACTAAATAATCAGAAATAAATTATAAGGAAAGAATTTATAAGTATATAGACTGATATTAGTAAGGGAAAATGGTAAAAGTGTAAACTCAAAGAACTGATTTTCTGAAACAAAAAAATTAAGTTAAAATTATGATCAACAAAACATATCTTATATCATTTATTAGTGCAGTGAATTGCTTGATGTGGCCCTTCTAGCCATTGTCCTCCATTCTGTGGTGTTTTGTAAATTCCATTATCTATGCCTGTTTGGGGTGGTGTGGTAGTTAAGGTCAGGTATCAACTTGGCTGGGCAGCTGGTAGTAGTCATTCCCTATAATGACTAGCAAGCGACTCTGTGATGGGATTTAGGTTAATTCTGTTGGAGCAACACAGGTGGAATGTATCTAGAGTCCTGCCTTGCTGGAGGGTATAATTCAAATCACCACCCTTAGCTTCCCTGAGGGTATAATCTCCTGGGAAGATTCGCCCGCCCTCTTGCTCTGGCTTTGTGTCTTGGATCATCCTCATCTCACCCCTGGATTTGGGACAGCAGCTGTCATCTGATCTGCTGATCGAGGTTCATCAAACCCCGAAAGTTGGGAGGATCCGCCAGACCTACTCAAGGACCCGGGACTCGCCAGCCTGCCAGCCTCCACCACTACTACGTGAGACGAACCCTTGGGTGTCTGTGAGTTCTGTGAGGTGTTCAGCGAAATTCAGAACCCTAAAACTGGGGAAATTACTGGGAGGAGGAGGAGGGGTTAATGTCTGAAATGATGGAGTGGCATGGTAGTTTGGACATTTGGGACATCTTTGACCTCCACCTCATGGGGACCAGCCTCGTGCTGATCTTTCTAAGAGAAATTGTTCAAGCAATTAGGCAATACTATGGAAAAATAAGATTGCAATATTTGCATAAAAATTCAACTATATAGAAAGTTGAATATAATCAGCTGAAACATTTTAAACTAATAGAAGTTTAAGATAGCAAAATACATAATAAATGTTGAAAAATCATTAGCTTTTTTTAGTATCAGTAATAAGAAGCTAGAATTTTAATTAAAAAAGAATCAATTGATAAAAGTTACAAAATCTATGATATACATTGCCATAAATACAATAAAAACTGTAAAAAGAGTACAAATAAAACTGCAAATATTTTTGAAGGTAAAATAAAGCGAGTAAATAAAAATGCTCATATCAGATTTCTTCAGGTAAAATCTAATATTAAAAAAATGGAAAATGTCTCCCTTTTTAATCTGAACATTTGTTCTATTTCCACAAATTCATCACTTCTTTTCTTCTTTGCCTCATGTAGAGAATGGAGATTGGAAAATAATCGGTTATTTGTTTCTAAAATTCATCTGAGAAAATCAAGTGGAAATATAGTTAGGAAAATCCAGAACAGAAGAAAAAAGTTTGTATGGATATAATGCACTTAAACATACATATTCTCAAAAATAAAGGAGTTCTGTTGTTGTTGTTATGTGCCGACGAGTCAGCCCTGACTCATAGTGACCCCTCCTTGGGTTTCCGAGGCAGTATCACTACGGAAGTAGGATTGCCCAACCTTCCTTCTGAGGAATGGCTGATGGGTTTGAACCACCAGCCATTTGGTGAGCAGTCAAGTGCCTTAGCCACTATGCTACCAGAGCTCCCATAAAGGAGTTTTAGGGGGCTGCAAACCAAAAGGTCTGCGGTTCAAGCCCACCAGACGCCTCATGGGAGAAACACATGAGACAGTCTGCTTCCATAAAGATTTGTTGTTGGTTGTTGTTATGTGCCGTCAAGTCGGACCTGACTCATAGCGATCCCTCCTGGGGTTTCCGAGGCAGTATTACTACGGAAGTAGATTGCCCCATCTTCCTTCTGAAGAGTGGCTGATGAGTTTGAACCACCAGACTTCTGGTACAGCCTTGGAAACCCTTTGGGCGTGGCTATGAGTTGGAATCGATTGGATGGCAGTGCATTTTTGACTTGGCTCAAGAATATGAGTTTAGAATGAATCAGTTGTTCTAAATCTAAGCCCTCTCCCAGCATCTGTATTCCTTGAATATAAGTTTCTGTATTACTGAAACCCCTCTTGCATTACAATCTGTTTTCTCACTCATGTTTTGGGCTGTGATGCACCCTATTCTGTCGTAGTTGTTGCTCTTTCTCAATAAGGGTGATGCCAATTGCCATCTTTCAGGAATTGTTCAGAATTCATTTTCGATAATACTTTCTACTTAAAAAAAAAAATCCCCTAACTTTTTAACTAAATTTTTATTTTGAGATAACTGTAGAGTTACATGCAGTTATAAGAAATGTAGAAAGATCCTGTGTACGTTTTAACCAGTTTCCCCAAGGGAACATCTTATAAAACTATATTACAATATCACACCTAGGTATTGATAGTGAGACACTTAGCATATTGAACATTTCTATCACCACAAGGAACCCTCATGTTTCTTCTTTAAAGCCACAATCACTTCTCTACCCTGAAATTAACTGACTTGATCATGGTGTGAAGATTGGGCAATCTACCTCCCTAGTGATACCGCCTAGGAAACCCAAGGAGGGGTAGCTATGAGTCCGATCCGACTCCAGGGCAGTTGAGTTTTGATCATGGTGTTCAGTTATTGTTATATATTTCTGAATTCTATTTGATAATATTTTGTTAAGGATTTTTGCGTCTACATTCCTCAAAGGTATTGTTTTACAGTTTTCTTTTTTTAATATTTATTTATTTATTTTTTGTCTGATTTTGGTCTTAGGGAAATCTTAGCTCCATAAAATGAATCGAAAATTGCTGCCATTTTCTGATAGAAATTGTGCAGAATTTATGTTAACTCTTCTTTAAATGTTTTGTGGAATTCTCCGAGGTAACATTTAGGAATGGATATTTCTTTTGTCAGAGTTTTTAAATTATAAAATTGATAGCTTTCACAGTTACAGGGCTATTCGAATTATCTTTTTCTTATTGACTGCTCTACTCTAAGTTATTCATTTTATTTGTATAGAGTTCTTTGTTGTTGTTGTTGTTATGTGTTGACACATAGCAACCCCTCCTTGGGTTTCCAAGGCAGTATCACTATGGAAATAGATTGCCTTCAGCTAGTAGGTTTGAATCACCAGCCTCTTGGTTAGCAGTCAAGTGCCTTAAGCAATATGCTAAGAGTTCTTTGTAGTAATCCTTTATTATCTTTTAGATGTCTGCAGAATGTGTAATAATGCCCCTTGCTTCATTCTTGATAGTGGTTATTTATGTAACCTCTCTTTTTCTTTGTTAATCTTGCTAGAGCTTTGTCATTTGTATTGATCTTTTTAAAGAACTAGTTCTTCATTTCATTAATCACTAGTATCTCTATTGCTTTTCTGTTTTCAATGTCATAGATATATGTTGTTGATTTTGTTGCGTTATTGAAGTGTTCTTTTGGAGATACTCCATCTGTTCAAGCATCAAACTTGCTGTAATCTTTTCAGAAACAGATTGCCAGGCCTGTTTCTTCCAGTAGTGCCACTGGGTGGGTTTGAACCTCTAATGTTTCAGTTAACCAGTTGAGTACAAACCATTTGCGCCACTCAGGGGTCTTTCAATGTCACTGGTTTGTGCTCTTATCATTATTTTTCCTTCCTCTCACTTGCTTTGAGTTATTATTATTATTATTTTTTGCTAGATTCTTGAAATGGGAGCTAAGATTATTTATTTGAGAATTTTTCTCTTCTAATGTATGTATCTACTACTATAAAATTCCCTCACAGCATTGCTTTAGCCGTGTCCAGTAAATTTTAGTGTGTTGCACTTTATTATATATATTCTCTCAAAGCTTCTCCTTTGACCCATGGATTATTTAGATGTATGCTGTTTAAGTTCTAAGTGTTTGGAGATTTTTCTTTTACCTTTTTGGCTACTGATTTCTAGTTTTATTTTCTTGTGGTTGTAGAAAACATTGTATATGATTTCAAGTCTTTTCAATATATTGAGGATTGTTCCTGGTTTAAGATAATTTGATATCTTATTATATGTTCTGTGGCCCTTGGAAAGAATGTGTATTTTGCTGTTGTTTGGGTAGAATGTTGTATAAATGTCAATAGTATCTTATTGGTTGGTGATGTTGTTGAGTTATTCTATATCACAGCTGATTCTCTGTCTAGTTTTTCTATTAGTAGTTGAGAGAAGTGTGTTGAAACCTCCACCTATAATGGTGAACTTATTTATATTTCGGTTATCTATTTCTATTTCTCTGTGGAAATTTCCAAGTTTTCTATTTCCCTAGACTTTTTTCCCATACTTTTCTATCCAAGTCTGAGATAAAACCCATTGCTTAGTCAATTTCAACTCACAGTGACCCTATAGGATAGAGTAGGACACATGAGGCAAAAGAAATCCAAGGAATTACTCTAATGTCATAACTTGGTTCCTAAAGCCAGACAGTCTTCCTTCTTCTTTCTACATTTCAGAGTTGCTTTTTGTTTATTTCACATGTAATGTCCAGGATTTTAGCTTTATTTTTGAAAGGAATAGGAAAAAAATTTGTCTACTCCTTCTTCCTGGGAGAAGAAGTCCCTCTTCTTTTCCTTTTTATTTCCAGCTCTGGTATGTAATTCCATTATTATTATTATTATTATTATTATTATTATTTCATGTCATTTTCATTAGTGATTTTCGACTTGCATGCAGATTTGAATTACATGGAAGCTTTACAAATTATAAAATCTCAAAACCACTCCTAAATATTTTAACTAAAGAGGTTTAACTTATTTCCTGGACTTTGTGAATTTTGAAAGCTCTCTAGATGATTCTAATGGGAAGTAAAGGTGGAGGAAAACTAGTAATGGACAGGAAGGTAAGTATCTTGACTCAGCCTATCCCCTTGATGCACAACCTGAATCTCTCCCTTCCATTTTATTCTAGGCCAAAAACTTAAATTATGACAATCTTACTATTTAGTGTGAACCCCTGAAAGATGAGTACATCAGTGTATTACTATATAAGCATCTTCTTTTTTTTTTTTTTTTTTAATTTTATTTTGATTTGGGTGAAGATTTACAGAGT
>NW_006921792.1:5868779-5876615 GCF_000298275.1 Orycteropus afer afer | reverse complement strand
TGTCTATTCATGTCTTCTGCCCATTTTTGAATTGGATTGTTTGTCTTTTTGTTATTGAGGTGTTGGAGTGTTCTATAAATTCTAGAGATAAGTCCCTTTTCAGATATGTTATTACCAAATATTTTTTCCCAATCTGTAGGTTCTCTTTTGACTCTTTTGGAGAAGTCTTTTGAAGCACATAAAAATTCAATTTTTAGAAGGTCCCAATCATCTGGCTTCTCTTCTGCTGTTTGTGCATTTTAAATTATTATAAGCATCTTCTTGCCTACTGAGGAGAAAAATGTATAAATAGAATTCATAAATCCCTTCTGGTTTTTTTTTTTTTTTTTTTTTTTTTCTTCATAGTGCCCATCCCCAGATATTGCAGGTTTTTTTTTTTTTTTTTTTTTTTATGCGCTGTCGAGTCAACTCTGACTCATAGCAACCCTATGTACAACAAAATGAAACACTGCCTGGTCCTGTGACAGCCTCAAAATCCTTGCTATACCTGAGCCCATATTTGCAGCCACTATGTCTAAGCATCTCATTGAATGTCTTTCCTTTTTTCACTGACTCTCTACATTACCAAGTATGATATCCTTCTCTAGGGAATAGTCTCTTTTGACAACATGACCAATGCAGATGAGATGAAATCTGGCCATTCTCGCTCCCAAAGGAACATTCCAGCTGTCTTCCCTGACAGATTTGTTAGTTCTTCTAGCAGTCCATACTTTTCAGTATTCTTCACCAACACCAACATTCAAAAGCATCATCAACTCTTCTTTGGTCTTCCTTACTTATCGTCCAGCTTTCATACACGTAAGAGGCAATTGAAAATACCATGGCTTGGGTTAGGCACACTTTAGTCTTCAAAGAGACATTTTTGCCCTTTAGGACCTTAAAGAGGTCTTTTGCAGCAGATTTGCTCAGTGCAATACATCGTCTGATTTCTTGACTGCTGCTTCCATTGGTGTTGATTGTGGAACCAAGCAATATGAAATCTTTTACAACTTCAATCTTCTCTCCATGTATCGTGATGCTTATTGGTCCAGTTGTGGGGACTTTTTTTTTTTTTTTTAAATGATGAGGTGTAATCCATACTGCAAACTGTAATCTTTAATCTTCATCAGTAAATTCTTCAAGTCATCCTCACTTTCAGCAAGCATAGTTGTGTGATCTGCATATCACAGGCTGTTAATGACTCTTCCTCCAATCCTGATGTCATGTTGTTCTTCATACAGTCTAGATTCTCAGATTATTTGCTCAGCATACAGATTGAATAAGTATGGTGGAAGTATGCAACCCTGATGCACTCCCTTCCTGATCTTAAACCATGCAGTACTCCCTTGTTCTATTTGAATGACGGCTTTATGGTCTCTGTACAGGTTCACCATGAGCACAATGAATTCTGGAATTCTCATACTTCTCAATGTTATCCATAACTTGTTATGATCCACACAATTGAGTGCTTTTGCATAGAAAATAAAACACAGACAAACATCTCTCTGGTATTCTTTGCTTTGAGCCAAGATCCATCTGACATCAGTAATGATATCCCTTGTTCCATGTCCTCTTCTGAATCTGGCTTGCATTTCTGGAAGTTCTCTGTCAATCTACCGCTGCAATCATTTTTGAATTATCTTCAGCAAAATTTTACTTGCATGTGATATTAATGATATTGTTTACAATTTCCACATTCTGTGACATCACCTTTCTTTGGAATTAATACAAATATGGGCCTTTCCAGTCAGTTGTCCAGGGAGATGTCTTCCAAATTTCTTGGCATAGACAAGTAAGTGTCTCTAGCACAGCATCTGTCCATTGAAACATTTCAATGAGTATTCTATGAATTCCTTAAACTCAAAAAAAAAAAACCAAAAAAAAAAAAACCTCACTGCCATCGAGTCATTTCCAACTGTATCTCTATGGAAGGAGATTGCCCAATTTTCCATCCAAGGAATGCCTGATGAGTTTGAACCACCATCCTTCTGGTTAGCAGTCAAATGCCTTAAGCACTACACCCCCAGAGCTCCCATGAATTCATAGGGCCTTGTTTTTCACCAATTCCTTCAGTGCAGCTTTTACTTCTTCCTTCAGTACTATCAGTTCTTGATCATATGCCACCTCCTGGAATGGATTAACATTGACCAGTTTTTTTTGGTACAGTGACTCTGTGTATCCCTTCCTCTTCTTTTGATGTTTTCTGCATCAATCAATATTTGCCCATAGAATTTTTCAATATTACAACTAAAGGCTTGAATTTTTTCTTCAGTTCTTTCAGCTTGAGAAATGCCAAGTTTGTTCTTCCCTTTTGGTTTTCTAACTCCAGGTCTTTGCACATTTCATTATAATAAGTAACTTTGTCTTCTTGAGTCACTCTTTGAAACTTTTTGTTCAGCTCTTTGATCTGGTCATTTCTTCCATTTGCTTTAGCTGCTCTCCATTCAAGAGCAAGTTTCAGAGTCTCTTCTGACATTCCTTTTGGTCTTTTCTTCCATTCCTGCCTTTTTAATGAACTTTAACTTTTTTCATGGATGTTGTTCTTGGTGTCATCCCACAATTCTGGTTTTTGGTCATTTGTGTTCAATGCATCAAATTTATTCTTTAGATGGTCTTTAAATTCAGGAGGGATACAATCAACATCATATTTTGGCTCTTGTGGACTTGCTTTAATTGTCTTCAGCTTCAAGCTAAATTTGCATATGAGCAGTTGATAGTCTGTTCCACAGTGAGTTCCTGGCTTTGTTTTGGCTAAACATATTGAGCTTCTCCATTTCCCCTTTCCACAGATGCAGCTGATCTAATTCCTGTGTATTCCATCTTACAAGGTCCATGTGTAAAGCAGCCATTCATGTTGTTTTAAAAAAAGGGTATTTGCAAAGAATAAGTTGTCGATCTTGCAAAATTCTACCATGTGATCTCCAGCATCATTTCTATCACCAAGGCCACATTTTCCAGCTGCCAATGAGGTGACTCTTCTTTGTTTCCAACTTTTGCATTCCAATAACCAGTAATAAGCAACACATTTTGATTGCATGTTTGATAAATTTTAGACTGCAGATGTTGATAAAAATCTTCAATTTCCTCATCTTTGGCTTTGGTGTTTGGGCATAAATTTGAATAATAGTAGTATTAACTGGTCTTCCTTATAAGTGTATGAATATTATCCTATCACTGAGAGCCTTGTACTTCAGGGATAGATCTTGTAACATTCTTTGTGATGATGAATGCCATGCCATTCCTCTTCAATTTGTGATTCCTGGCATAGTAGATCATATGGTTGTTTGATTCAAAATGGCCAGTACCAGTCTATTTTAGCTCAGCAATGCCTAGGACATTGATCTTTATGCAAACCATTTAATTTTTGGCAACTTCCAATTTTCCAAGATTCATACGTCATATATTCCATGTTCCAATTATTAATGGATACTTGCAGCTGTTTCTTCTCATTTTGAGTTGTGCCACATCAGCAAATGTTGGTCCTGAAAGTTTTACTCCATCCACATCACTAAGGTTGACTCTACTCTGAGGAGTCAGCTCTTCCCCAGTTGTATTTTGATTGCCTTCCAACCTGAAGGGCTCATCTTCTTCAAGCATTATAGTGGATAAAGTTTCAAGGCTCTTCCTAAATTTTTCAGTAATATATCAGACTGCTATTCATAAGGTTTTCACTGGCCAATTTTTTGAGAAGTGAATGGCTTCTTCCTTCTTCTGAGACTGTCTTAGTCTGGAAGCTCTGCTGAAACCGGTCTAGTATTAGAAATTCTGGTGGCATAGTCTCCAGCCTCACAGCAACATGCAAACCACCACAGTATGACAAACTGACAGCATGTGGTGGAAATCTCCAGTTGTAATTTAATATTTGTTTTGGTAATCATATTTCTCCTAACAATATGTCTTATAATTGTACTTAATATTTGGAGCTCAGTGGGTCAATTTCTGAGAATATGTGCTATTATATCTGTAAGATTACAGCCTATTAAAAATTCTAATGTTCAGTCACCTCTATTTTTGACATATCTGCTTTGTGGCCAAATATTAAATATTCTTTACGTTCAGATGTCTTTGGTGACCAAAACATTGTTTGAAGTTAAAATGTTAGCAGAAAGAATTTCTGAGGAATTTCATATAAATTTAATACTCCTAAGCTCTGAGCATTGACATGTGTAGTATAAATGAGTGGATAATCTTTCCACTGAATTATGTTTTGGTGACAAAGCCTTTTTTTTTTTTTTTAAATACAAAGAAAAGTGAATCATTTTCTATTTGTAATGAATGTCTAATCCTTGCCTTTGTATAAGCTAACCCTATACATTGAACTTATTTTTTTCTTTTCTTCTCCAGCTGGAGACCAAGCACTAATTATGGTTCCAGAGCTATGTAAGCTAAGGTAATGTCATAGTTAATGTAAACACTGTAACAAGCAGATGTTGAAATATCAGTGGTTTAAAAGAAAATCTATTTCTTTCTCTCAGTAAAGTACCGATGGTTGGTGAGGGAGGAACTCTGCTCCAGGGAAACATTCAAGGACCCAGACTGACAGATTTACCATTTTCAATATCAGGCTTCCAAGGTTGCTATGCACATCAGTAGAATGGGGCAAAAAAGAGATAATTTACTTGTAATTTTATTTAATTAGTTAAACCTGAAAGTGGTGTAAATTCCTTATCTTACGTTCAATTTTGCTCTCTCCACCCTGCATTCTTCACATTATCTGACCTCAGGTTCCTAGGACATGATACTGCAGAAGTCTCCAGCCTGCTGTTTGACCTATGAATTTGCCTCCATAATGGCATGAGTGGGAGCTCTGGTAGCATAGTGCCTAAGGTACTTGACTGCTAACCGGAAGGCTGGAGGTTCAAACCCACCAGCCACTCCTTGGAAGGAAGATTGGGCAATCTATTTCTGTAGTGATATTGCTTTGGAAACCCAAGGAGGGGTCACTATGAGTCGGGTCCAACTCAAAGGCACATAGCAACAACATTCAATTTCTTTAGAAATCCTAATCACACGTCTGAACCAAAATGGAAGAAATGTATTTGGTTAGCAGCTAATCAGTCTTGATCTCTCCCTGACCTGTTACACATATAGTCTGATATTCACAATAATTCAGTAAAATTCCATTTTATGTATATGTGAACGGAGGCTTTGAAAGATTAAGTATACACCCTAAGGGTAATGAATGAGTTATAGTTAGTGGGCATCAATTTGGCTCTGATTCATAGTGACCCTACATATAACAGAACAAAACTCTGTCCAGTCCTCACAATCCTTGCTATACTTGAGGCCATTGTTGCAGCCACTATGCCAATCCATCTTGTTGAGGGTCTTCCCCTTTTTTTGCTCATCCTCCACTTTGTCCAACATGGTATCTTTCTCCAGGGACTAATCCTTTCAGACCACATGACCAAAGTGGCTGAGACAAAGTCTGGCCATCTTTACTTCTAAGAAGCATTGCTGCTATACTTATTCTAGGACAGATCTATTGATTTTCTGGCAAGTATTTCTGGCATGGTATTTTCAGTATTTTTTGCCAACACCACAATTCATAGGCTTTGACTCTTCTTTAATCCTCCTTACTTATTTTCTAGCTTTCACATACATATGAGGCAATTGAAAATATCATGGTTTGGGTTGTTGTTGTTGTTGTTATTTGCCATCGAGTCAGCCCCGACTCATAGCAACCTCTCCTTGGGTTTCCGAGGCAGTATCACTACGGAAGTAGGAATGCCCAACCTTCCTTCCGAGGCGTGGCTGGTGGGTTTGAACCGCCAGCCTTCTGGTTAGCAGTCAAGTGCCTTAGGCACTATGGTTTGGGTTAGGTACACCTTAATCTTCAAAGAAATGTTTGCATCATGACACTTTAAAGAGGTCTTTTGCAGCAGACTTGCCCTGTGCAATATGACATCTGATTTCTTGACTGCTGCTTCTGTGGGTATTGCTTGTGGATCGAAGTACAATTAAATCCTTGAAAACTTCAAATGTTTTTTCCGTATGTTGGGATGTTGCTTTTTGGTCCAGTTGTGAGGGTTTTTGTTTTCTTTATGTTGAGGTGTAATCCATACTGAAGACTTTTGTTTTTGATCATCATCCGTGTTTTAAGTCATGTTCACTTTCAGCTAGCAAGGTTGTGTCATCTGCATATTACAGGTTGTTAATGAATTAGTAAGTGGCAGTTATAAATAGAACCCAAGGCATTCTATCTCTAAAACTCATACACTGTTTTTCATACAATATGAAATTCCACTTATAAAGTACTTTTCTTCTTGTAAAGTTAGCTGCATGTAGTTATTTTATAAGTGAAGTCAGTGAAAAGAAATTATTTCATAATTTCTAATTCTAACCACTAATTTAAAAATAAGTAACCTGTTATCTGTTGTTTTGTTGTGACATAATACTAATATTTGTGTGATCTTTTTCACTAACATCTTTTTTTCTTTAATATGACAAAATAAATCACATTTGTCTATTTGGGAAATGGATTTACAGCTGAAATAAATTCTACAACTTTACTGTCCAGGAAAAACTCTGCAGAGATGGTTGAAATTTTCTAGCTATTGAACATTCAGTTGCCTCTTCTTGACCAAAGCAAAATCAAGAGACTTAGCAAGGTACTGAAATTAGCCAGCACCTTTTGAGTCCAAAGAGAAAAGTAAAGTATACTAAGAAGAAAATGACATGGATTCTCTTGGTTAATGTTGAGTAAGATTTTGAAGTCACTATTTAAGTGTCACAAATCACAGTCTAAGTCTGAATCATTAGAAAAAAGAATAAGTTTAATAAGGTGGTTCATTTTGTTATTGCTAATAAACAATAACTCAGTCATTTGTCACAATTAAGAAGAGAAATTATCCACATAAATTATTAACTATTTACTGTGCTCAGAATTTACAAGTACTCATAAGTCTTTACTATATTATATGCAATACACTACACCTGGTCATAAAGAACAGTTTATGTGCTTTTATGAAATACAAAAAGCAATCATTTGAAGGCAAAGTGACACATTTTGAAAAAAGCCTCCAACAACTTTGGGATAGGTAGCTCAAAACTAATTGCAAAAGTTTTTGACAGAGATACTAAATTATGGTTTATGAACCTACTCTTCCTTTATTCTCTCTCTCTCTCTTTCCCTTTCTCTCTCTGTTTTTATAGATTTTATAGATTTCATGTCATATTCACCTGTTCGTTGAATCAATCAATTTTACTCCAAGTTAAAAAACTGAGCTTAGGTAACATGACACAAAGAGGTAGAGATAAGCTACCACTGTCAACTTCTCAGAAAGGAATCTACAGGAGATCCTGGATAAAGTGGAAGAACAATGTGAAACAAAACTCAGAATAATAAAAAAAAAAAAGAGCAGGTTTTCAGGTCTGATAGAGCCTTGTGAGACCCCTAAGACTGTGACCCCTAGTTACCCCCCAGGTCTGGAATTGAACTCACTCCTGGGCTTCCAGCCAAACAACAAATAAGCATATGGGGTGAACATTAACACCAGGGATACATTCCTTAGAACAATCAATCATGGGTGAACAGAAGGGCAATATTTGCACAGGGAGGTAAATCAGAGGATGGGAATGTATAGAAAAAAAGGGCACAAGGAAGGAGTAATTATAGGGAGGAAGTGTGAAGAGAGCTGTTACATCCTGGAGATTGCAGTTAATGTTGTGAAACAAACTGTGTATGAAATTGTAATAGTTGGAGCTGTGTGTCAACTTGGCTGGACCCCAGTTGTGGGTGGTTGTTCCCATGATAGGATCAGATGACTGAGTTCTGAGTGGCTGGTCTGCCCAAGGGGAGTTTCCCTAGGGGTGTGGCCTGCTTGCAATGATATTCCAAGGACAATCTGGAAGAAC
>NW_006921792.1:5864508-5868201 GCF_000298275.1 Orycteropus afer afer | reverse complement strand
AATAAATAGAAAAATAATACTGTTTTATAATTAATACATTCATACTTTTAATTAATACTTTTAAGTCACTCTGATATCAGCCTTATACTATTTTCCTTTATGATCCATTTCCTATCTCTTATGTTTAGAAATTAATTTCCAATTAAGAATTCTGACTTCCTTTTAGGTTCCTATTCAATCTTCTCTCATATGTTTAGAAACTAGGGTGCAATTAAGAATTCTGACTCAAGGTTATAGTTCTTTCTTCACATCCTTTTATTCTGTCTTACTGTTCATCTTGTTTGATGTCATGGACTACATTTTCACATTCTTGATTAATCCTCAATCTGTTTATCTACTCCTGTGACAGACCGAGTACATTTTCTGTGATATATATACATACATGTATGTGTATATATATACACATACATACATATATATATATATATATATATATATATATTTGTAGGTGTAGAGATTAAGGCATTTGGCTGCTATCCCAAAGGTTGATGGTTTGAACCCACCAGCTGTTCTGTGGAAGAAAGATGAGGCAGTCTGCTTCCATAAAGATTTATAGCCTTGGAACCCAATGGGAGTTGCTGAGTTGAAATTGACTCAATGGTAGTGAGTTTTTTTTTTTTTTTTAATAGAAAGATGATAGATGATAGATAGAGATCAAGATATTCTTAAGTAATCTCCTTCTAATTATCTTGCCACTTTTTTTATTTAAATTTGTCCAGATTCAAATGTCTTTATTGTTCTTTTCTGTTCCTTCCTATTGTTTACTAATTTCCTACTTTTCTCTTTTTGACTTTTCCTGGCTATTGTCTGATCCTGTGATTGGTTCTTTCACTTTTTCCACTTAAACAGTGTCTTCTTACCATTAGGTAACATCCTAAAGTTCAGTGGCAATAAATAGTACATTCAAGTCTGGTACTATTAAATGTCAGCTGCCAGCAAGCTCTATTTTAGGAAACTAAAAATACTGAATATGGTCAGCTCTTCCCTTTTGAACTCTAATAAAAGGAAAAGGAAGAATTTATTAAATTATAATTTATAGTTACAAAGAGAACAGGAGACTAAAGTGAATAAAAGATGTTACACATTTTTAATAATGATGTATCAGCAAATTCATAAAACTCAATCTCAAGAGACTTCATACTCAAAAAAAAATCCTCACTATTATTGAGCCGGATCCAACTCATAGTGACCCCTCCTTGGGTTTCTGAGGCAGTATCACTACGGAAGTTGATTGCCCAACCTTCCTTCCAAGGAGTGGCTGGTGGGTTTGAATCGCCAGTGTTTTAATTAGCAGTCACATGCCTTAGGCACTACGCTACCAGAGTTCCAAAGAGACTTCATAGAACAATGCAAATGGGAAGTGAAAAAATTTATTTTGCAGACCTTGAAAAGCATTAAGAATTGGAGGCCTTGATATTACAGATTGGAGTATAAGAGTGGGAGTAGGTGCTATGTATTCTTTATGGGATTGAAAACAGATGTATTGGTAAAAAGTATGATAAAGAGTAGATGTAACCCAGGTCACTTCCTCATTTCATGCATCCTAGCAGCTACTCCTTCTAATGTTTTATTGTTTACCAGAAACAATAAAACCCAAGAGTCATCATAGCCTTGGAACCCAATGGGAGTTGCTGAGTTGAAATTGACTCAATGGTAGTGAGTTTTTTTTTTTTTTTTTAATAGAAAGATGATAGATGATAGAGATCAAGATATTCTTAAGTAATCTCCTTCATTATATTATATTATTATATTATATATTATATAATTATATTATATATTATTCATTATATTATATTCATTCCAGTTATATTATATTATCAGGGATAATAGTTACTGCAGAATGAGAGAGAAACAACTGCTTTCAAAACAAACAATGTACAGACAGAAAGATTAAGTGAAATTTGACATATAGAATGGTGGGACATCTCTTATTTAACTTCTAGGATGCTGGGAGCAGATATATATACCCCAGGCATGGAATAGGTGGATACTTTTATGGAGACACTAAATGACCCTATAGAAAAGACTTATAAAAACTGATATTTAAAGGTCCCCAAACTAAATGGATGAGTCCTTAACAGCTCATCTAAACTTTCTACGTGGAGAACCACCAGTTGACAATCTTCTTCCCCTATCCAACACAGAGCTTCTCTCAGTATTTTAATGTTCTGAATTTAAATAGTAAAAGTAGAACATCAGGTGTGTGTGTGTGTGTGTGTGTGTATGTGAATGTGTGTATATAGAGAAGGATCCAACTTTATGATAGCAATCAAAACAAAGAAATGGGGGGGGGAAGATAATTAAGAGAAAATATAGTCAATATATTTAGAGGAAATAAACTTTCCAAGTAAGCCAATCCAGAGCCTCTGTCTTCCCTTCTAAATCATGCTCTATGACCCAGGATTCTAGCCTCGCTGGCCTAAGGACACAGAGTCAGCTTCCAGGTTCTGCTCTTTCTCCTCTCTGGGTTGTTCTTTCAAAAGAAGATTACCATACAGTATGGGTAATAAGCATAGTGTACCATGCGTAAAGATTTAGGTGAGCTGTACTATGTCAGGATGCATGCTCAGGAGATTAGTGCTAAACTTTAGATGGGCTACAGATGGGAAGAGAGAAGAAAGACTGGCTAAGCATCTGGAGCTAGTTATTTGTTTTCTTGCCTCAAGCACTGCAAATGGAAGTTAGCCACAGGCCTGTTTTCCTGCCAATATACTTTGTCCAACTGCCTGTGTGGTCCATAGCAAATCTTTTAACACCCATGGACCTCTGTTTTTTCTTTTTCTTTTTCTTTTTTGTTCAATCTGAAAACTTGAGGCATTTGAACTTAATGATCTTTGAAGATCTTTCCAGCCGTAACATTTTATGATTCTTCATCTCTTTTTTATTTATTTATTGTTATTTTTTATACCCAATAACACATCCTATTTATTCATAGGGTCACATAAACAATGAATTTTGCAAAACTGTCCCTACAGATTTTCAAGTGACATTGATCAAGCACACATAAAGCTTCAGGTTAAAGTCATTTCCATGTCTTTTATTATTCTACCCTCTTAGAAGCCTTTAACCAGGTGAGCATAATACCTCATTGACCTGAGGGGCCTTTCTGGCAGTGAATCTGCATACTCTGGCTCATTTTTCCCTTACACTAAGTTAAGATGCCAAATCTAAAACTATTTTCCTATGCAAGATTTAGCATGGAAGGAATTATTGAAACCACAGGGTGGAAATTAATGATTAGCTTCAGATGCTATTAGCATACCAGCAGGAGAAAAGACTAAATGAGCTATGATCTGAAGTAAAATATGTCATCTTGGAAATTGCAAGTGAGATGGAGAAACAATGCTGGGTAATAGGGGAGGAGAAGGAATGAGCTATTAGACTGAGAAGCAGGGAGACAAGCATTTAAATTAAGAGGACAGGACAATGAGACAGCGTGCGTTAACATGCAAGAACCCAGACTGAAAGACACAGTGGTTAGTGATTACAGACAAGAAACAATCCATCAGCTGTGAAAGAACATAGCACTAAGGGACTAGGTAAAGAAGAAGATGCAAAGTACCATTTTTCCCCTTGGATAAAACAAGCAGACATAAAATTCATTCCAGAGACTCCTCCTTTCAGAAGCATCATTAATGGTTGTCATGAGTAAAAGGCTCACTATTCACAATATTATAAATAAAAAAAAATATG
>NW_006921792.1:5862267-5864338 GCF_000298275.1 Orycteropus afer afer | reverse complement strand
ACATATATATTAAAAGATAAATGAAAGCCACTCACTACCCTTTTGGCAAAGGTGGGTGTCAAAGTGCAATAATTTAAAATACATAATTTGTAGAGAGCTAACAGAATAGGATGCATATTGCAATGAACAGACTTTTGAAAATCTAGACTGGCTTTTGGGTTCAGTCTGATTATGTCAAATCAAGAACTGATTTTTTTATTTGGTTTTGGAAGGAAAGTTATGTGAGTTCTGCTGTATAACCTTGTTAACCTCACTGTGATGTGCAAGTTTTGCCTCACACTCTCCATCATTCTGCCCTGTGTCTCTGGGTCCAGGAAATTTGAGTACAGGATACAAAGATGTGTTATACAACCACAACTGTACTACAAACCAGGCCAGAAGAAATAAGTATAAATGTTTTGATTTGGTATAATTGAGAAGAGTTAATGAAACTAGCTAAGAAATTGAATCTGCCCCTCTGATAAGCAGGAAGTTTTTATTTGCTACGGAATCAATGTTTCTGATTCCTATAAATTTCAATGTTCACAGTTGGATTATGAATTACTACAGCAAATTCTGTTAAATCAAGAGGAAGCCAAGCCCCACATATTAGATTTACAATCTCACCACCTCTGTATCCAGATGTTAAATTAATAAAATAATAATAGTAATAAAACAGGAAGAAATTTATTTTTGCCTCTTGGTTGTTGTTGTTGTTAGATGCCCTCAAATCGGCTCCTACTCATAGCAACCCTCTGGACAACAGAATGAAACACTGCCCTGTCCTGCATTAGCCTCACAATCCTTGCTATACCTGAGCCCATCATTGTAGCCACTATCAGTACATCTCATTAAGGGTCTTCCCCTTTTGTGATGACCTTTCACTTTACCAAGCATGATATCCTTCTCCAGGGAATAGTTTCTTTCTGACACCATGATCAAAATAGGTGAGATGAAGTCTCATCATTCTTGCTTCCAAGGAATATTTAAGCAGCACTTCCTCCAGAAAAGATCTGTTAGCTCTTCCCGTAGGCCATGGTTCTTTCAGTATTCTTTGACAAAGCCAACACCACAACTCAAAAACACTCAAGTATGGTACTATTAAATGTCAGCTGCTGACAAACTCTATCTTAGGAAACTAAGAAAAATAGAACATGGTCAGCTCCTGCCTTTTAGAACTCTAATAAAATGAAAAGGAGCAATTTACTAAATTATAATTTATAGTTACAAAGAGAACAGGAGACTAAAGTGAATAAAAGATGTTTCTTCTTCATGGTGCAGCTTTCACATGCATGAGGCAATTGAAAATACCATGGCTTGGGTTAGTCACAACTTAGTCTTCAAGGACACATATTTACTCTTCAGCACTTTAAGGAGGTCTTTTGCATCAGATTTTCCCAATGCAACATGTCATGTAATTTCTTGAATACTGCTTCCAATTATATTGAAGGTTGTTGTTGTTGTTGTTTGGTGCCGTCGAGTCATTTCCAACTCATAGTGACCACATGCATAGCAGAATGAAATACTGCCCAATCCCGCACCAGCTCCATGATCCCTGCTATACTTGAGCCCATCATCGCAGCCACCATGTCAATCCATCTCGTTGAAGGTCTCCCCCTCTTTTGTCGACCCTCCATCCTACCAAGCATGACATCCCTCTCCAAGGAATGGTCCCTTCTGACAACATGACCAAAATAGGTGAGACGAAGTCTGGCCATTCTCGCTTCCAAGGAGCATTTCGGATGCACTTCCTCCAGGACAGATCTGTTACTTCCTTTAACAGCCCATGGTACTTTCAGCATTCTTTGCCAGCACCACAACTCAAAAACATCAACTCTTCTTCCGTCTTCCTTATTCATTGTCCAGCTCTCACAGGCATACAAGGCGATTGGTAATATCATGGGTTGTGTCAGGTTGTGAGGGTAGTCCTCAAGGAGACATCCTTGCTCCTCAGCACTTGAAACAGTTCCTTTGCAGTTGACTTTCCCAATGCTACACATTGTCTAATGTCCTGACTGCTGCTTCCATTGGCATCGATTGTAGAACCAAGCAACATGAATTCTTTGACAACCTCAATCTTCTCTCCATTTAT
>NW_006921792.1:5859624-5860482 GCF_000298275.1 Orycteropus afer afer | reverse complement strand
GTTTTTGAATTATCTTCAGTAAGATCTTACTTGTGTGCAACATTAATGATATTGTTCTATAATTTCCACAATCTGTGAGATCTCCTTTCTTTGGAATGGGTACAAATATGGATCGCTTCCAGTCAGTTGGCCAGGTAGCTGTCTTCCAAATCTCTTAGCACAACCAAGTGAGTGCCTCCAGTGGAGCATCTGTTTGTTGAAATATCTCAATGGATATTTCGTCAATTCCCACAGCCTTGTTCTTCGCCATTTCCTTCATTGTGCTTTGACTTCCTCCTTCAGTACCATTGGTTCTAGATCATATACCACTTCCTGAAACAGATGAATATCAACCAGTTCCTTTTGGTACAGTGATTCTGTGTATTCCTGCCATTTTCTCTTGATGTTTCCTGCATCATTCCATATTTTGCCCATAGAATCTCTGAATATTGCAACTCGAGGCTTAAATTTTTCCTTCAATTCTTTCAGCTTGAGAAATGCTAATCCCTTTTGTTTTTCAAACTCCAGATCTTTACACATTTCATTATAGTAATTGGTTTTGTCTGCTCAAGCTGCTCTTTGAAATCTTCTGTTCAGCTGTCTTATCTTGTCATTTCTTCCATTGTCTTTAGCTTCTCTCCGCTCAAGGGCAAGTTTCAGAGTCTCTTCTGTCATTCATTTTGGTCTTCTCTTCCTTTCTCGTCTTTTTTAGTGATCTCTTGCTTTCTTCATGGATAATCTTCTTGATATCCTCCCACAATTCTTCTGGTTTTCGGTTGTTTGTGTTCAATGCATCAAATCTATTCTTTAGATGCGCTCTAAATTCAGGAGGGATGTATTCAAGATCATATTTTGGCTCTCTTGGACTTATTTTAATTG
>NW_006921792.1:5812915-5859169 GCF_000298275.1 Orycteropus afer afer | reverse complement strand
GACAGCATTGTACTTCAGGACAGATCTTGAAACATCCTTTGTGATGATGAATGCCACGCCATTCCTCTTCAAACTGTCATTCCTGGCATAGTAGACCACATGGTTGTCTGATTCAAAATGGCCAAAACCAGTCCATTTCAGCTCACTAATGCAGAGGATATCAATCTTTATGTGTTCCATTACCTTTTTGACAATTTCCAATTTTCCTAGATTGATACTTTGTACATTCCATGTTCTGATGATTAATGGATGTCTACAGCTGTTTCTCTTCAATTTGAGTGGTGCCACATCAGCAAATAGAGGTCTCAAAAGCTTTACCTTATCCATAAAAGTAAGGCTGGGTTTACTCAGATGATGAAGCTCTTTCCCAGTCCTATTTTGAGAGCCTTCTATCCTAACTGGACTATTCATAAAGTTGCGCGATAAGTATCAAACAGTGTTTCTTTGCTATTCATAAGGTTTTCCTTGGCCAATTCTTTGAGAAGTGGACAGCCTCCTCCTTCTTCCTAGTCTGTCTCAGTCTGTAAGCTGGGCTGATACCTGTGCACCATGTGCCTCCCACTGGGTTAGAAACACCAGTAGCTTAGCCTTAAAACTCACATCAACACGTCACCACAGTAGGACAAACTGACAGACAAGTTTGTCTCCCTCTTGGAAACCTCTCGTACCACCCTAACCTGGGTCCCTGCAGCTGACTCCTCTGTCCAGATTCCTAGGCCTTTTAATCCCCTTTCTCCCACTCTCCCGCCTTGCTCCTTTGGGTGTGCCTGATTTCCCTCTCCTCACCTAGATCCCTGCAGCTGACTGCTCCTCTGTCCATATATATGGACAATATATATAAATGGATAATATGTCTATATTGAAGGTAGAAACAAGTAATATGAAATCTTTGACAACTTCAGTTTTTTTACTCCATTTATCTAGATGCTGCTTATTGGTCAAGTTATGAGGAATTTTATTTCCTTTATGTTATGGTGTAATCCATACTGCACACTGTAGTTTTTAATCTTTATCAGTAAGTGCTTTGAATCATCTTCACTTTTGGCAAGAAAACTGCATACTGCAGTTAGTTCATGAGTCTTCCTCCAATCCTGATGCCATGTACTTCTTCATTTAGTCCAGCTTCTCAGATTATTTGCTCAGCCCACATATAGATCAAGGTGAAAGCATACAACCCTGACACACTCCCTTCCTGATTTTAAACCATGCAATATCCCTTTGTTCTGTTTGAATGATAGCTTTCTAGTCTATGCACAGGTTCCTTATGAGCATATTTACATGTTCTGGAATTCCCATTCTTTGCAATGTTGTACATAATCTGTTATGATCCACGGAATTGAATGTTTTTGCGTAGTCTCTCTGCTATACTCTACCTTCAGCCAATATCCATCTGACATCAGGAGTGACATCCGTCTTTCCACGTCCTCTTCTATATCCAACTTGCACTTCTGGATTTTCCCTGTCAATACACTGCTGCAACCTGTTTTTAATAATCTTCAGCAAGATTTTACTTGTGTGTGATATTAATGATTTTTTTGTATGATTTCCACATTCTGTTGGATCATTTTTCTTTGGAATGAGTACAAATGTGGATCTCTTACAGTCAGTTGGCTAGGTAGCTCTCTTCCAAATTTCTTGGCACATATGAGTAAATACCTATAGCAGTTTGTTGAAATATCTTAATGGGTATTCCAACAATTCCTGGAGCCTTGTTCTTTGCCAGTTCCTTCAGTGAAGCTTCAATTTCTTCTTTCAGTACCATTGAGTCTTAATCATATGCCACCTCCTGAAATGGATAAACATTGATCAATTTTTTTGGTACAGTGACTCTGTGTATTCTCTCCATCTCTCCATCTTCTTTTGATATCATTCAATATTTTATTCATAGAATTTTTCAATATTGCACCTCAAGGCTTAAATTTCTTCTTCAGCTCTTTCAGCTTGAGAAATCTTGAGTGTATTCTTCCCTTTTGGTTTTCTGATTCTTGGTCTTTGCACATTTTATTATAGTAATTGACTTTGTCTTCTCATGCTGTGGTGGTTATGTTTGTGTGTCAGCTTGGCTGGGCCTGGTTGAGGGGCTGAGCAGCTGGTGGTAGTTAATCTCCATGAGGAGACTGGCAATCAACTCCATGGTGGGATCTACCACAAGCAGCTGGGTAGCTACCTTTGGGTATGTGGTCTACTTCCTGTATATAAGAAGAAGTCTTTGGGAATGGTCTCTAGCCTATGGTATGCTTGGACCCTGCATGTAGACATGTCATTTTTCAGCAGCCTGCTATGCTCTGCTGACCTTGGGACTTAAAATGGACTTAAGTCAACGGCCTGCCATGTGGTAACATCGGGACTGTGACTTTTTACTTGTCAACCTTGGGGTTTCTCAGCCTCAGCAGCCAGCAGCTGTCTGAGTGAAGAAATGCCTCTACCCCAGTGGGCCAGGAGCAGGAGGCAAAGCTGGACCCCAAGGGTGAGGGGCTTTCACCAAGCCCCTAGAGCCAGGTACTTTGAACTTGGACTTAAAGTCTCTAAATTGTAAGAATAAACTCCTGTTTGTTAAGGCCATCCCATTTGTGTTATATTCTTGTCAGAGCGGCACTTGGTAACAAGAACACAAGCTCTTCTTTGGAATCTTCTGTTCAGCTCTTTAATCTTGTCATTTCTTCTATTTGTTTTACTTACCCTTCATTCAAGAGCAAGTTTCAGAGTCTCTTCTGACATCCATTTTGGTCTTTTCTTACGTTCCTGTATTTTTAATGACCTTTTGCTATTGTCATGTATTTGTCTAGTTTTGGGTCATTGGTATTCAGTGTGTCAAATCTATTCTTCACGTGGTTTCTAAATTCAGATGGGATGTAATCAAGGTTATATTTTGGATCTCATGGACTTGTATGAATTTTCTTCAACTTTAACTTGAACTTGCATATGAACAGTTGATAGTCCATTCTACAGTCAATTCCTGGCCTTGTTCTGGGTGAAGATACTGAGCTTCTCCATCACCTCTTTCCACAGATGTAGTAGATCTGATTCCCGTATATTCTATCTGGTGAAGTCTATATGTTTAGCCGCCATTTATATTGTTGAAGAAGGTATTTGCAATGAATCAGTCATTGGTCTAGAAAATTCTATCATGCAACCTCCAACATCATTTAGATCACCAAGGCCATATTTTCCAACTCCTGGTGATTCTTCTTTGTTTCCAACTTTCACATTCCAATCACCAGTTATAATCAACACATCTCGATTGCATGTTTGGTCAATTTCAGACTATAAAAGTTGGTAAAATCTTCAATTTCCTCATCTTTGGCTTTGGGGGTTGGTGCATAAATTTGAATACTTGTAGTATTAACTGGTCTTCCTTGTAGGTATATTATCCTATTACTAACATGATTGTATTTCAGGATAGATCTTGAAACTTCTTTGAGACAATGAATGCCACTCCATTCCTCTTCAATTTGTCATTCCCATCATAGTAGATCATGTGGTTGTCTGATTCAAAATGGTCAAAACCAGTCCATTTCAGTTTTCCAATGCCAAGAATATCACTATTTATGTGTTTTGGTTCATTTTTTACAACATCCAGTCTTCCTAGATTCATACATATTATGTCCATGTTCTGAATATTAATGGACATTTGCAGCTATTTCTTCTAATTTTGAGTCATGTCATATCAGCAAATAGAGGTCCTGAAAGCTTTACTCCATGCACATTTTTAAGGTCTACTGTATTTTGAGGAGGCAGTTCTTCCCCAGTCATATTTTTAGTGCCTTCCAACATGAGGGGCTCATCTTCCAGCACTGTATCAGACAATGTTTCAGGGCTATTCATAAACTTTACCTGTAATATATCAGACAGTGTTTCACTGTTATTAATAAGGTTTTCACTGGCTAATTCTTTAAGAAATGGATGACCTCTTCCTTCTTTTGAGTCTCTCTTAGTTTGGAAGCTTTGCTGAAACCTCTCCATATTTGGTGACCCTGCTGGTGTGTGAAATACCAGAGGCATAGCTTCCAGCCTCACAGCAACACGCAATCCAATACAGTACAACAAACTGACAGACAAGTGGTGGGCCTCTTAGCTACACTCTTGAAAATTTAAGATATTTAATTTTACCTATAGCTTTTTATTTCAAGAGATAAGAAAATAAACCTTAAAAAAATAATCAATGATAGGATTTTTAAGCAAATTTTCATTTTATCAATAGTATTACCAGTCTGCTAAATTAAAGACTTTTTAATGTTTTATTTACCACAAGTGGGGCTGCAAAGATGAATAAGATAAAGTCTGTCTCTTCCTGTAGTCAGACTCTAATATGGGAGTCAGACTTTTACAATGATAAGTTTAGAACATGAGAAAAGTGTTGCATTATTGATGGGTATCAGAAACAGTGGGGAGGCCAGAGATGGCATGATTAGCTTTCCTGGGTGACAAAAATAATTCTTCACAGAGAAGAAGATACTTGAGCTCCCACTTGAAGAATAAGAATGTTTTGGCAACTTGTCAAAGTGCAGAAGGTTCTTTGAGGCTTGTCAGCTTCAAAGCAGCATCTGTATAGGCTTGTTAGTGTGAAAGAATGTGGGTAGGGGATCTGTGTGCTTTTCCATATGACTGGAACATAAGGATTAAGGAACATGGCTAGTGAACAATACATAGGGACTTAATCAATTTACAATAATGAAATGACATAAATATATAATCTAATTACCTACAGTCTTGGATTTACCATCAGTTTAATGCCAAACGTCAGGATTTTATTTTATCACAAGAGCGTTTGACTTGCTTTACTCTGCCTGAGTGGATCTTGGTGATCAATGATAATATACATTTCTGTCAAGCAAGTCAAATTTGTCATCGCTGACTAGTTTCATCTATTGATTTGCTTTTTATTAAGTCAGCTAGCTCCACAGATGCCTGAGAAAGGGCAACAAAATAGATCCTATTTCATATGCAACATAGGTGGCTCAGATTAGTGGTGCTTTGTAACTGGTAATATCATAGCTCTTTTCTCCTTATTTTTAGATTTAATGAATTTCTAAGCCCTTCATATGCCTTCTTTACTAACTAGTGAAAACAATTATTCAGACAGATGGTTTATTTAAAGAAAGTAGTTACTTTCGTATTCCTTGGGGATAGAGCCATATGCTCTGATTGGGGGTGGAGAGCTTGCAGATTTCCCTATAACCTGTGGATTCTTTCCTACCCATTACTTGGACTATGATATATTATTCTCTGTGGAATAACAGCTGTTTCACATTATCTTTTCCATCAACATATGTAAAATATGCAAACACAGCCTAGTGTAATGGATTGAGGCCAAAGTTCATAATCCTCTGTCTTCTGTCCCTTCCCCACCCTCACATTTTGGGTCAAAGTTTGGAACTGGCATTAGTAAAACTAGACTGAAGTTAGCTTTGTGATTTCTAAAATTCTCAAAATTAACAAAACATTTTCTATCCTGAAAGTTGTCCCTCAATTTTGTTTCCAGTTTATTAAAGATTCATAGCACTTGCTCTATTTTCTTAACATTCTATCTTTTACTCTAAGAAGCTGACAATATTATGATAGTCTCATATACAATTGAAATATCTAATTTGCAAATTTGTTATCCCCATCCATAGCCTTAAATTTTTCTGCTGGGTCAAGAACAGTAGCATGTTATAACAGCTAATTAAGGAAGGAAGACATAGAGCAGATTACAAAAGAAAAATACTAGTGGGATAGCAATGAGCTAGGAACCACATAAGTAAGAAAAATCCTGAGAGCATAAAATTGGAGATCAGTGTATGGTGGGAGGCTGAAATTCTCTGTAAATGACTATAAGCCAGAAATCTCCCGCTTAATATGTCTCTTAATGTTCTTTATCTTAATCAGCATTGATTTCTGAAGGATCAAGAAGAATGTTCACAAAGCCAAACAAAGCCATAACCAGCAAAATTCACAGAACAAATAGAGAACTTTCATTGCACCAACACAAGGAAATGGAAGAATCTGTGATGGAATGCTCAAAATAATTTGAAAGACCATGACTACTTTGCATTCTTCCCCACATCCACCTCCCCTAAAGAAGGCCAATTGTAGTAAGAAACATTGGCAAAATTATTTGCCTGTACAATACCATGCCAATGTTAATAGATAATAGTAAGTATTAGCACTTGCATAGCACTTTTTATGTTTCTTATATCTAATAAATGGTTATTATACATTTGTCTTCACTAAGGTTGTGGTCATATATTGGGAGCAAAGATCATAAAAATTCACCTTGTTCAAAATTCATGTTCTACTATGCCTGTGGATAACTACTTCTGATTATACTGTTCATAAAATTTAATGATTTAAGTTGTGTTGAAATATTTATAAACTGGGGAGTAAAATAATAAAAATATACATGAGAAGGGTCAATTTTAACTATTAAATTTACAAATAACTATGAACATTAATGCTGTTTTTACGTGTCATCAAGTCTGTTCAATGTTTCCTTCATCATACACAGTCTTTATTAAAGGAAATAATCCAATCAAAGCTATTAAAAACAGCATGGCTTACAATAGTTAAAAAAAAAAATAAGAAAATAAACAATTAATTTAAATGTTTAATGTTGTTGTTGCTAGTTGCCATTAAGTTGCCTCCAACTCATAGCAATTTATGTAAAACAGAATAAAACACTATAAGATCCTTCACCATCCTCATGATACTATGTTTGAGCCATCATTGCAATCACTGTGTCAATTCATCATGTTGAGAGACTTCCCTTTTTACGTTAATCCTCTACTTTGCCAAGCATGATATCCTTCTCCAGGAATTGGGGCTTTCTGACAACATGATAAAAGTAGTGAGACAAAGTCAGGCTATTTCTGCTTCTAAGGGACTTTCCTGCAGCACTTCACCCAGGACACATTTTTTTTCATTCTTCTGGCAGTGAGTGGTATTTTCAGTATTTTTTGTCACTGCTACAGTTCAAAGCATCAACTCTTCTTCACTCTTCCTTATTCATTGTCCAGCTTTCAAAGTCATCTGAGGCAATTGAAAATATCATGGCTTGGATTAGGTACACCTTAGTCTTCAAAGTGGGAGCTTTGTTGGTGTAGTGCCTAAGACATTTGACTGCTAACCAGAAGCCTGGTAGTTCAAACCCACCAGTTGCTCCTCAGAAAGAAGATTGGCAATCTACTTCTATAGAGATACCACCTCAGAAACCCAGGGTAGTGTTGCTATGAGTCAAATTGACTTGATGGAAGTGAGTTTGGCTTTTTTGGTTTTGAATCTTTAAAGTGATATCTTTGCTTTTTAACACTTAAAGAGATCTTTTGCAATAGATTTGCCCACTGCAATACAATTTCGGATTTCCTGATTGTTGCTCCCATGGGATTGTGAATCCAAGTAAAATGAAATCCCTGACTTCAATCTTTCTCCATTTATCATGGTGTTGCTTAGTGATCCAATTGTGAGCATTTTTGTTTTCTTTATGTTGAAGTGTAATCCATATTGAACACTGTAGTCTTTGGTCTACATTTGTAAGTGCTTCCAGTCTTCTTCATTTTCAGCAAGAAAGGCTGTGTCATCTGCATATCACAGGTTGTTAATGAGTCTTCCTTAAAATCTGATGTGTTCTTCATATAGTTCGGTTTCTCAGATTATTTGCTCAGCAGACCAACTGAATAAGCATGGTGAAAGAAGACAATCCTGACATACATCCTTCCTGATTTAAACCATGCTGTATCTCCTTGTTCTGTTTGAATGACAGCCTCTTGGTCTATGTATAGGTTCTTCATGAGAACAAGTAAATGTTCTGGAGTTCCCATTCTTTGCAATGTTATCTATAATTTGTTATGATGTTGTTGTTTTGTTATGTCCTGTTGAGTCGGACCCAACACATATAACCCTTCCTTGGGTTTCTGAGGCAGTATCACTACGGAAGTAGATTGTCCCGGATACACATAGTCAAATGTCTTTGCATAGTCAATAAAACACAGGTAGACATCTTTCTGATATTCTTTGCTTTCACCCAAGTTCCATCTGACATCAGCAATGATATCTTTTGTTCCATGTCCTCTTCCGAATCAAGCTTGCATTTCTGGAATTTCCCTGTCAGTATACTGCTGCAAACATTCTTGAATTATCTTCAGCAAGATTTTACTTGTGTGTCATATTAATGATATTATTCAGTAATGTCCACATTCTGTTGGATCATCTTTCTTTGGAATGGGCACAAATATCTATCTTTTCCAGTCAGTTGGCCAGGTAGCTGTCTTCCACATCCTTGGCATAAATAAGTAAGTGCCTCCATTGCTGCATCCATCTGTTGAAACATTTCAATCAGTATTCCATCAATTCCTGGAGCCATGTTTGTTTGTTTGTTTTTGTTTTTTGCCAATTCCTTCAGTGCAGCTTGGACTTTTTCCTTCAATACCATTGGTTCTTGATCCTGAAATAGTTAGCATTGGCCAATTCTTTTTGATTCAGTGATTATGTATGTTCCTTCCATTTTCTTTTGATGAGTCCTGCACTGTTCAATATTTTGCCCATAGAATAATTCAATATTTTAACTCAAGGCTTGAATATTTCTTGAGTTCTTTCAGCTTGAGAAATGCTGAACATGTTCTTCCCTTTTGATTTTCTAACTCCTGGTCTTTGCACGTTTCCTTATAATACTTTATTTTGTCTTCCAAAGCTGTTCTTTGCAGTTTTCTGTACAGCTATTTTATTTCACATTTTTCCATTCACTTTAGCTACACTCTGTTCAAGAGAAAGTTTCAGAGTCTGTTCTGATATCCATTTTGGTCTTTCCTTTCTATCCTGGAAATGAATATTTGCTTTCTTCATGTATGATGCTCTTGATGTCATTGCACAATTCATCTTTGGTCATTGGTGTTCAATGTGTCGAATCTATTCTTCATATGGTCTCTAAATTCAGGTGGGGTATAATCAAGGTTGTATTTTGGCACTTGTGACTTATTTTAATTTTCTTCAGCTTCAACATGAACTTGCTTATGAACAATTGATGGTCTGTTTCACAGTTAGCTCTTGGCCTTGTTTTAACCAATGATATTGAGTTTCTCCATCTCTTTTGTCCACACATGTAGTCATTCTAATTTCTGTCTATTTCATCTGGCAATATCCACATATATAGCCATATATTGAAAAAGGTACTTGCAGTGAATAAATATTTGGTCTTGCAAAATTCTATCATGCAATCTCCAGTGTCATTTCCACCACCAAGGTCATGTTTTCCACTTACAATGATTCGTGTTTGTTTCCAACTTTCCAATAATTATCAATACATCTTAATTGTAATTTTGTTTCCAACTTTCCAGTAATTATCCATACATCTTAATTGTAATTTTGGTCAATTTCAGACTGTAGAACTTGTTAAAAATCTTCAGTTTCTTCATCATTGCCTTTAGTCATTGGTGTGTAAATTTGAATAAGAGTACTAGTAAGTGGTCTTCCTTATAGGTGTATGTATATTATCCTACTCTGACAGCATTGTGCTTCAGGATAGATCTTGATATGTTCTTTATGATAGTAAGTGCAAGGCCATTTCTCTTCAATTTGTCATTCACATGACTCATCTGTCAGTTTACTGGACTGTGGTTGCTTGTGTGTTTCTGTGAGGCAGGGTGTAAGACTAGGAGGTCACTTCCTGGACAGGCTTTAGGAAAGCTTCCAGACAAAGACAGACTGGTAAGAAGGACAGGGCCATCAACTTTGGAAAAACTGGTCACTGAAAACATTACGAATAGCAGTGAAAGACTGATATATTATGGTCTTCCATGTAAGCATATGAATATTATCTTATCAATAATAGCATTGCACTTCAGGACTTGTCTGGAAATGTTCTTTTTGATTATGACTGTGATGTCATTCCTCTTCAATTTGTCATTCCCATCACAGTAGACTATTAGGTTGCCTGATTCACAATGGTCAATATCTGTCCATTTCAGTTCACTAATGCTTAGGACCACCACTTGTCCATCAGTTTGTTGTACTGTGGTGGTTTGTGCATTGCTGTGAGATTGGAGGATATACCACCAGTATTTCAAATACCAGCAGGGTGACCCAAGGTAAACAGGTTTCAGAGAAGCTTCCAGACTAAGCTGCAGGGGCTATCCACTTCTCAAAGAATTAGCCAGTGAAAACCTTATTAATAGTAGTGAAACATTCTGATATATTACTGGAAAACTTTATAAACAGCCGGGGAACATCCTCTGATATAGTGCTGGAAGATGAGCCCCTAAGGTTAGAAAGCACTCAAAATATAACTGGGGAAGAGCTGCCTCCTCAGAGTAGAGCTGACCTTAATGATGTAGATGAAGTAAAGCTTTTGAACCTCCATTTGCTGATGTGGCATGATTCAAAATGGGAAGAAACAGATGCAAACATCCATTAATAATCAAAACATGCAATGTATAAAGTATATATCTAGAAAATCTGGACATTGTCAAAAATGAAATAATGTATAAAGTATAAACCTAGACAAATTGGAAGTTGTTAAAAATGAAATGGAACACATAAAGATCTATAGCTTTGGCATTAATGAGCTAAAATGGCCTGGTTTGGGCCATTTTGAATCAGATGACTGTACAATCTACTGTGCTAAGGTAAAAAATTGAAGAGGAATGGTATGGCTTTCATCATCACATTCTTGAAAAAGAATGGTTCAAGATCTATCCTGAAGTATAACGTTGTCATTGATAGGATAAAATCCACATGCCTACAAGGAAGACTAGTTAATACTACTATTATCCAAATTTACACAACCACCAAAGCCAAATATGAAGAAACTGAAGATTTTTACCAGCTTCTGCAGTCTGAAATTGACCAAACATTCAATCAAGATGTGTTGATTATCACTTGTGATTGGAATCCAAAAGTTGGAAACAAAGAAGAATCACCAGTAGTTGGAAAATATGGCCTTGGTGGTAGAAAAATGTGGGAGATTGCATAATAGAATTTTTTAAGACCAACAACTTATTCTTTGAAAACACCTTTTTTCAACAGCATAAACAGCAGCTATACTCATGGACTTTGCCAGATGGAGTACACATGAGTCAGATTGACTGCATCTGTGGAAAGAGGTGATGGAGAAGCACAATGTCTTCAGCCAAAACAAGGCCAGGAGATGACTGTGGAACAGACCACCAACTGCTTATGTGCAATTTCAAGTTGAAGCTGAAGACAATTAAAACAAGTCCACAAGAGCCAAAATGGGACCTTGATTATATCCCCCCTGAAACTAGAGTCCATCTAAAGAATAGATCTGATGCATTGAACACCAATGACCAAAACCCAGAGGATGGAATGACATCAAGAACATCATCCATGAAGAAAGCCAAAGGTCATTAAAAAAGCAGGAAAGGGAGAGTTCTGGGAAGATGGTAGAATAGGCAGAAAAACTACACAGATTCTCTTCTACAAAGAAAAGGGGAACAAATTAACACGGATACAGAAGATAATTCTGGAGCCCTAAAATGTAAAAGAAAGGATACAGAAGTGGATTGGACTCTAACTAGTAGAAGAACGTGCATGAAAACACCAAAAAAGGAGACATACCAAGCTGCAGTCTGTTAGCAATCCTAAAGGAATGGACACCTTGGATATTGCCAAGTGGTGTAAGGATCTAAGAATTAACCTAAAAATTGGCCCTACTAACCAGGGGATGCATGGAGGACTACACTCATAGCTGGGGAATAAAAAGGGAAGCAGAAAAGAAAGAGGAGACAGGCTGAGTTGTGGAATTTTGCTTGTCCAAAGGGGGCAGTCATTTTGAATGTTTGCAAGTGGTTTGAACATTTTGGATATTTAAAGTGACAGTGTTCTCTCAGATTCCAGGGGCCTAAGAACAGGGTTTCACTTGCCAGGGACCATAAGGAAATTCTGGACATGAAAGACTGGAAAGGTGCAATATTCCCCTTGTTACTCTTACACCCCACACACTCTTGGTGAAAGGAGTTGTGGCCATCCCTCATTCCCACTGAACTTCTGGGCCAGCAGGAATCCCAACCCAGTTTGTGTGCTCTGACAGAGCCTGGGTGCCCTTCCCTGCCCAAGATTTTCTTTTTCTTTTTTTTAATTTCTTTTTTTTTTTGTCTGTTTTAAAATGATGATGATGATGATGATGATGATGATGGTGATGATGTCTCATCTTTTATTATTAAGAAGCCCTGATAGCACAGTGCCTAGGACCTCAGACTGCTAACCAGAAAGTTGTTGGTCCAAACCCACCAGCCATTCTGCAGAAGCAAGATTAGGCAATCTACTTCCAAAAGATTTACTGCCTTGGAAAACCAGTGGGGGTCACTATGAATCAGAATTGACTCAGTAAAACCAAATGGTTTTTTGGTTTGGTTTTACTATTATTATTTATACTTCCCTTCCTAGATTCTAGTTTTCAGCTTTTTCTCTCTTCCCTATTCTTAGTTCCCATTTTTTTTTCTTTCTCATGGTTTTCCCCATTCCTTATTTTTCTTTTTTCATTTTTCTCACATTTTCCCAAATTATTCTGCTACACTACCTCTTTGCTCTTACTGCCTCCTCACCAGATATTGTGCATTTTATTTATTTATTGTTATCTTTTCTTTTTTTGATGATTGTTCCTGTGTGCTTATGTGGTGTGCATTTGTCCACTTCCTTTTACTTTTTTCATGTTTTTTTTTTTTTTTTTTTTTTTGTTCTTGTCTAACTGAGTGGGAGACAGCAACTGTGCCCAAACATCACAAACATACCTGCACCTCCTGCAGCTCCACTTACTGAGTGAAAGCCACCATTTCCTTCTATACCAACTGGTCAATGATAAATTACCACCAAGAAAAGCCTAATTCATCCTTAACTGCTCTTCACAAACAGTTAGCAGAGATCTAAATATAACAATGTCATAATATCTCAGAGACAACAGGCCATCACAGTCCACACAAAGAAGGAAGACAAAGTGGTGGAAACAAAGGACCAGGATACAAAACCAGAACACATCCCTGAGGAAAAAGCAGCATTGGAACTCCCTGATAAGTAATTCAAAAGAACTCTACTTAGGTATCTTTAAAAGATTGAGAGACCTATTATGGAAAACACTGACAAAATTAAGGAAAACACAGAAAAAACCCTAGAAAATTTTAGTGGAAAATACAGGAATAAAATGACAAAATAAATGAAAAATTAGAAATGATACAAAATCTACAAACAGAAATCCAGAAGATTAATATTAAACTTTCAGAAATAAATAACACATTGAGAGGACAAAGGAGCAGAACTGAATCAATGGAAGACAGAATTAATGAAGACAAATACCTGAATACTTCATTGGAAAGGGATCAATTAGAAAAAGATCAAAACAAAATGAAGAAAGCCTAAGGTTCATGTAGGATACCATCAAAAGGAATATCCTACATGTAATTGGAATTCCAGAATAGGAAGAGAAAAATAAAACCACTGAGAAAAATGTCCAAGGTTTGTTGCAAGACAACTTCCCTGATATGATGAAACATGAGAATATATCCATTCAAAAAGTCCAATGAAACCCAAACAGGATAGACCCCAAAAGAAATCACCAAGACATATCATCATTAAACTTATGAAAACCAAAGACAAAGAAAGAATCCTGAAAGTATCATGGAAAAAACAAAAAGTTACCTGCAAAGGACAACCAATAAGAATAAGCTCTGATTTCTCAGCAGAACCATGCAAGCAAGAAGGCAATTGGATGGTATATATAAAACCCTGAAATACAAAAATGTCCAGCCAAGAATTATATACCTGAGAAAATTATCCCTCGAATATGATGGTAAAATAAGGAGATTTCCAGATAAGCAGAAATTAAGGGAATTTGTTAAAACCAGACAAATCTTCCAAGAGATACTAAAGGGAGTCCTTTGAACAGAGAACCAATAATAGCAAACAACAACCAACCATTAATATTCAATATGACATAATCCAGAAACCACAGTTATGGACATATCCAAAGTGAAATGAGCTTACAAGATTGTAAACAGAGAACCAGAGACATCAATAGGCAAATAAGGACCCTTACAAAACAAAAAAGGGAAAAAATAGTGTAGTTACAAAACTTCTAAACTTTGAGGAAGTCTAAACTTTGAGGAAGTCAAGAAAGTTGAAAGATACAATGGACTGTCCTAAACTTGGGGAGAAAATTATAAATCACTGGGTAACCTCAAAAAGAAATGATGAATCTTCACATCACAATAAAAAAGAGGACAAGCACAAATATTTAGCAAACACTAAAACAATAGAAAGAGCTCTGGTAGCATAGTGCCTAAGGCACATGATTGCTAACCAGAAGGCCAGTGGTTCAAAACCACCAGCCACTCCTTGGAAGGACGGTTGGGCAATCTACTTCCGTAGTGATACTGCCTTGGAAACCCAAGGAGGGGTTGCAATGAGTAGGGTCTGACTTGACAGCACATAACAAAAAAAAAAAAAAAAAAAAAAAAAAAAATAGCAACAAAGGAAATGATAATATGATTCATAAACATAATGAGCTCAGCACAGAAAATTTTATCGAACAAAGAAACAAACAACTCCATGAAAAAACACATAACAAAATGACAGCAACCAATTCATACTTCTTGATAATTACACTGAATGTCAATGGATTAAATGCACCACTCAAGAAATGGAGAGTTGCAGACTGGATAAGAAAACATAACCCCTCAATATGCTGTCTACAAGAGGCATACATTAGACACACAAACAAATATAGACTAAATATAGACGAAATATCAAAGGTTGGAAAAAGAGAGATCAAATCTATAGCAAATGGAAACCAAAAAAAAAAAGAACCAGGCAAGGATGTCCTCTATCACCACTTCCATTCAACATTGTACTGGATGTGCTAGCGAGGGCAATAAGGCAAGAAAGGGAAATCAAAGGCATCCAAATTGGTAAGGAAGAAGTCAAACTATCCCTATTTGCTGATGATATGATGCTATACCTAGAAAACTCAAGAGACTGAGTCAAAAATCTAGTGGAATTAATTGAGAGATTTAGCATCGTGGCAGAATACAAGATCAACATCCAAAAATCAGTTGGATTCTTCTACACCAGCAAAGAGATTGCTGAAAAAGAAATAAGGAAATCAATGTCATTTACAATAGCTACCAAAAGAAATAAAATACTTGGAGATAAATCTTACCAGGGAAATAAAAGACCTGTACAAAGAAAGCTATAAAAGACTACTTCTAGAAACCATGAGATCTACATAAATGGAAGAACGTCCCATGCTCGTGGATAGGAAGATTGAACATGTCGAAAATGTCCATTCTACCCAAAGTGATTATACATTCAATGTAATCCCGATCCAGATCCCATCAACATTCTTTAAGGTTATGGAAAAACCAATTACTAACCTTGTATGGAAAAGAAAGAGACCTCAGATAAGCAAAGCACTATTGAAGAAGAACAAAGTAGGAGGTCTCACACTCCGAGATCTCAAAACTTACTATACATCCATAGTCATCAAAACTGCCTCATATTGGTTCGAAGACACATGGACCAATGGAATAGAATTGAGAACCCAGGGATTGATCCGTCAACCTGTGGTCAACTGATCTTTGACAAAGGGTCAAAATCTATTAAATGGAAAAGAGATTGTGTGTTTAACAAATGTGCTGGAAAAACTAGATATCCATTTACAGAAAAAAATGAAAGAGGATCTGTACCTCAAACATATACAAAAACTAACTCCAGATGGATCAAAGACTTAAATGTGAAACATAAAATTATAAAGTTCCTCAAGGAAAATCTAGGAGCAAATTAAGGAGCCCTAATATATGGCATAGGAGCTCTGGTAGCCTAGTGCCTAAGGCACTAGACTGCTAACCAGATGGCTGGTGGTTCAAAGACACTAGCCACTGCTTGGAAGGAAGGTTGGACAATTTACTTCTGCAGTGATACCACCTCGGAAACCCAAGGAGGGCTCACTATTAGTTGGGCCAACTTGACAATACATAACAACAACAACAATATATAGCATAAATAGACTATCAAGCATAACCTAAAATGCACAAATAGCAGAAGAGAAACTAGATGAATGGTACCATCTAAACATTAAATTTTTATGTCCTTCCAAAGACATCTCCAAAAGAGTCAAAAAAGAAACTACAGATTGGAAAGAATATTCAGCAATGACATATCTGACAAGGGACATATCTCTAGAATTTATAGAAAACATGAAGATCTCAACAACAAAAACACAAATAATCCAATTAAAAATGGGCAGAAGACATGAATAGACACTTCATCAAGGACAATATTCAGGCAGTCAACAAGCAAATGAAGAAATGTTTATGATCATTAGCCATTAGAGAGATCCAAATCAAAACAACAATGAGATACCATCTTTCTCCAGCACAAGTAGCAGAGTTCAACAAGATGGGAAATAATGAATGCTGGTGAGGATGCAGAGATATTAGATTCTCATACACTGCTGGTGGGACTGTCAAATGGTACAATCATTGTGGAAAGCAAGATGGCAATTCTTTGAAAAGTTGGAATTAGAAATACCATTGGACCCAGCCACTCCATTACTAGGTATACATCGTAAAGAAGTGATAGCCAGGACAAGAACAAATATATGCACAGCCATGTTCATCGCAGCACTATTTACAATAGCCAAAAGATGGAAACAACCCAGGTGTCCATCAGCTGAGGAATGGATAACCAAACAATGGTACATACACACGATGGAATATTATGTAACCCTAAAGAATAACCTAGAATCTGCAAAACACTGCATAACATAAATGAACTTGGAGAACATTATTCTGAGTGTAATAAGTCAATCACAGAAGGACAAATATTGTATTAGTCCATTATTGTAGAAGTCAAGAAAAGGTTTACATATTGAAGGAATTTTTCTTTTTTTTTGGTTAGCAAGGGTGAGAGGGGAGGGCAGGGAACACTATTAGATAGGTAAAGACAAGTATTGATTTGGGTGAAGAGAAGAACAATGTACCAAATGTGAGTGATCAACAGAGTGGCATTTTGGAAGACGAAGACATAGAGAGGTACATAGGAGGTACAGACAACAAAGATGAACCCTCTTGCACATAAAGTACTGCATTGTCAGTGAAGGCAAACATGGATATACAGGTGGATAGAAGGATGGACAGGTTGCATTTTTAGGTTTGTCTATTCAGGGGGGAGTGTGCCCAAGACCATGTATAGTATTGGCAATGTTTCTAGAAAGGTATTGTATGTTCTGTAAGAATTCCCAGGCATATAGTAGAGCTGACAAGGGGTAAGGTTGTAGTCATTTCTTGACCACAGCCAGCTACCCAGAGGGAGTGAATTGTTGGACCTGTGGGCTGAGGACCATAGTCGCGGGGACATCAGGCACAGAAATGACAATTTGTTCATCTTATTGCATATTATCAAGGATCCATGTTGATTACTCTTATTTCTGGTGATGTTAACTTTGATCACTTGGTTAAGGTGATGTCTACTGGGTTACTATCTTTCTATTTGTAGTTAATAAATATCTTATAGTTGATAAGTATCATCTATTGTATTACCCTATTGCTTCTCATACTTTCACCTACCACTTTTAGCATCCATCAGAGGATCTTGTTTCATTCATTTAAAAAAAAAAACTTAATTGTTTGGATTTTGCCTAGTGGTGATTTTCTCCTGGCATGAAATTTGAATCAACAACAGGAAAAGTCCTCTTCCATTCCAGCAGATATTTAATATCCCTTAATACTGCTCTTTCCATGAAGCAGCATTAGATTTCATGGAAAATGGTACTTAGATTTAGTGAGAAATGGCTCACCACTTTTCTTAGCCATCTATTTTAATTTAGGACTAAAATAGAATCGGCAAAAAATCAAACTCTGCCCATGCCCCTTATATGTATATTCCCTGAAGTATCTGATGATGGCAGAAAACATCAGCAACATTCCTTTCAGTATGATAAATGTCAAGAGCCGAACAAACCTCATTGATTTTATTAGGTGTCCTTGTGTTTGTGCTTTTAATGAAACAAATTTGATTACGTGTAAGGATAAACTCTTCATATTCTCTTTGTTTTATTATATTTTACCCTGTCTTTTCTTAAGTTGTTTCTTAAAGAAATCATAGTAGTAATCTGAAATAGTACATTTCTCAATACCAAAGGAAACATTTCAACCACGGAAAACTTGCAGAATTTAGTGATTAAAAGAACTCCTCATCTCCCCATCCTATTAAGACAAAGGATTAAGAGAAGCAGTTTATGATGTAAGCTTGGCTATGCCTCTATATTCATGTGTTTATCCTAGAGAAAATCTTGAACTCTTTTAGATTTCAGTTTCTCTAAAACAAAGTAACATAAGTGACTTCTAAGATCAGACATTTCCTAGGGCTTCCAAAATATTATTTACTCAAATGATACAGGTGAGCTGTAAAGTAGACAGCTAAGCATGGTTAAACATGATTTTTTTCTACATATACATTTATAGATTTTATTTATTAGTGACACTATTTGTAATTTCACTTATCTTTGTTCAAAATTAATTCTGTCAAATGAGATAAGTAAAAATTGCATTAATCCTTAACAATGTGTACATGAAAGGGTTTCTTTCATTTTCAAATTACTTCAAATATTCAATATTGCACAAATTATATGAAGCCAAAAACAAAAAAAAAAAGAAGATATCATGGCTCCCTCATTCGTTCCTCTAGCATATATACAGCATTCACAGTGAGTGTTCTTTTCATTTGCATTTGTGTTTAAATTTGCCCGTATCAGAACAACCTTAGGGAAATTTTTATAATAAGAAAATTTAGTCTATGTTTTCCCCATTTTCCTTCTTTACTAAATTCTACATACAAAACTAAACATCCTTTGAAATTAGGACCTTTGTCTTAGCCATCTCTGTATTTTCAGTAGCTTCTACTGTATTATCATTTAGGCATTCAGAAAATGTTTTGCTGAACTGAATGGTACTGAAAGAAATGGAAAGAAAGACCATCCCTGGTTAGTCATGATATATTTGTACATGGATCCTGGAGACATAAGGTCAAATCACAGCTCAGTCATACAAAAGCTAAGTGACATAGCCACTTACATTGCTCTCAGTTTCTTGACTAAAAGTATTTAAAAATAAAAACTTAACTTATCAAGTTGCTGTGCAAATTAAATGATGGTATATTGAACCTTCTCTCTCACAATAGAATATATCTTCATTATATGAAAATGTGCCACTAGTAAGCAACAATATTAAAGAATTTCTGGAACATAGAGTACAAATATGATTAGTTCAAAAGTAAATCAAAGTATTGTAGTCCAAAACATACAAAACAAGCTGGAGCAAATTCAAGCAAGATGAAAATTTACCATGATATTCCGTGTTCTATGTCAAAAGATCTTATTCTTAAACCTAGGCCAACATAATTCTCTACTTTTTTTTTTCCTAAAATAAGCATAAATTCCATCCTAAGGAAGATCTCTTCTGCAGGTACTATGATCAGAGGAAAGAGAGCATAGCTGAATATTTCAAATTAATAAAGGGAGGAAAAAGAGTTCTGTCTGTAAAAAAAAATTACTGAAGTATCACATACTCTCTTACATAGGAAATTGGTAGTGCACAACTTGTTACAGATCTCAGTACAGCAAAATCTGTCAGTTGACATGTCCTGAAAACTTACACAAAGCCTCACTCTAATGGAACATGCAGCTTATGCCCATCCAGGGGTGGGTATTGGAAACATAGCCGGACACACCAGCAAAGAAAATACATACCAGCCACCTCTATTGATCAGCATTACACTCCATTAAAAAAAAATGTGAACAAACAACCATGATCATTCCACAGTTTAGAAACAAAACAAAGCAGAAAAAGTACTATTTGAAAGAGAAGGATGAAATATGTAAACAGAACAGGTGACTTGAAGGGAATAAGATAATTTAGAGAAATTTTTAAAATCTAGTCAATATTTAGAGCTCTGGTGGCATAGTGTCTAAGGCATTTGACTGCTAACCAGAAGGCTGGCATATAAAACTCATCAGGCCCTCCTAAGAAGGAAGACTGAGCAATCTACTTCTGTAGAGATACCACCTTGGAAGCCCCAGGAGGGCTCATGATGAGTGAAGATTGACTTGATGGCAGCAAGCTTGATTTTTGTTTTGTTTTGTTTTGTTTTGTTTTAGTCACTATTTGCAGAAAGATTTGAATAGTTACTGTCTCTATAAAAAAAAAAAAAGAGTAAAGAGGACATTAAATATTTATTGGAAATTAAAATTATTGGAAAAGTAAAAGTTTAATAGGAGGGCTGAATTCTAGAATGAAAGCAGTGATACATTAAATTAAATTAATAATCACAAATACGGTTGCTAAAAAAATTTCCTGCAATCTAAAATAAGATGAATCTATAGATTTTATAGATTCAATGTAATCCTGATCCAGATTCCATCAACATTCTTTAAGGAGATAGAAAACCAGTCACCAAATCTATATGGAAAGGAAACCTCAGATAAGCAAAGTATCACTGAAAAAAGAAGAACAAAGTGGAAGGTCTCACATTCCCTGATCTCAAAATCTAGTATACAGGCACTGGTATTGGTACAATGGCACACACATACATCAATGGAACAGAACTGAGAACTTATGAACAAATTCATCCACCTGTGGACAGCTCATCTTTGAAAAAGGGCTGAAATCCATTAAATGGGGGAAGAGACAGTCACATTAACAAATGATGCTTGCAAAACTGGATATACATTTGCAGAAAAATGAAACAAAATCCATACCCCCCACACCAAACACTACAACTAACTCAAGATGGATCAAAGACTTAATTGTTAAGCCTAAAACTATGCAGTTCATCAAAGAAAACTTAGGACCAAATTTTTGTTGTTATGTGCCATCAAGTCAGACCTGACTCATAGTGACCCCGCCTTGGCTTTCCAAGGCAGTATCACTACAGAAATAGATTGCCCAACCTTCCTTCTGAGGAGTGGCTGGTGGGTTTGAACTGTCAGCGTTCGGGTTAGCAGTCAAGTGCCTTAGGTATTACACTACCAAAGCAAATTATGGTCCCTAATTTATGGCATAAATAGCCTGTAAAGTAAAACCAATAATACATAAACAGAAGAAGATAAGCTAGAAGACCAAGACCTTCTAAAAATTAAAAACTTACATGTATCAAAAGACTTCTCTAAAAGAGTAGAAAGAGAACCTACAGATTGAGAAATAAACATTTGGGAACAACATATCTGAAAAAGGACTTATGTCTAAAATGTATAGAAAATTTATTAACCTCAACATGAAAAAGACAAACAACCCAACTAAAAAAATGAGCTGAAGATATGAACAAACATTTCACCAAAGAAGATATTCAGGCTGCCAACAAACACATGAAGAAATGCTCACAAACATTAGCCATCAGAGAGATGTAAATCAAAACAGCAGTGGGACATCATCTCAACCCAGGGATAATAACAGAGTTAAAAAAGGTAGAAAACACCAAATGCTGAATAGGCTGGAGAGTTTGCAACTTCGTACCCTACTGGTGGTACTATAAAATGATACAACCACTGTACAAAACAGAATGGTGATTCCTCAAAAAGTTGGAAATAAAGATAACACTTGATCCAGAATTTCCACTATTAAATATATATCTTAAAGAAGTTAGATCCAGGATATAAATAGATATATGCACACCCATGTTCATCTCAGCAGTATTCACAATGGCAATAAGATAGAAACAACCCAAATGCCTATCAATAGATGAGTGGATAACTAAATTATGGTTCATACACACAATGGAATACTATGCAATATTAAAAAATAATGAAGAATCTGTAAAATACCTCACATTGTGGATGAACTTGGAGGACACTATGCTGAGGGAAATAACTCAATCACAGAAGGACCAATTTTATAACAATCCACTACTATTAAAAGTCAAGGAAAGATTTACATACAGAAGGAATGAGAGTGGAGGGGAATGAATAATGCTAGCTAGGTATGAAACCAAACCAAACCAAACTCACTGCCATGTAGCTATGACTCCAAAGCCACCACTATCACACTGTCCAAAATTATAGAAGGAAAAAAAAAAAAACCTCACTGCCAAGTCAATTCCTACTCATAGAGTTTTGAGGCTGTAAATCTTTATGGAAATAGATAGCCCTATCTTCCTTCCCATCTTTCTTCCATGGAGAAGCTTGTGGGTTTGAACCACTGACCTTCTGGTTAGTGGCCAAGTGCCTTATCCACTACTCCACTAAAAACAAAAAAAAACACCTCACTATTGTCCAGTCCATTCTGACTCACAGCGACCCTTTTGGTTTCTGAGGCCATATCTCTACAGAAGTAGATTGCCCAATCTTCCTTCTGAGGAGTAGCTGATGGATTTGAATCACCAGCCCTGTGGCTAGCAATCAAATGCTTTAGGCACTACACCACCAGAGCTCCTTAAATTATGGAAGAGGGAGGAAATATTCTCAATTCTTGTTCTTATCTGCATGTAATTTAGGGATGTAAAGTATTGGCATATACATTTGTGGTTCCATAAAAGTTATTATTTTTTTTAATGGAATGTAGCTCTTTTTCTGTTTATTATTTTCCCCTAATGCTTTTAGGGAACTCTGGTAGCATAGTGCCTGAGGTACTTGACTGCTGACCAGAAGATTTGAACCACTCCTCGGAAAAAAGGTTGGGCAATCTACTTCCATAGTGATACTGCCTCGGCAACCCAAGGAGGGGCCATGACAACAACAACAATGCTTTTTAAAGACCCCAAACTCAGACTCTTGAAGCAGTGGGCAGCAGGCAGGACCTAGGCAAGTGAGGCAGAAGACGTGGCTCTAGGTGTGGGCTCTTGGCCCTGGCCTGGCGGTCAGGCAAACAATAGCGGCAGGGGCAGAGGGATGTGGGCTTTTCCTTCTGCTGACGTAGGCAGAATAGGGGCAGGATTCGGCACATTCTGCTCTCTGTCTTCTCTCTCTGCTCCCTCCCACTGCCCTCTTAGCCTCAGAGGCTGCCACCATTTTCTCCTCCAGCTTCTGCCAGTGGCTCCAGCAGCAGCAGCAATGAGGAAAACCGGAAATGGGCTCCCATAAGGTTTTTATATGGTGTTCCCACATCTAAATCGTATAATACCCTCTTTCACAGAAGGTATCCTATATGTTGAGTGACACATACTTGTGCATATGTATACATATGTATAGGCAAATATTTAGTGAGGTTTTTTTTTTTTTTTTTCCGGGTTTTAATGTAAATGATGAATAACAGCAGCAGAGACCAGAAACAAAGAAAGAACAAACACCTACACTGTATATGTGTATATAACAAAGAATCAGAGCTAAATTAAGAAAATAAAATCCAAAGTAGTATATACTGTGACCACCCAGGTCTTCATTCAGGATGGCAGGACTTATTTGTCCTGTTGTGACTGCTGCTACTGATGGCTCTTGGAGGCTATCCCTCTCTGGGAGGTGCCCTGGGTAGGTGAGACTGCCTCATTCCCTGTGGGCAGCCTGGATTCCAAGACTGGTAGCTTCTGGAGCATAAAAAAAAAAAAAAAAAAGATTTTCTCACTTTAATGCTGTATAATTCTACAGAGTCATTCTGGCTTCAGAATCCATCTTCCCCAATGTATAGTCAGTTTAGGCTATTGTTGAAACTACGGTTACAGCCTAATTTCTTCTGCCCAAACTTGCTACCTTCCTGTCTCTTCTACCTTGATGTTCCCAAGAATGAAGAAACTTCCTATAATTTATCTTCTATCTCACAGTCTGCTGTCTGGGAAACCTAGGCTTCAAGAAGGCCTGCAATCTGAATCTATATCCATTGTCACTTACCAGGAAATTGATATGGATTGAGTATAACTAATTGGCCAAGTGGCTAGACAAATGGTCACAACTCATCTTTCAAGAGGTTTTTTTTTTTTTTTAAATGTGAGTGTAAGAGCTCTGGTGGCGTAGTGCCTAATGCATTTAACTGCTAACCAGAAGGCTGGTGGTTCAAACCCACCAGCCACTCCTCGGAAGGAAGGTTGGGCAATCTACTTCAGTAGTGATACCTACTCGGAACCTCAAGGAGCAGTTGCTATGAGTTGGATCCGACTCAAGGGCAGTGTGTTGTGTTGTGTTTGTTGTGGGGACATATAATGCCAAAGACAGAAAGCTTTGATAGGGAATAAGTCTGTTCAGGTGAGGCTACCTGTGACAGGCAGAAAAATTAACCCAAATGATGTCCACAATCCTAATCCACAGAACCTGTGTATATGTTACCTAAAGTGGCAAAAGCAAATTTGTAGTTTCAGTTAGGATTAAGAACTTTGAGATGGAGAAACTGTCCTAGATTTTCTAGGTTATCCTAATCATTGGAGTCCTTGAAAGCAGAGAGTTTTCCCCAGCTGTCATTAGAGAGGGAGCTGTAATTGCAAATGAATGGTCAGAGAGATGCAGTGTTGCTGGATTTAAGATGACAAAAGGGAGTCAAGAGCCAAGGAGAGTGGGTGGCCATTAGAAGCTGGAAAAGATAAGACAATTGATTCTCCCTAGAGCATCCAGAAAGGAACACAAGAGACCTCTGTTAGACTTCTTACCTATAGAACTATAACATAATGTATTTGTGTTACTTTAAGCACTAAGTTTGTGGTAATTCATTACAACATTAGTAGAAAACTAATATACCATCTTTAAACTATTACCCACTGTCATATTTGAAACACCAGTGAAGGGAACCAAATGTTTGGATGTGACAATTGAAAGTGTGATGATGAGTAAGTGGGAAACTAATAAGGTCCCTCTTTGAGAGATACCTTCTCTATAATATTTTGGATAGAAATAGTCCAGATTTATGGAAACGTAAATTTTTGTTTTTGTAGATAATCTTAAATTCAAAGCCCTACATTTATATTACAAAATGTTCTGTCTCGTATCAAACCTAAAATTATACCAAAGAAGTCTGGAGCTCTTTATTGTAGAAACAAATAATTTATATATACTTCTATTATTTTATATTTTTTCTTTGTATATGGAGCATGAGTTGGTTTATCTTGTTCTTTCCATAGTAACTGTTATTTCATTCACAATAATTACAAAACTTTCTTATTCTTGAATGTTTTTCTTTTCACTGAATTCAAAAGAAAATGTTCTTTTTTATCTCATCTGATTTGACTGGATACTTATATTGTAAAAATGCTGGGAGACCAATTCTCTAGGAAAAACAATGTCATACTTTTAGTGCTCGTGGAGACTGAAGATTTTACTGTAGGTTGTTTTGATGCAACTGAATAGGCAGAAACAACAATTAACTTTAAGACAGCTATAAAATTTGTACATAAATCCAGATTGATAGAAATATTTTTACAGACACTAACATATATTTGTAGAACAGTTTTAATGTGTCATTTTTTAAAAAAAGTAGACTAAGCACTGTATTTGTTACCTGTAGAAAGGTCAATAAAACCCTGTGCCCCTAAAATGTATGCTGCTTGAAGGAGAATATTTTAAGTCAAGGTCGAGTGAATTTTCTCTTAATTCCTTTACTGATTTCTTGATGTCCTGTGGTCCGTGCTCAACTACATTTTATTCCTGTGATAATTCATGTTGATCTTTTTCTTGTTTATTCTTTTCTAGCAATATGCCATAATATTTTGAGTAATTTACTTTTTTTCAAATATAGGGAATATGTATGGAGTCAATTTACTGAAGACACACATACTTATACATAGTTTTTGATTTCTAGTTTGGCTTGATATAGAATTATAGAGCAAAATATTTTTCTCAAGATTTTGAAGGAAATTCCATGTTGTCTTTTATTGTCTGTGTTGTTAATTAAAAGTCATACCAATGGCTTGTGTTCTTTTGTAGGTAATTGACTTTGTCTTCTTTGAAGTATTACAGAGTTCTAAAAACCTAGATAGGTATCATTTTTCATTCCTTCTGCTAAGCATGAGATGGATTTGAACATTCTGAAAGCATTAAATCGGTAAGACTTTTAGATCAGGAAAAATACTCTTCTATCATATCATTGATCATTGATAACTATTTCATTCTCCATTTCTAAACCTCCTATTAGGTAGATTTGTACTTCATATCTCTTAATATTGTACTCACATTTCCTATAGTTTTCCTCTCATTTTACTTATTTGTTTATAGATTTCCATCATGATTTGGGTGAAACTTTACACAATAAATTCATTTTCTATTCAGTAGTTCATACAGATTTTGTTTTACAACATTAATTGGAATCCCCACAATGTAACAACTCTCTTCCCACTTCCTCCCTGTGGTTTCTTTTTCCCTGTGTCTTTCCTTTTTTACCTCTTGTGTCTTCCTTTTCCTTAGTGATATTGTACTGGTCACCTAGTTTTGGTATAATACCTTTCCCTTCACCTAGATATTTATGTGTCTTTTATCTAGCTCCTCGGAAGAAAGACTGGGCAATCTACTTCAGTAGAGATATATCACCTTGGAAACCCAAGGAGGGGTCGCTGTGAGTTGGAATTGACTAGACGGTAGTGAGTTTGTTTTTGTTTTTTTTGGTTTTGGTGGAGTAGTGGATAAGGCACTTGGCCACAAACCAGAAGGTCAGTGGTTCAAACCCACCACCAGCTGCTGCATGGAAGAAAGATGGGAAGGAAGATAGGGCTATCTACTTCCTTAAAGATTTATAGCCTTGAAACTCAATGGGAGTCACTATGAGTAGGAATTGACTTGATGGCAGTGAGGTTTTGTTTTCTTTTTCCATAATTTTGGGCAGTGTGATATGGGTGGCTTTGGAGTCATAGATAGATTTAAAAACAAACTCTGAAAGTTCCTGGGTTTGATATTTATGGCAAAAGATCTTCAGCCTTAGTTTCTATCAGTGCTTTGAACCAGTTGGAACTGCTTGATGGCTAATTCAGCAAAATCAGAACAGACCCAAATTTCTAAAATGTGGGGATACTAGAAATGATAAGCAGAATGGGTAAAATTACAATTTGAAGATTTTCAATGGGGGACTCAAAAGAAGTATAGTAAGAACTTTCAAGAGCCTGATACAGGAGATTGCTTTATTGCCAGGACTATGGAGAATGACAAATTTAAGTGAGTGGGGCATCATTGTTTCTGACTCCGTCAGTTAAGAGATTTGACTGCTATGCAACACATACACTGCTCTTGTTTTTCAAGAGGGAGATTAAGTTTCTAGCAGGGTATCAACCCATATTTTTTCCCATTCTGGTTATTGTTCTGGTACACACAAATTTACAAATTCAAGTACATTCTGGTTTCACTTTGTTGGACATAATTCAACTGGGAAGAACCAGTTTGCAGCCCTGGTTTCTACATTTACAAAATTTAGATAATATCATCCACATCACAAATTGTTATATGCTGAAAAATATAGTGATTAAAAAATCTCTAGCAACATGCATGGTGCATCATTATTGTTTAGAATGCAATAATTTTTGTACTCTTCCTCTTGCTCATTAATAGTTGTTTAAGAGTTTTTATCTCTCCCATATCTCTATCCTTTCTTTCAACTCCATCATCATTATGAATTCAATACATTGTGTATCTATTATATTAAACCTTGTTGTTGTTGTTATGTGCCATTGAGTTGGACCCAACTCATGTTTGGTTCAATTTTAATTAATGAAATAGTATTTAAGGAAAAATAAGGTATTTTAGGAAAGCTGAAATATATGTTATGTTTGATGCCACAATTATAAGTCTAAATGTACTTTTATTTTTAGGAATATAAATAAATTTTGTATATAATTTGATTAGAATATAAATTAAAATAGATAAATTAATATACTTAAATTCTTATATTTTAAAGTATATTTGTCTTAATTAAATTAAGTTTGTAATTAAATTTGCTTCAGAATAAATGTATCTCTTGAAATAGTTTATAAAATATTTTCTTAAGTATCAGGTAAAAGCCATAACTCTTTTACCCAGAAAATATGCATACACTGAATTTTGAAGATGATTTTTTTGGCATATGGAATTGGTAAATTAGAGTCATAGACTCTCATAGAGTGGTTATCAAACTTCTAAAATAATTGTATAGTATATGATTTACAACTTTGTGTACATACACACACACCCATACACATAAATTAAACAAAATGTACATGAGAAAACACTTATTATATGCAATGTGCTCTTATTTTTATGTTGTTATATTCTACCCTATGATATTAAAAAAAAAAAAAAAAGATAAGTTTGTTTCCCTAGCCTACAACTTGATGTCATGACCCACTAATCCATTATGACCTATAAGTGGGTCACTTCTCCACTTGAAAAATACTTCCTTAGAACTCCTGGGATTCCATATTTAAAAGTAATTTTTGGAGCTTTAATAGATATGTAGTCATAAGATTGTGCGACATAAAGAATTAGGCATACCTTTGTTGTGGCTAATTTAGAAATTTAGAAGAATAAAAGGGAGAGTGGAAACCATTTATTGTAAATAAAACCAGTCTCTCTCTCTCTCTCTCTCTCTTTTTCTCTCTCTCTTTCTTTCTAACTGTCTTTCTAAGTAACTGTCCTGGGCTGAAAAATGTCCCCTAAAATAACATTTTCATTTTCTAGCCCTTGGTAAATGAGTTGTGGGATTACATCAAGAACATCATACATGAAGAAAGCAAATGGACATTAAAAGGACAGGAAAGGAAGAAAAGACAAAAATTGATGTTGGAAAAGCTTCTGAAATTTGTTCTTGAACAGAGTGTAGCTAAAATGAGTGGAAGGAATGATGAAATAAAAGAGCTGAACAGAAGATTTCAAAGAGAACAAGGTAAATTATTATAATGAAACATGTAAAGATATGAAGTTGAGAAACCAAAAGGGAAGAACACCCTCAGCACTTCTCAATTTGGAATATTGAAGAGAAAATTTAATCTTTGAATTGCTATATTGAAAGATTCTGTGGGCAAAATATTGAATGATTCAGGAAGCATCAAAAGAAGATGGAAGAAATAGAGTCACTGTACCAAAAAGAATTGGTTGATGCTCAAATCTTTCAGGAGGTGGCATATGATCAAGAACCAATGGTATTGAAGGAAGAAATCCAAGGTATGCTGTAGGAATTGGCAATAAACAAGGCTCCAGGAATTGATGGAATACCCATTAAGATGATTCACTAAATGGATGCAGTGCTGAATGTGCTTACTCATCTATGCCAAGAAATTTGGAAGACAGCTACCTGCCCAACTGACTGGAAGAAATCCGTATGTGTGCCCATTCCAAAGAAAGGTGATCTCACAGAATATGGAAATTATCAAACAATATCATTAATATCTTACTCAAGTAAAATTTTGCTGAAGATAATTCAAAAATTATTTCAGCAATATATTGACAGGGAACTTCCAGAAATTCAAATAGATTTAGAAGAGGACCTGGAACAAGGTCCTGCTGATGTCAAATGGATCTTGGCTGAAAGCAAAGAGTACAAGAAATATGTTTACTTGTGTTTCATTGACTATGAAAAGGCATTTGACTATGTGTATCATAGCAAATGATGGATAACATTGCAAAGAATGGGATATCCAGAACACTTAATTGTGCTCATGAGGAACCTGTACATAGACCAAGAGTCTGTTATCCAAACAGAACAAGGGGATATGGCATGGCTTAAAGTCAGGAAGGGTATATGCATCAGAGCTGTATCCTTTCACCATACTTATTCAATCTGTATGATGAGCAAATAATCCAAGAAACTGGACAATATGAAAAAGAACCAGCATCAAGATTGGAGGAAGACTCGTTAACAACCTGTGATATGCAGATGATACAATCTTGCTCACTGAAAATGAAGATGACTTGAAGCATTTACTGATAAAGATCAAAGACTACAGTCTTCAGTATGGATCCCCCTCAACATAAAGAAAGAAGAAATCCTCACAACTGGACTATTAAGCAACATCACCATAAATGGAGAAAAGATTGAAGTTGTCAGGGATTTCATTTTACTTGGATCCATAATCAATACCCTTGAAAGCAGCAGACAAGTATCAGATGTCATATAGCACTGGAAAAATCTGCTGCAAAAGACCACAATTCTCTATTTCTTCTCTCAAAGCATCCATGAGAGCTAGGCACCTAGTAAAATGTGAGTTGAAAAGTTACTCAATAAATGATATGTTCCTCACCGTAAGTAACTGATAAAATTTCAGTGCTTACTTCACCTCTTAGATGTTGTCTGATTTAAAAAAGGGTATCTGGAGAGACAATTATTTTCTATTACTGTAATGCATGTATTTATTCTTTTTAAATTATTTAACAAGGATTCATAGCACTTGCAAAGTGTTCTAGTGGCACAGTAGTTAAGCGCTTAACTGCTAACCAAAAGGTTTGAACCCACCAGTCTTCTTCTGGGACAGCCTTGGAAATCCTATGCAGTATTTCAACTCTTTCCTATAGGTCACATGAGTTGGAATTGACTTGATAGCATCTTTTTTTTTTTTAATAGCACTTGCAGTATGTTACGAATCATGCTAAGTTCTTTATTACTATCATCATTATTATTATTATTAATCATTATAACAGTCCTGTAAGGTAGATACTATTATTATCATGTCATAAAGCAAATAAGGAGTGAAGCTTAATGCATTTGGAGGCGATTTTTAATATCATGAGTTGTTGTTGTTTTTGTTGTCATTTGCCGTTGAGTCGGCCCCGACTCATAGCGACCCCTCCTTGGGGTTTCTGAGGCAGTATCACTACGGAAGTAGGAGTGTCCAACCTTCTTTCTGAGAAGTGACTGGTGGGTTTGAACTGCCAGCCTTCTGGTTAGCAGTCAAGTGCCTTAGGCACTATGCTACCAGAGCTCCCATCATGAGTTAGTCTTAGTTATTAATCTGCATTTTTTTTTAGCAGTTGAACAATTACAGAGCTCATCCATCATCTTCTGGAATTTTTCCTATCTCAGAGACACAGACACTATCCAGGAAAAAAAGTCAAAACTTTTGTTTGTTTGTTTTTTGTACCTTATGGAATGCCTTTGTCAAAAAGCTCAATGGCTCAATAATTGACTTATGGACTTGAGATACTTCTCAAGGCATATCTGAGTACATGCAAATAATAAGGATATATATATTTGTAATGAGTGACCATGTGCTGAACAACAACATTGATGAGTCGGTGAACACTCTCAAATTTCATCTCATAAAGGAATTCATATATGGCAAGTTTGACCATATTGTGTAATAACTACCAACCAAAAGCCAAACCTACTGACAACAAGTAGATTCTGACTCACAGTGAACTCCACTGATTTTCCAAGGCTATAAATCTTTACAGAAGTAAATTGCCTCATCTTTCGCCTATGAAGCAGCTGATGGGTTTGAGCCACTAACCTCCTGGTTAACAACCAAATGCTTTACCCACTACATTATACCACCAGAGCTCTAAAGGTGGTAAGAACTGTAGAAAGTTCCTCCCAACCCAACCTCCACTATTTGTCAACTTCAAATGTCTCTTGTTTCTTTCTAAGGAGAGTGATGTGGTAGAAATTCCTTTACAGTTTATTTGGAACCATTCATTAATACATGAGTTCTCTCCCCAAACCAAAACAACAAACCAATTTCCATCAAGTCTAGTCTGACTTATAGCAACCCTACAGGTCAGTGTAGAACTGCCCTATATGGTTTCTAAGGCTGTGATCACCACAGGAGCAGACTGCTACATCTTTCTTGTGGAGTGACTGGTAGGTTCGAACTGCAAACTTTTCATTTAGCAACAAAGGGCTTAACCACTGGGCCCCATGGCCAATTCTGTCAAAATTCCCTAGGAATTTGATTTATCTGGAGCCTGAGAACACATGCTGTTTTCATAATCTCTCACTGCTGTCAAGTCGATTTGACTCATAGATGACCCCTCCTTGGGTTTCTGAGGCGGTATCTCTACGGAAGTAGATTGCCCAAACTTCCTTCCAAGGAGTGGTAGGTTTGAACCCAGCCTTCTGGTTAGCAGCCAAGTGCCTTAGGTATTACACCACAAGAGCTCCCATTTCCCATGTTTCTTATTTTTATAAGAGACATGGCAGAATGTGTGATAGAAAAAAATTAAACTAAAATTTGGAAGAGTGAGGGCCTGACCAAATAAATCTGAGAAATTATGATTGCTACCATTCCTTTTGTATGATCATAAATTTATGAAACTATTAAAGTTTCTAACAGCATAAGAAAACTAATTAATTCAGTTCATAATATCAGTTGACATCCTACACATTACTTTAAACCAGAAATATAATCTCTATTTAGAAAACCTTTGTGATCTTTGAGAAGTATACTGTTCTTGCTAAGTATCAGTTTCCCTGTATTTATCTCATAATGATCATTAAGTAGAATTGTCTATGTAAAATTCCTCAAGTATAGCCATTCATCACAACATGGATAGTCTACTGATATTATTTTTATTAAAAGGTAAGGACATGAAATGAGGTGGCCTGGTTTCATAATCTCCCTCCACAACTTACTAGGTGTCCTGCCTTAGACTTAGAGTTATATCATCCCAAGGTCATGTTTCTTCATCTGAAACAGTGGCTATTTAGGTCAAAGACAGATGAAAGCAGAGAATAACAGAAAGATGTTTGTCTGTGTTTTATTGGCTATGGAATGACTTTCAGTTGAGCATGTCTTAACAAATTATGGATAACATTGCAAAAATGGGAATTCCAGAACACTTAATTGTGCTCATATGGAAAACCAAGAGGCAGTAGATAGAACAGAACCGGGGGATACTGCATGGTTCAAAAGCAGCAAAGAAGTGTATCGATGATGTATCTTTTCACCATACTTTTTCAATATATATGCTGAGCAAATAATCCCACAAACTGGACTATATGAAGAAGAATGTAACAACAGGATTGGAAAAAGACTCATTAACAACCAATGATATGGAGATAACACAACATTGCTTGTTGAAATCACAGAGGAGTTGAAGCAAGTACTTATGAAGATGAAAGATTATAGCTTTCAGTATGGATTCCACCTCAGCATAAAGAAAACAAAAATCCTCACAACAAAACCAGAAAGAAACAAGATACATGGGGAAAAGATGGAACTTGTCATTTTGTTTAGATCCAAAATCAATTCTACTTTCATTTTTCCTGGATTCACAATTAGCACCCATGGAAGCAATAGTGTGGAAATCAAACAATGTATTACATTGGATGAATCTGCTTCAAAAGGCTTCTTTAAAGTGTTGAAAGGCAACAATGTCACATTGAGGACTAAAGTGAGCCTGACGAAGCCATGGTATTTTCAGTTGTCTGATGTTGTTGTTAGGTGCGGTCGAGTAGCCTCCGGTCATGGTGATCCTATGTACAGAAGAATGAAACATTGTCCAGTCCTGAGCCAGCTCCACAGAACTTGCTATATCTGAGTTCATTGTTGTAGTCACTGTGTCAATCCATCTTATTAAGGACCTTCCCCTCTTTTGTTGACCCTGCACATTACCAAGCATGATATCATTCTCCAGGAAATGTTCTCTTCTGACAACATGACCAACATGAAGTCTGACCAATCTTGTTTCCAAGGAGCATTCCGGCTGGACTTCCTCCAGGACAGATTTGTTAGTTCTTCTAGCAGTCCATGGTACTTGCAGCATTCTTCACCAGCTCCATAACTCAAAAGCATCAACCCTTTTTCAGCCTTCCTTATTCATTGTCCAGCTCTCACATGCATATGAGGCAATTGAAAAGGCCATGGCTTGTGTCAAGTACATCTTAATCCTCAAGGAGACATCTTTGCTCTTCAGAACTTTTAAGGGGTCTTTTGCAGCTGATTTGCCCAGGGCTATACATAGTCTGATATCTTGACTGCTGCTTCCATTGGTGTTGATTGTAGAACCAAGTAATATGAAGTCTTTGATAGCTTCAATCTTTTTCCCATCTATTATGATGCTGCTCATTGGTCCATTTGTGAGGATATTTGTTTTCTTTATATTGAGGTGTAATTCATACTGCAGACTGTATTCTTCCATATTCACTGGTAAGTTCTTCAAGTCATCTTCACTTTCAGCGAGCAAAATTGTGCCATCAGCATATCACATGTTGTTAATGATTTTTCCTCCAATCCTAATGCCATGTTCTTCTTCAAGTAGTCCAGCTTCTCAAATGATTTGCTCAGCATACAGATTGAATAAGTATGGTGAAAGGATATAACCCTGACACACTCCGCTTGTTCTGTTTGAACAACAGTGCCCCCTTGTTCTGTTTGAAGGACAGCCTCCTGGTCTATGTACAGGTTCCTCATGAGTACAATTAAGTGTTCTGGAATTCCCATTCTTCTCAATGTTATCCATAATTTTTTATGATCTATACAATTCAATGCTTTTGTACAGTCAATAAAACACAAGTAAACATCTTTGTGGTATCCTTTGCTTTCAGCCAAGATCCATCAGACATCAGCAGTGATATCCCTCATTGCACACCCTCTTTCGAATCTAGCTTGCATTTGCAGAAGTTTTCTGTTGATGTACTGCTGCAACCATTTTTAAATTGTCTTCAGCAAGATTTTACTTGTATGTGATATTAATGACATTATTCAATAATTTCCACATTCTGTGGGATCACCATTTTTGGAATGGGTACAAATATGGATCTCTTCCAGTCAGTTGGCCAGGTAACTGTCTTCCAAATCTCTTGGCATAGCTGAGTGAATGCCTCCAGCATGGAATCTATTTGTTGAAACACTTCAATGGCTATTTCATCAATTCCTGAAGGCTTGTTCTTTGCCACTTCCTTCAGTGAAGCATCAACTTCTTCCTTTAATACCATTGGTTCTTGATCATATGCCACCTCCTGAAATGGATGAACATACACCAGTTCTTTTTGGTAAAGTGACTCCATGTGTTCTGTCCATCTTCTTTTGATGTTTCCTGCATCATTCAATATTTTGTCCATAGAATCTTTTAGTATTGCAAAATGAGGCTTAATTTTTTCTCCTTAGTTCTTTCACCTTGAGAAATGCAAAATGTGTTATTTCCCTTTGGTTTTCTAACTCCAGGTCTTTACACATATCATTATAATAATTGACTTTGTCTTCTTGAGCTGCTCTTTGAAATCTTCTGTTTAGCTCTTTTATCTTGCAATTTTTTTCCATTTGCTTTAGCTACTCTCCAATCACGGGACAGTTTCTGAATCTCTTCCAGCATCCATTTTGGTCATTTCTTCCTGTCTTTTAAATGATCTTTTTCTTTCTTCATGGGTGATGTTCTTTATGTCATCCCATAATTCCTCTGTTTTTTGGTGACTAGTGTCCAATTATCAAATCTGTTCTTTAGATGGTCTCTAAATTCAAGAGGGATATATGTAAGGTCATATTTTGACTTTTGTGGACTTTTTAAAAATGTCTTCAATTTCAACTTGAACTTGTATATGAACATTTGATGGTCTATTCCACAATCAGCTATTGGCCTTGTTTTGGCTGAAGATATTAAGCTTCTCCATCACCTCTTGCCACAGATGTAGTCGATATGATTCCTGTGTACTCAAACTATCAAAGTCCAGGTGTATAGCCACCATTTGTGTTGTTAAAAAAGGTATTTGCAATGAATAAGTCATTGCTCTTGCAAAATTCTATCTTGCAATCTTCAGCATTGTTTCCATTACCAAAGCCAAATTTTCCAACTACCAGTAATTCTTCCTTGTTTCCAACTTTTACATTCCAATCACCAGTGATAATTAGCACATCTCGATTGCATATTTGGTCAATTTCAGACTGCAGAAGTTGGTAAAAATCTTGAATTTACTCATTTTTGGCTTTGATGGTTGGTGCATAAATTTGAATAATAGTCATATTAACTGGCTTTCCTTGTACGTATATGGATATTATCCTATCACTGACAGCACTGAACTTCAGGATAGATCTTGAAACATTATTTGTGACAATGAATGCCATGCATTTCCTCTTTAATTTGCCATTCCTAGTATATATATTAGGATCTCTGGTAGCATAGTGGCTAAGACACTTGCCTGCTAACCAGACGGCTGGCAGTTCAAACCCACTAGCCACTCCTCAGAAGGAAGGTTGGGCAATCCTACTTCCGTAGTGATACTGCCTCGGAAACCCAAGGCGGGGTCGCTATGAGTTGGGGCCGACTCGACGGCACATAACAATAACAACAACAACAACAGTATATATATTATATGGTTGTCTGATTCAAGATGGCCAAACCAGTCCATTTCAGCTCACTAAGGCCTAGGATATTGACACCTTCTGGTTAACACTTGACTGCTAACCAGAAGGCTGGCAGTTCAAACCCACCAGCCACTCCTCAGAAGGAAGAAGGGACAATCTACTTCAGTAGTGATACTGTCTTGGAAACCCAAGGAGGGGTCTCTATGAGTCGGGTCTGACTCAATGGCACATAACAACAACAACAACAACAACAATGCCTAGGATATCTATCTTCATGCACTCCATTTCATTTTTGACAACTTCCAATTTTCCTAGATTCATAGTTCACACATTTCATGTTCCAGTTATTAATGGATGTTTGCAACTGTTTCTCCTCAGTTCATGTTGTGTCACATCAGCAAATGGAGGTCCCAAAAGCTTTACTTTACTCATATCATTAAGGTCGGTTCTAATCTGATGAGGCAGCTCTTTCCTACTCATATTTTGAATGCTTTCCCACCTGAGGGGCTCATCTTCTGGCACTGTATAGGACAATGTTTCAGGGCTATTTATAAAGCTGTCAAGTAATGTATCAGATAGTGTTTCTCTGCTATTTATAAGATTTTCCCTGGCCTATTCTTTGAGAAGAGGATGACATCTTCCTTCTTCCAAGTCTGTCTCAGTCTGGAATCTCCACTAAAACCTGTCCACCATGGGAAACCCTGCCAGCATTGAAACACCAGTGACACAGCCTCCAACTTCATAGCAACATGAAAGCAACCACAGTATGACAATCTGACAGACCAGTTCATCACCCTTAGCTATTCCAAACCTCTCCACCCACTTCCCAGCCTTCCCCCTACCTGTTCCAGCCATTGGCCATGGCTTCCCACTTCCTACCTTGGGTGAGGGCTCTCCCTCCCCTTGCCTGGATCCAGCCATAGGCCATGGTTTCCAGCTTCCTGCCTTGGGTGGAGGCTCTCCCTTCCCCTACCTGGATCAGGCTGTTGGCCCTGGCTTCCTGCTTCCTGTCTTGGGTGCGGGCTATCCTTCCCATTACCTGGATCTTACTTTTCACATGTTTCATATGCATGTGAAATCTGGAATGAATATGGAAGACCAAAGAAAATCTGATGGGTGGCTTAGTTCCTAAAGCATTTGACTGCTAACCAGTCTGGAGGTTCAAACCCATCAGCTACTCCTCAGAAGAAAGATTGGGCAATCTACTTCCATGGTGATACCACCTTGAAAATTCAAGGAGGGATCACTATGAATCAGATCCAACTCGATGGCAGTGAGTTTGGTTTGGTTTTTGGTTTGAATTAAGGTGTAGGTAAATAATATTGAATGGACTGCCAGAAGAAAATAATAAATATGTCTTGGAAAAAGTACAGCTGGAAACCTCCTTAGAAGTGAGGATGGTAAGTCTTACTCTCACATACGTTGGACATTGTGGTACTTAAGGTTGTGTGTCAACCTAACTGGGCTTTGGTTTTGAGTGGCTGGGAGTTGGATGTAGTTATTACCCATGATGAAACTATAAACACTTCTATGGTGAAATCTGAACAGCTAGGGAGTTGCCTTTGGGGTGTGGCCTTCTTCCAGTATATAAGAAAATTTGCTAAAAGTCTCTAGCTTTTTGGCACATTTGGATACTGCATTTGGCCAAGTCCTCATCCAGTGGCCTGCCATATTGACTGTTGATTTTGGAATTGGTCATGGACTTTAACCAGTGGATGGCCATGTGCCTGTGGATCTAGGGATTGACCATTCTACTTGCTGACCTTCAGTTCATCAGCTTCACCAGGCAGCATCTGTCTGAGTTAGGAGATGCCTCTAGCTCCAGTAAGCCTAGAATAAAAAGTAGAGCTAAAGCCCAACTTCAAGGGGCCTTCACCCAGCCCCTAGAGTTGGCACTCTGAATTTGGATTTCTAGCATCCTAAACTGTAGAATAATAAATTCCTCTTTGGTAAGCCATATACTTGTGGTATTTCTATTATAGCAGCACTAAAGGACCAGGACTGACATGTTATCAGGAACCAGTCTTGGAAAAGGACATTATGCCTGGTAAAGGAGAGGGTCAACTAAAACAAGTAGACCCTGAAAGAGATGAACTGACACAGTGGGTGAAATAATGGTCTCTATCATAGCAACAATTGTGAGGATGGTGCAGGACCAGGCACATTTCATTCTGTTGTACATAGGGTCACTATGAATTAGAACTGAAATGATAACACCTAAGAACAACAGGGAATGACCATGAATGGAATGTAATGATGCATGCAAAATATTTATAAGTTTGCTAGAAAAAAAGGCATACTCTATTAGTTTTAGCTAGTCTTGATATTGCCTTGCCTTTAGTTCTCTGTCCTTTCTTTTACCTAAAGCATGTTCAAGAATAATTAAGTATGTACTTAAATGAATGGCAGGCAAATAACAATAATCCTTATATAGTTTTTCACATCTACATGCAATAGTGTCAGCTCTTGTTTTAAAAATATATCCAGAATTTCAGTGCCTTCCTTCACAAAGATTATTGCAATTACCTTCTAACTCCTTTCCTGTTCCATTCTTTCCCTACTACAATGGATTTTCAAAATCAGCAGCCAGGGGTTGTATACACAGTTCTTCCTTTGTGGGATCTCTGAGTCAGCTCTTACCTTCACTATTCATTGCCCACTCAGCTCCTTAGTTGAAGAATATGCCAAGAACGTTTTTTTGTTTGTTTGTTTTAAGATCTTTACATTTGCTGTTCCTTCTTCCTGGAAATCTCTTCTCTCATGGTTCGTAAGCTCTTTGTTTTTTATTCTCTGCCAAATATAATTCTACCAGAAAATCTCCCAAATGCCTAAGGCATTTGGCTGCGAACCAGAAGGTGGCTGTTCAACTCCACTAGCTGCTCCACAGAAGGAAGATGGGGCCATCTACTTATGTAGAGATTTACAGCCTTAGAAATCTAGTGGGGGTTACTATGAGTCAGAATTGACTAGATAGCAGTTAGTTTGGTTTGGTTTTAGTCTACCAGGAAATCTCTTTTCTCATGGTTCATAAGGTCTTTCTCTTCCATTCTCTGCTAAATATGATTTTACCAGAAAATCTCCCTAAAGAACACAACTAAAAATATGTCACCTCATACCATCTTTCTCTTTTCACATTATCTACTTTACCTTTCTTCTATCAACAGCAAATATTTTCAATTTTCTTCCACTAAAAAAAAAAAAAAAAAAAATTCCATTACACAAATAACTAGTCTTCCCATCCCCTCAGTGTATTCTTAGACCCTAGACAAGTACCAGCTACACAATTTGTGCTTAACAAATTTTGATGAATGTATAACTTTGTGGAAAAATAAATTCTTAGATTTCACCACTTTGAATAAGTTTAAGGGTTTAGAACTATATTTCATAATCCCTTTCACTACTTTTCATTTAGAGAACACAGGGGTGCAGAAAAGCTTAGTATGTGCCTTGCCAAACACAGAAAAAATGGTAAGATCTACTAATGATAACAGAGATGGAAAGAGTGTTAGAGTGAAGGAAAAACATTGCCTCTTCTTATGTCATCCATTATGAAGTCGAAGAAGGTCCCTGAAGCTCAAAGGGAAAGTAATATTTTATGAGTCTACTACTTTTGACGGAAGCTCTGGTAGCATAGTGCCTAAGGCACTTGACTGCTAACCAGAAGGCTGGCGGTTCAAACCCACCAGCCACTCGTTGGAGTGAAGGTTGGGCAATCTACTTCCTTAGTGATACTGCCTCGGAAACCCAAGGAGGGGTTGCTATGAGTCTGGTCTGACTCGATGTCACATAACAACAACAACACTACTTTTGACATTGGAGGTGAGGTGGATAAAACATGAATATGGGAACGAGGAAGTTTCCAGTTAGAAAGCCATAATGCCACAAATTATAAACCCAAAGAAATAATTGATAGAATTTGAGAGCATTTTTACCTTGACAAACTACTGCTATAGCATGTGATGCAAGCTGCAGCTGTGGTTCTACTTCATTTTGTTTTCCCAAAAGAAAACACTAGTTGAATTTTGTTTCATTTTGTTTTTTGGTCAAGGCTAACATGGAGGCTACAATATTAAGAATCTAAGTATGTGTCCTGTTGGGCTATGTCCTTAAGTTTAGAAGGGAGCTTTGGAAGGTTTTGCTTTCTTCTCATCCCCTAAAGAATGACCCACCCAAGCTCCACTCAGATCTTGAAGAGTCTATGTGAATGAATAGTAAGGTTTACTGAAATTGGTTCCAAAATCAAGAAAAATTAACCACACTTCATAGAAAACAGGAGTACCTGGGCTATAAAAACAGTTAAGCACTCAACTCCTGGACGAAAGATTGGTAGTTCAAACTATCCAGACGCATCTCAGAAGGCAGGCCTAGAAATCTGCTTCCAAAATGTCACAGCTTTGAAAGTGCCATGGAGCAGTTCTACTCTACACACATGAGGTCACCATTAGTAGCAATCAACTCGCTGGCAAGTAACAACATACAGAGAACACCTTAGAAAATAATTCCATGTGTCTTAACTGACTCAATTGAAACATGTATATAACACTGGATTCTCTAAATATATACTAAAATTATTTTCAAAGGTTAGTACTGAAAAGGCACACATACTATATGACTTAAATTTGAACTTACCAAAAGTAATATATGTGTGTGTGTGTGTGTAAACCATTTTTTTCCTTTGTAATTAGGCAGCTTGGGCTAATTGTAATAGAAAGCTGAGAGTCCTTCAGTGTTTATACACTAATTTAAGGGTTAAGTGTGAGACTTCATGGGATAATAAATCAAACAAAATCCTCTTTAATTGCTTAAATATACATAATTAAATGTAGTGAATTGGATGAGGAAGTGTTAACAGAAGTGAAAATAAGAATTATTGATCCTTTCTCTAATGGAAATTTAATAAAAACTAGAGGACTCTCTCAGAGACAAACCAAACACCTTGAGAAAGAGAATCACCAGGTCTGTGGGCTTGGAACCATAGTCTCGGGGGACATCATGTTCAATTGGCACAACATATTACATAAAAACTTTTTTTACCCCCTACTTTGGTGAGTAGTGACTGGGTTCTTAAAGGATTTTGAGTGACCATGTCTGATGCAACTATTTGTCTCTCATCTGGAACAAAGAAGAGTGAAGAAAATCAAAGATATCGGGAAACAATTTGTCCAAGGATAAGATGGATGACGAGGACCTCAGCCTTCATAACCCTGAGATCAGAATAACTAGATGGTGCCTGGCTATCAATACCAACTATTTGGAAAAGGATTGTAACTGGAGATCCTGCACAGAGTGGGAGGAAAAATATGGAAGAAAATTCAAAAACACAAAAATGACCAGAGTTATTTGTTGGATAGAGACTGGTAGAAACCATGAGCTTAAGGCCCCAGGTTACCCTTTGGGCCTAGAAATGGTTTTATTTCCATGGATTGGCTCTCAGCCCAACAATAGAAAAACCTACCTGCACAATACCTACCCCAGGGTGATGCAACCACCTCTACTCTAGGGAGACTCACCCCTTAGATCAATCAGTGATGAGACTCCAGAGGGGCAGCATTCAAATAGAGGGAAATCTTGACAGACAGGAATACATAGTTAAGAAGAGCACAGGGAAGAGATAGTCACAGAGAGGGGACAGGAGGAGAGGTTTTTTATGCCTGGGGATGGTAATCTGGGCATGAAAGCAAATGTGCATGAATTGTTAAATGTAAATCAAATTTGCACCCAAAGCATAATTTTATTTTATTATAAATAAAATAAGGTAATGTTAAAAAGCATATTAAGTACAGAGTAAAAAGACAAATGGGGGAAGTTAGACACCAGGTGAATATCTCCTAGGAACACCCAGGAGAATACTGAAGAAGCTGAGACAAGGATTTTTCTCAAAAGCAGAGTCTTCCCCTAGAGCCTGCCCCTGAATTCAAACTTCAAGGTAAAAGAGCTGAACAAAAGATTTCAAAGAGGAACTCAAGAAAACAAGTCAATTGTTATAACGAAATGTGCAAAGACCTGAAGTTAGAAAACCAAAAGGGAAGAACATGTTCAGCATTTCTCAAGCTAAAAGAATCGGAGAAAAAAATAAATAAATAAAGCCTTGAGTTGAAATATTGAAAGATTCTATGGCAATATATTGAATGATAAGAGAAACATCGAAAGAAGATGGAAGGAATACACAGACTCACTGTACCAAAAAGAATTGGTTGATGTTCTTCCATTTCAGGAGGTGGCATATGATCAAGAACCAATGGTACTGAGGAAAGAAGTTGAAGTTTCACTGAAGGAATTGGTGATAAACAAAGCTACAGGAATTAATGGAATACCCATTGAGATGTCTCAACAAATAGGTGCTGTACTGAAGGCACTACCTCATCTATGTCAAGATATTTGGAAGACAGCTACCTGGCCAACTGACTGAAAGAGATCCATATTTGTACCCATTTCAAACAAAGGTGTTCCCACAGAATATAGAAATTATCAAATTATATCATTAATATCAGACACAAATAAAATGTTGCTGAAGATAATTCAAAATCGACTGCAGCAGTAGATTGACAGAGAACTTCCAGAAATGCAAGTTGGATTCAGAATAGGACATGGAACAAGGGATATCATTGTTGATGTCTGACAGATCTTGGCTGAAAGCAAAGAATACCAGAAAAACTTTTACTTGTGTTTATTTATTTATTTGTTTGTTTGTTTATTTATTTAAATTTTTATTGTGATGTGAGTAAAAGTTTACAGAGTAAATTCATTTCCCATACAGCCACTCACATTTTGTCACATGACATTGACTATAATTTTCCACAATGCAACAACTCCCCTCCCATTACCTCGCCATAGTTTCTTCTTTCCTGTGTCCTATCCTCCCATGCCCTCCTGCCCCACAAGCTGTCTCCCTCTGCATACACAACCCTTTTATTCTCCCATGATTGATTTCTCCAAGGAGTGTATTTACCTATTGTAATGTTCAGCTGATATGCCTGTCTTTTGTTTGGCTGAAAGCCACAGCAGTGAGTTCAATTACAGATCTAACAAGCAACTAGGGGCCATAGTCTCAATGGTTCCATCAGGCTCTATTAGACCAGCAAATGTAGTCTTTTTTTTTTAAATGATTTTGAGTTTTGTTCCACATTGGTCTCCCTCTCTATCCAGGATCTCCTGCATAAATCCCCCTCTGAGTGGTTGACAGTGGTAGCCAGGCACCATCTAGTTCTTGTGGTCTACTAGTAGTACAGGCTGAGGGTTGCATGGTGTACCAGTAACTTGGAATAATTGTTTCCATGTGTCTGGTTTTCTTTATTCTTCTTTACTCTGGATGAGGAGAGACCCATCATTGCATCAAGATGGCTGCTTGCAAGCTTTTAAGATCCCACTAGCTACTCACCAATGTAGGACGTGGAACAATGATTTTGTGTAGTACGTTATGTCATTTGAGCTTGAGGTCACCTGTGACTATGGTCCCAAGCCCACAGGTCCAACTACTCACTCCCTCTGGCCAAGAAGTGACGACAACCTTGCCTCTTGTCAGCTCTACTAAATACCTGGGAATTTTTACATAACGTACAGATGCCCTTGTAGAAATATTGGCTGCCAACCCTATACATGATCTTGGGCACACTGCATCCTGCATGAACATACCTAATAGTTCAGCCTATCCACCCACCTATGTGCCCCTAGATCAATGTTTGCCTTCACTGACAATGCAGTACCATATGTGCAAAAGGGTTCGTCTTTGCTGTCTGAACTCCCCACACACCTCCCTATGTATTCCTCTTCATCAAGCCACCATTTGGTATATTGTCCTTCCCTACACCCAAATCAATACTTGTCTCTATTTACTTAACAGTGTTCCCCCCTTTCTCTCTCACCCGTGGTAACCAACAAAGAACATTTTCTTCCACATATAAACATTTTTTGACTTTTTACAAAAATGGACTAATATAATATTTGTCCTTCTATAATTGACTTATTTTACTCAGTGTTATGTCCTCCAAGTTTATCCATGTTATGCAATGTTTAGCAGATTCTACATTATTCTTTAAGGTTGCATAGTATTCCATTGTGTGTATGTACCATATTTTGGTTCTCCATTCTTCTGTTGATGAGCACCTAAGTGGTTTCCATCTTTTGGCTACTGGAAATAGTGCTGTGATGAACATGGGTGTGCATATGTCTGTTCTTTTCTGGGCTCTCACTTCTTTAGGATATATACCTGTATTAGAACAGCTGGGTCAAATGATATTTCTAATTCCAACTTTTTAAGGAATCACCATACTGCTTTCCACAGTGGTTGTATCATTTTACAGATCCACCAGCAGTGTATGAGAGTCCCAATCTCCCCACATCCTTACCAGCATGTGTTATTTTCTGTCTTGTTGAACTTTGCTATTAGTGGTGGAGCAAGATGGTATCTCATTGTTTTGATTTGCATCTCTCTAATGGCTAATGACCATGAGCATTTCTCCATAGGGTTGTTGGCTGTCTGAATATTCTCTTTGGTGAAGTGTCTATTCATGTCTTCTGCCCATTTTTAAATTGCATTATTTGTCTTTTTGTTGTTGAGGTATTGAGTTTTCTATAAATTCTAGAGAGAAGTCTCTTGTCAGATATGTCATGACCAAATATTTTTCCCAATCTGTAGGTTCTCTTTTGACTCTTTTGGAGAAGTCTTTGGGAACACATAAAAATTTAATTTTTAGAAGGTCATGTTCATCTAGTTTATCTTCTGTTGTTTGTGCATTTTGGGTTATACTTGAGTGTCTATTTGTGCCATATATTAGGAGCCCTAAATTTGTCCCTAGCTTTTCCTTCAGGAACTTTGTAGTTTTATGTTTCACATTTAAGTCTTTGATCCATCTGGAGGTAGTACTTGTATATGGTGTGAGGTACAGATCTGGTTTCATTTTTCTGCAAATGTTTTGCCAGCACCATTTATTAAACAAACATTCCCTTCCCCATTTAATGGATTTCAGCACTTTGTCAAAGATCAGCTGACCATAGGTTGATGAATCTATTTCTGGGTTCTCAATTCCATTCCATTGGTCTAAGTGTCTATGTGTCTGTCATTTTACAGGCAGTGTTGACTACTGTGGTTGTATAGTAGATTTTGAGATCCAGCAGTATGAGACTTCCTACTTTGTTCTTCTTCTACAGTGCTTTGTTTATCTGAGGTCTCTTTCCTTTCCATATAAAGTTAGTGATTGTTTTTTCCATATCCTTAAAGAATGTTGATGGGACCTGGATTGGGATTGCATTGAATGTATAAAATTCTTTGGGTAGAATTGACATTTTCACAATGTTCAATCATCTTATCAACAAGCATGGTATGTTCTTCCATCTATGTAGATCTCTTATAGTTTCTTGAAGTAATTTTTTATACTTTTCTTTGTATAGGTCTTTTGTGTCCTTGGTAAGATTTATTCCCAAGTATTTTACTTTTTTGGTAGCTATTGTAAATGGTATTGATTTCCTTATTTCTTTTTCAGAAATCTCTTTGCTGGTGTTGAGGAATCCAATTGATTTCTGGATGTTGATCTGGTATTCTGTTCATGATGCTAAATATCTCAATTATTTCCAGTAAATTTTTGACTGAGTCCCTTGGGTTTTCTGGGTATAGGAACATATCATCAGCAAATAGGGATAGTGTGACTTCTTCCTTACCAATTTGAATACCTTTGATTTCCCTTTCTTGCCTTATTGCCCAGTTTAGGATTTCTGATATAATGTTGAATAGAAGTGGTGATAGAGGGCATCCTTGTCTGGTTCCTGTTTGCAAGGGGAATAGTTTCAGGCTCTCTCTATTGAGAATAATGCTGGCTCTTGATTTTGCACAGATGCCCTTTATTACATTGAGGAATGTCCCTTCTATTCCTATTTTGCTGAGAGGTTTTATCAGTAATGGGTTTTGGATTTTATCAAATACCTTTTTGGCATTGATTGATATGATCATGTGATTCTTTTTCTTTGTTTTATTAATGTGGTGGATAACATTGATTGTTTTTCTAATGTTGAACCATTCTTGCACACCTGATATGTACCCCACCTGGTGATAATGAATTATTTTCTGGATATGTTGTTGGAGTCTATTGTTGTTGTTGTTGTTATGTGCTGTCGAGTTGGCCCCGACTCATAGCGACCCCTCCTTGGGTTTCCGAGGCAGTATCACTACGGAAGTAGGATTGCCCA
>NW_006921792.1:5810125-5812815 GCF_000298275.1 Orycteropus afer afer | reverse complement strand
CGAGGCAGTATCACTACGGAAGTAGGATTGCCCAACCTTCCTTCCGAGGAGTGGCTGGTGGGTTTGAACCACCAGCCTTCTGGTTAGCAGTCAAGTGACTTAGCCACTATAGCTAGGGCTTTTTTGAAGATTTTTGCATCTATATTCATGAGGGATATGGTCTGTAGTTTTCCTTTTGAGTGACATCTTTGCCTTGTTTTGGTACCAAGGTTATGCTTGCTTTATAAAATGAATTTGGTAGGATTTCATCCCTTCCCATGTTTTGGAATAGTTTGAGTAGGATTGGTGTCAGTTCTTCTGTGAATGTTTGGTAGAATTCTTCAGTGAAACCATTTGGGCCATGACTTTTTTTGTTGGTAATTTTTTTATGACCTGTTCAAGTTCTTCTTTTGTTATGGTTCCATTCAACTTTTCCACCCAAGTCTGTGTTAGTTTAGGTAAATATTGTGTTTCTAGAAATCTGTCCATTAATTCCAGATTTTCAAGTTTGTTGGAGTACCGTTCTTCATAGTATCCTGATATTATCTTTTTTTATTTCAGTTGGTTCTGTTGTGATGTCACCCATTTTGTTTCTTATTCATGTTATCTGTATTCTCTCCCTCTTTTCCTTTGTTAAATTTGCCAGTGGTTTGTCAATTTTATTAATCTTTTCAAAAAACCAACTTTTAGTCTTGCTGATTTTTTTCTATTTTCTTTCTATTTTCTGTTGCATTGATTTCTGCTCAAATCTTTATTATTCCCTTTCTTCGGTGACTGTAGGCTTTTCTTGATGTTTTTTTTCTAATTGTTGGAGATGTTGATTTAAAGTGTGGATTTTGGCTCATTCTTCTTTATTGATGTGTGCATTTATTCCTATAAATTGGCCTCTGATCACTGTTCTTGCTGTATCCCAAGATTTTGCTATGTTGTGTTTTCTTTCTCATTTGTCTCAAGGAAATTTTTTATTTCATTTTTTATTTCTTCTCTTACCCAGTCTTTCCTAGGAGGGTGTGCTTCAGTTTCCATGTGGTTGCTCTTTTTCCATTGATCTTCTCATTTTTGATATTTAATTTGACAACATTTTGATCTGAGAAGATGCTTTGCAGTATTTCCATGTTTTTAAATTTATTAAGACTGCTTTATGGCTTAACATATGGTCTATCTTGAAGAATATTCCATGTGCACTGGAAAAGAATGCATATTGTGCTGTTGTTAGGTGAAGTGCCCTGTAGATGTTTATAAGTCAAGGTTGGTGGATTGTATTATTTAGCTCTTCTGAGTCTTTGTTGAGTTTCTTTCCAGTTGCTCTTTCTTTCATTGAAGGGGGTGTATTAAAGTCTCCTTCTATGACTGTGGGAGCTCTGGTGGTGTAGTGTCTAAGGCATTTGACTGCTAACCAGGAGGATGGCAGTTCAAATCCAACAGCCATTTCTCAGATGGAAGGTGGGACAATCTACTTCCATAGTGATACTAACTAGGAAACCCAAGGAGGGGTCACTATGAATTGGATCTGACTCGACAGCAATGAGTTTTGAGTACTATGATTGTGGAGTCATCTATTTGCCTTTTCAATTCTGTTAAAGTCTGGTTTATGAATTTTGGGCCTCTTTCATTGGGTCCATAGATATTTATTGTGGTTATATCTTCTTATTCACTTGATCCTTTAATCATTATATAATGTCCTTCCTTGTCTCTTATGGTGGTTTTTGTCTTAAAGTCAGTTTGGTCAGGAATCAATACTGTCTATCCTGCTCTTTTTTTGATTGCCATTTTCTTGGTATATCTTTTTCTGATCTTTAATTTTTAGTCTTTTTTTGTCTTTGTGTCTACTGTGTGTCTCTTGTAGAAAGGATATTGATGGGTTTTGTTTTCTTATCCAGTTTGCAACTCTCCATATCTTGAGTGTTCCATTTAATCCATTGACATTCAGTGTAATTACCAACAAGTATGAATTTGTTGCTGTCATTTTTGTGTGTTGTTTTTATGGTGTTCCAGTATAATTTGTTCAGTACAATTTTCTGTGTTGAGCTCATTTTGTTTATGAAGCATGCTATCATTTCCTTTGTTGCTACTGTTCTAGTATTTTCTAAGTATTTGTGTTTGTCTTCTTTTTTATTGCTATGTGAAGGTTTATCATTTTTCTTTGAGGTTACCCCATGGTTTATAATTTTCTCCCTGAGTTTAGAACAGTCCATTCTAACTTGCAACTCTCAACTTCCTCACTGTTTAGAAGTTCTGTAACTACATTACTTTTTCTCTCTTTTTGGTTTGTAGTTGTCCTCATTCACCAATCGATGTCTCACATTCCCTCTTTAGAATTTTGTAAGCTTATTTTACTTTGTATACTTCCATAGTTGTGTTGGTCTCTGGGTTATGTTATCTTGTGTATTAATGGTCGGTTGTTTGCTATTATTGGTTCTCTGCTCAAAGGGCTCCTTATAGTATCTCTTGTAAAGTCAATCTGGTTTTAACAAATTCCTTCATTTCTGCTTATCTGGAAATCTAATTTCACCAAAACATCTGAGGAACAATTTTGTTGGGTGTTACAAAAAGGGCAAGGAGACCACATGTTCCGACCTCCTCTAATCCCATGAGAGGAAGACAGGATTACCAACAGTAACCCAAGGCCTATTACTGCAAGGCCAGACATGCTGCCTCCCTCCAGCCCTTTCTCCAACCGTTCCTCCCAAAGCACCCACCACCTCTCTCCT
>NW_006921792.1:5807776-5808330 GCF_000298275.1 Orycteropus afer afer | reverse complement strand
TTTATTTTGTCATTTTGTTCTTGTATTGTCTTTTGAAAATGTTCTAGGATGTTTTATCTGTGTTTTCCTTCATTTAGTCAGTATTTTCCTTGTGCTGTCTCTCAGTCCTTTGAAGGTACCTAAATATAATTCTTTTGAATTCCTTAACAGGCAGTTCTAATGCTACTTCTTCAAAAGGGAGGTGTTCTAGGTCTGTATCCTGCTCCCTTGTTTCTACTGCTTTATCTTGCTTCTTTGTGCGGACAGTGTTGGTCTGTTGTCTCCCAGACAATGTGATGTTGTTGTATTTAGATCTCTGCTAACTGTTTATGAAGAGCAGCTAATGGTGAGTCAGGCTTTTCTTGGTTGTTGTTTATCATTGACCAGTTTGGGGAGAAAGAAGTCACTGCTCTCATTCAGTAAGTGGATCTGCGGAGGTGCAGGGGTGGTTGTGCCATGTGGGTATGGCTGCTGTCTCCCACTCAGTTAGACAATAAAAATGATCCAAAAACCATCAAAAAAGTAAAATAGGCAGACAAGTGACACAGATCCTCTTCAACAAAAAAAAAAAAAAA
>NW_006921792.1:5806387-5807558 GCF_000298275.1 Orycteropus afer afer | reverse complement strand
TTTGAAAGGAATTATACAGAAGTGGATTAGGCATCAACTAGTAGAAAAACCTAAATGAAAACAGTGAGTAAGGAGACAGTCAGAGCTGTGGACTGTCAGCTACTCTGACAGAACCAACAGCCTGAATATATCCAAGTGGTGTTGGGACCTGAGAATTGACCTGAAGATCAGCCCTGGCCACCATGGTTTGCAGGGATGACTGTGGTGGCAGCCTATGACTAGGAAAAGAAACAGCAAGGAAGGAGACAACCTGAGCTGTGGACTTTCTGCTCTCTGGAGGCCACAGCCATTTTAATTGTTAACACATGGCAGCCATTTTGGATATTTAAAGTGACTGAGAGTACAGCCATTTTGAATGTTTAAAAGTAGTGACTATTTTGGATATTTAAAGTGATTGAGGGTGCAGCCATTTTGAATCTTTATAAGTGGCAGTTATAATGGATTTTAAAGTGACAGCATTCTCATTTGTATTCCAAAGGCCTAAGAATAGGCTCTGTTTGCCAAGGATGGCAGGGAAATATGAGAGGCTAACAATAGGAAAGGAGACAGGTGGTGAGTGTATAAATACTGTCAATTATTGAATAGAGGAACACAGCACAGTATACTGCTTATGTAGATAACATACAAACAAAACAAAGAAAATGAAAATTGTGGGCCAGTCACTCCAATGTACAATCACACATTATACATAAACACTAAAATGTCATAATGCCTCGGAGACAACAGAGCATCACAGTCCACACACAGAAGCATGATAAAGCAGGAGAAACAAAGGACCAGGATCCAGACCCAAAACACATCCCTGAGGAAGACACAGCATTGGAACTGCCTGATAAGGAATTCAAAAGAATTATATTTAGGTATCTATAACGAATTGAGAAGCAGATCAAGGAAAACACTGACAAAATTGAAGAAACCACAGAAAAAACCCTAGAACAATTTCAAAAGACAATATAAGAACAAAATGAAAAATAAATGAAAAATTAGAAATGATACAAAATCTGCAGACAGAAATCCAGAAGATTGATACTAAATTTTCAGAAATAGATAAAACATTGAATGGGCAAAGTAGTAGAATTGAATCAATGGAAGACAGAATTAGGGAGATTGAAGGCAAATACCTGAATACTTCTTTGGAAAGGGATCAATCAGAAAAAAAGATCAAAACAAA
>NW_006921792.1:5774481-5805741 GCF_000298275.1 Orycteropus afer afer | reverse complement strand
GTCATTACAGAACTTGTAAATGGTAGGGAAGTCAAGACAACTACAAGATAGAACGGACTGTTCTAAACTTGGGAAGAAAACTAGAAATCACAGGTAACCTCAAAGAAAAATGATAAACCTTCACATCAAAATAAAAGAGGACCAGCACAAATATTTAGCAAATACTAAAACAATAGCAACAAATAAAGTGATAATACAACTTATAAACAAAATGAGCTCAGCATAGAAAATTATATGCAACAAAGAAATCAACACTATGATAAAGCACATAACAAAAATGACAGCAACAAATTCATATTTGCCAATAATTACATATCTGGCAAAGGACTTATCTCTAAGATTTATAGAAAACTCCAACACCTCAACAGCAAAGGGATTAACAATCCAAGTAAAAAATGGGCAGAAGACATGAATAGATATTTCACCAAAGAGGATATTCAGATGGCCAGCTAATACATGAAGAGATGCTCGCAATCATTGGCCATCAGAAAGATGCAAATCAAAACAACAATGAGACACCGTTTCACCCCAGCACTGGTGGCAAGGTTCAACAAGACAGAAAATAAAAAATGCTGGTGGGGATGTGGAGAGATTGGGACTCTCATACATTGCTGGTGGGACTGTGAAGTGATACAATAACTATGGAAATCAATATGGTGATTCCTTAGAAAGCTGGAATTGGAGATATCATTTGACCCAGCAATCCCATTACTAGGTATATATCCTAGAGAGGTGAGAGCCAGGATAGGAACAGATATATGCACACCCATGTTCATCACAGCACTATTTACAATAGCCAAAAGATGGAAAAAACCTACATGCCCCTCAGCAGAAGAGTGGATGACCAAACTATGGTACATACACACAATGTAATGCTATGCAGCACTAAAGAATAATGTAGAATCTGCAAAACACCCCATAATATGGTAACTTGGAGGACATTATGCTGAGTGACATAAGTCAATTACAGAAGGACATATATAGTATTAGTTTGTTGTTGTAGAGAGTCAAGGAAGGGTTTCTATACAGAAGGAAACTTTCTTTGTTGGTTGCCAGGGGTGGAAGGGGAGAGGAGGGAACATTGCAAGAAAAAAAAAAAAAAAAAGCATTGACCATGTCACTTTAGTTTTGTGCATTTCATTGTACATAAATTATATTTCAAAAAAATACATTTTAAAAAAAAGAAGAAAAAAACTCCACAATATCTGGAGGGGGACAATAGGAGAAAAGAGGTAGAGAGGGAGAACAGTTAGGAAAAAAATGGGAAAAATGTAAAAAGAAAAACAAAGAAAGGGGCTAACCATGACAAAAGAAAAAAAAAAAAAATGGGAACCAGGAACAAGGAAGAGAGAAAAAGCTGAAAACTAGAACCTGGGAAAGGAAGAATAAAGAATAATAATAAAAAGGATGAACAAAATAATACTAATAATAGTAATAATTTTAAAACAGACAAAAACAAATAAACTGAAGGAAAAAAAAAAAAGGAATACAAATCTGGGCAGGGTGGGGCAGCATACCCAGGATCTTTTGAAGCACCCAGACTGGGATGGAATTCCTGCTGGCCCAGAGGGTGGATGGGAATGAGGGATGGCCCCACACCTCCATTAACCAATAGGGTGTGGGATATAAGAATAACAAAGGGAATATCTTACCTTTCCAGTCGTTTGTGCCCAGAACGTCCTTGCAGTTCCCAGCAAGTGGAGCCTATTCTTAAGTCCCTGGAATCTGAGAAAATGCTGTCATTTTAAATATCCAAAATGGTCAAATTGCTTGTAAACACTCAAAAAAGCTGCACTGTCCAGACAGGCAAAAGTCCACAGCTCAGCCCGCCTACCTCTTCGCAGCTTCCCCTTATATTCACTAGCCACCAGGGCAGTCCTCCATGCAGCTCTGGCTTTCCAGACTAACTTTTAGGTTAATTCTTAGGTCCTAATACCACTTGGTAATATCCAAGCTCTCCATGCCTTTAAGATTGCTGATGGACCACAGCTCAGTATGTCTCCTTTTTCGGTGTTTTCATGCAGGTTCTTCTACTAGTTAGAGTTTAGTCGACTTCTGCATTCTTCCTTTCAAAGCTCAGGGCTCCAGGATTATCTTCTGTACCTGTGTTAATTGGTCCTTCTTTTCTTTGTTGAAGAGGGTCTCTGTAGTTTGTTTTTTCCACCATCTTTCTGGAACTCAGCACTTAGTTTTATTGACTATGCAAAAGCATTCAATTGTGTGGATCATAACAAATCATGGATCATTGAGAACAATGGGAATTCCAGAACACTTAATTGTGCTCATGAGGAACCTGTACATAGACCAGGAGGCTGTTGTTCGAACAGAACAAGGGGATACTGCATGGTTTCAAATTAGGAAGGGAGTGCATCAGGGTTTTATCTTTTCACCATACTTATTCAATCTGTATGCTGAGCAAATAATCTAAGAAGCTGGACTGTATGAAGAAGAACATAGCATCTGGGTTGAAGGAAGGCTCATTAACAATCTGTGATATGCAGATGGCATAATTTTGCTTGCTGAAAGTTAGGATGACTTGAAGCACTTACTGATGAAGATTAAAGACTGTGACCTGCAGTGTGGATTATTTCTCAACATAAAGAAAATGAAAATCATCACAACTGGACCAGTAAGCAGTATCAGAATAAATGGAGAGAAGATTGAAGTTGTTAAAGATTTCCTATTACTTGATTCCACAATCCACACCAATGGAAGCAGCAGTAAAGACATAACAGATGTATTGCACTGGGAAAATCTGCTACAAAAGACCTCTTTGAAGTGCTGAAGAGCAAAGGTGTCTCTTTGAAGACTAGGTGCATCTAACCCAGGCCATGATATTTTCAATAGCATGATCAAATATTTAGCAAATACTAAAACAACAGCAAAAAATAGATCATTTGGTTTTCATTGTTATTGGCTTTTTTAAAAAAATCAGTATCTTTATAAATCTGATCATTCTTTGTCATTGGAAGTTGGAAACATTATATATAAGCTTACATATATATTTTAACATTCTTTCCAGTACATATTAGTAACAGTCATACATGCAAAAAAATAAATAAGCCATTCATAAGTGTAGTTCATCATAGCTCAAAGACATCATAACTCAGGAATGACTTATATTAAGACCTGAGACAGCAAGTGACTTGGGCCTAAATCCTATAATGCCTCAGTGTCTAGACAACCATATTTATTAAAGAAGCATAAGATGGAAAAGGAAGAGCCATGTTTACTGCTGTTAGTAAGAGAAATGTGGTATATATATATATATATATAGTGACAAAAGTGGAACCCTAAAAAGTGGTCCAGGAGAGCATGAAAGCTTACAAAAAAGCAGTGGAATGAACATAGATAAAGCAGAAAAAGGCACAGAGCAGGTCCATAGACAGCTTTCTGAAGCACAGCAGGAGCAACACAGAAAGCTGAGGCCCAAATGATCTGTAAGAGGAAATGAGATAATTCACAGTTCTCCCAAAGATTTCAGAGTGCAGAAAAATCCCTCATCCTACATTGTTAGGGCTACCAAACTAGCTAAATGTGGAGCTATTACAAATGTCCTGGACTTTCAGCAAAATGACACCACACTGCTGAGGAGACTGGCATGAGAGGCATGAGATTGAACAGACTGGTTATTTTTATGGAGAGTAAATTTTTTGTTTGTTTGTTTGTTTGTTTTTTGTGATTTGGGTGCAAGTTTCCAGAGCAAATTCACTTTCTATACAGTAGTTCACATACTTTGCCTCATGACATTGACTACAATTTACCCCAATACAACAGCTCCCCTCCCACATCCTCCTGATAGTTACCGCTTCCCTGTGTCCATCCCTCCATGCTCTCCTGCCCCCTGATCTGTTTCTGTGCATAAACAGCCCTTCTTTCTCCCACAATTGTTCTCTCCAAGGAGTGTATCTAGCTCAGGTACATGTTCAACTCATATGCCTGTCTTTTGTTTGGCTGGAAGCCACAGGTGTGAGTTCAATTCCAGACCCGAAGGACAGCTAGGGGCCATAGTCTCGGTGGTTCCACCAGGCTCTATCAGACCAGCAAACCTGGTCCCCTTTTTTTTTTTTTTTTCAAATGATTTTCAGTCTTGTTCCACATCATTCTCCCTCTCTATCCAGGATCTCGAAATATTTCTTTTTAAATTAAATATTACAGTATAGCATTATCTATACAAATCTCTTACATACTTAAACAATAATACAGTACACAATAGAAGGGCAAGAACAACTCCATCACTCTAGATATCAGTTTGTAATAAATAGCTTTGCCACAATACCGCTTGCAAGTTAAGGAATACTAAATCATCCTGTGAGTAGGAAGGAAGTCATCACTATACCACGTATATGGAGAATCCTCTCAGTCCAACCTAGAGAAAAAGACAATGAACAAAAACAGTTAAAAAGGCAAATACGCAGTGATATAGGATTTACCAATCAGAGGAGAGTCAGAGTCACTAAAGTAGGAATCGGTAGATACAGGTTATTGTTGTGTAAAAGATTGTGAAGTTGAATTGGGTTCTGAAGGAGAGATTTTACCAAAATATGAATACATTACTCAGGATGATGTCATATATTACAGCAAAGCAGCAAACAGATAAAGTACATGAGTACAAATAAATAGACAGAGGTACCCCAGTAGAGGAGACTGAAGAGGTAATACATCATCAAATATAGTATATAATCACTGTAGTGAATTAAATACTATTGAAGTGGATTAAATACCAAAAAATTTTAAAAAAAAAACAACACTGCCATTCAGTTCCAACTCATAGTGACCCCTTTTGGGTTACCAAGTTGGTAAATCTTTATAGAAATAGATTTCCCAATCTTGCTTCCGTGGTGTGGCTGGTGGGTTTGAACCACCAACGTTCTGGTTAGCAGTCAGATGCCTTAGGCACTGTGCTACAAGAGCTCCTTGGATTAAATGCTATCAAATAGTAAACATGAGATACCACAAGTAATACACAGAAGTACTAACAGCAGCTTGGCAGTGGTGGTCATGCTTAGATGAGATCATGCTTAAGCTGAATCTAGAAACATATATAGGATTTAAAGAAGCAAAGGAAGCTATGGGGATAAGTTTAGAAACAAAGGCTTCAGAGAGAATATTTTAGGTGGAGGACTATAACATAATATCCACCAAATCAATTTGACTCATTGTGACTTATTGTGTGTCAGAGTAGAACTGTGCTCCATGGGGTTCTCAGTATCTGTTTTTTTGGAAGTAAATCAACAGGCCTTGCTTCTGGTGCACCTGTGGGTGGACATGAACACCCAACTCTTTGAATACCAGCAGAGAGACTTAACCATTTATTTGCAACACTGGAGGACAATAATACAATATAATATAATGTACATAATATATACCTCAATTATATGTTACGTTACCTTATATTATACATAATTTATATAATACAAGGGAGCTCTGGTAGCATAGTGCCTAAGGCACTTGACTGCTAACCAGAAGCCTGGCAGTTCAACCCCATCAGCTACTCCTTGGAAGGAAGGTTGGGCAATCTACATCCATAGTGATAACACCTCAGAAACCCAAGGAGGGGTCACTGTGAGTTGGATCCTACTCGATGTCAGTGAGTTTGGTTTGGTTTGTTTCATATAATATGTGCATTAATACATAAATATAATGTAATGTATAGATATATACATATATATATGTTGTAGTTGGTGTTAGGTGTTGTTGAGTCATCTCTTTCTCATAGCGACCTCATGCACAGCAGAACAAAACACTGCCTGGACCTGTGACAACCCCATGATCCTTGATATACCTGAGCCCATCATTGCAGTCACTGTGTCAATTCATCTTGGTTAGGGACTTCCCCTTTTTTGTTGTTGCCTCTGCTTTACCAAGCATGATATCCTTCTCCAGTGAATGGTCCCTTCTGACAACATGACCAAAGTAGGTGAGACAAAGTCTGGCCATGCTTGCTTCCAAGGAGTATTCCAGTTGCACTTCTTCCAGGGTAGATTTGTTAGTTCTTTTTAGCAGTCCATGGTATTTTCAGCATTCTTCGCCAATACCACAACTCAAAAAGTTTTTTCGGTCTTTCTTATTCATTGTCCAGCTCTCACATGTGTATGAGGAGATTGAAAATACCATGGCTTGTGTCAAACACACCTTAATCCTCAAGGAGACATCTTTGCTCTTCAGCACTTGAAAGAGGTCCTTTGCAGTAGATTTGTCCATTGCTATATGATGTCTGATATCTTGACTGCTGCTTCCATTGATGTTGATTGTAGAACCAAGTAATATAAACTCTTTGACAATTTCAATCTTTTCTCTTTTTATCATGATGCTGCTTACTGGTCCCATTCTTAGGATTTTTGTTTTCTTTATAATGAGCTGTAACTCATACTGTAGACTGTATTCTTCAATCTTCATCAGTAAGAGTTTCAAGTTATCCTCATTTTCAGTGAGGAAAGTTGTGTTGTCTGCATAATACAGGTTGTTAATGAGTCTTCCTCCAATTCTGATGCCATGTTCTTCTTCTTACAGCCCAGCTTCTTGGATTACTTGTTCAACATACACGTTGAATAAGTATGGGGAAAGGATACAACTCTGACACACTCCTTTCTTAATCTTAAACCATGCAGTGTCTCCTTGTTCTGTTTGAACGACACCTCCTGCTCCGCGTATAAGTTCCTCATGAGCACGATTAAGTGTTCTAGAGTTCCCATTTTTCTCAATGTTATCCATAATTTATTATGATCCACTCAATCGAATGCCTTTGTATAGTCAATAAAACACAAGTAAACATCTTTCTGTTATTCATTGCTTTCAGCCAAGATCCATCTGATATCAGCAATGGCATTCTTCATTCCACATCCTCTTATGAAACCAGCTTGCATTTCTGGAAGTTCTCTGTCAATATACTGCTGTAACCATTTTTTAATTATCTTCAGTAAGATTTTACTTGTGTGCAATATTGATATTGTTTGATAATTTCCATAGTCTGTGGGATCACCGTTCTTTGGAATGGGTATAAACATGGATCTTTTCCAGTCAGTGGCCAGGTAGCTGTCTTCCAAATCTCTTGGCACAACCGAGTAAGTGTCAACAGTACGGCATCTGTTTGTTGCAACATCTCAGTGAATATCCCATCAATTCCTGGACCTTTGTTTTTCACCACTTCCCTCAGTGTGCAGCTTCAACTTCTTCCTTCAGTACTGTTGGTTCTTGATCATATATCACCTCCTGAAATGGATGAACATTAGCCAATTCCTTTTTGTACAGTGACTGTGTATTCCTTACATCTTCTTTTGATGTTTCCTGCATCATTCAATATATTGCCCATAGAATCTTTCGATATGCCAACTCAAGGTTTAAATTTCCTCTTCAGTTCTTTCAACTTGAGAAATGCTGAGCGTTTTTTTTTTTTTTTTTAATTTGGATTTCTAACTCCATGTCTTTGTACATTTGTACACTTTGTCTTTTGGAGCTGCTCTTTGAAATCTTCTATTCAGCTCTTTTATCTTGTCATTTCTTCCATTTTGTTTAGCTACTCTCTGTTCAAGGGCAAGTTTCAGAGTCTCTTCTGACATCCTTTCCTGTCTTTTTAATGACCTTTTGCTTTCTTCATGGATGATGTTCTTGATGTCATCCCACAATTTCTCTGTTTTTTGGTCACTGGTGCTCAATGCATCAAATCTATTCTTTAGACGGTCTCTAAATTCAGGAGGGATATAATCATGGTCATATTTTGGTTTTATGGACTTGTTTTAATTGTCTTCAACTTCAATTTGAACTTGCAAATAGGCAGTTGATGGTCAGTTCCACAATCAGCTCCTGGCCTTGTTTTGGCTGAAGATACTGAACTTCTCCATTGCTTCTTGCCACAGATGTAGTCAATTTGATTCCTGTGTACTCCATCTAGTGAAGTCCACATGTATAGCTGCCATTTGTGTTGTTGAACAGAGGTATTTGCAATAAATAAGTCATTGATTTTGCAAAATTCTATCATACATCTCCAGCATTATTTCTATTTCCAAAGCCAAATTTTCCAACTACCAGTGGTTCTTCTTGCTTCCAACTTTTGCATTCCGGTCACCAGTGATAATCAGCACATCTTGATTGCATGTGTGATCAATTCCAGATTGCAGAAGTTGGTAAAAGTCTTCACTTTCCTCATCTTTGGCTTTGGTTCTTGAACATAAATTTGAATAGTAGTAGTATTAACTTGCTTTCCTTGTAGGCATATGGATATTATTCTATCACTGACATAATTGTACTTCAGGATAGATCTTGAAACATTCTTTTTGACAATGAATGCCATGCCATTCCTCTTCAACTTGTCATTCCTGGCATAGTAGGTCATATGGTTATCTGATTAAAAATGGCAAAACCGGTCCATTTCAGCTCACTAATACCTAGGATATCAATGTTTATGCATTCCATTTCATTTTTTACAATTTCCACTTTTCCTAGATTTGTCCTTCACATATTCCATATTCCGATTATCAATGGATATTTGTAGCTGTTTCTTCTTATATTGAGTCATACCACTTCAGCAAATAGAGGTCCCAAAAGCTCTACTTTATCCATATCATTATCTTATCTCTGATAAGGCAGCTCTTTCTTGGTTATATTTTGAGTGTCTTCTGACCTGAAGGGCTCATCTTCAGGCACTGTATTGGACAATGTTTCAGGGCCATTCATGAAATTTTCCAGTATTATATCAGACAGTTCTACTACTATTCATAAGGTTTTACATATATATTATATTTTATACTATATAGTATACATAGGAGCTCTGGTAGCATAGTGCCTAAGGCACTTGACTGCTAACCAGAAGGCTGGTGGTTCAAACGCACCAGCCACTCCTCAGAAGGAAGATGGGGCAATCTACTTCCATAGTGATACTGTCTCAGAAACCCAAGGAGGGGGTTCCTATGAGTCAGGTCCAACTCGACGGCACATAACAACAACAACAATATATACATATATAATGTATAATATAATGCAGTATAATGTAATGCAGTATAATATAATGAATATACTATAAAGTGGCATCTGGCCAGTTTTTATTTTCTTCCTCAATATTCTTCACAGTACAATATATTTTTTTTTTCAATAAAGTTACCACAAGAGAAGTATTGTAATGTACCTAACACATTTTATTGTCAATATCCAAATGAACAGACTTCCTCCCCTTATTGTGAAAGTCATTAAGTCTTATGATAATGAAAAACAACAGCTGATTAATTTTTGTAGTTATGCCTCTCATTTTATGACCCCCTCCCAGATGTTCCCTTCTTCTTCATTTAAGCACTACACACACTGCAAAGCATAAACATATTTGTTTTCCAGTGTGCAATTAAAACAACCTGAACTCTCGGGACCATAAGCAATATTATCTGACATTGTATGGGCTGTGATTACAATATTCACTAACAAAATTTCAATAAAATAAATAGAGGTTCATGAATTTTTTTTTCTTCTTTTAAATTCACAATAAAGAATGATGCTAATCAAATTTGTTTAATTCTATTTCCTTCTGTCCCATTCTGTCCACATTTTATCCTACTTCTACATCATCTTTTAAGGCTGAACTCAAAATTTTCTCCTTTACTTTTCATTACTATTTCCATATATATATATATATATATATATATATATATATATATATATATTCTTATAAATTATATTTCTCTATTTTTTCATTAATGTGCATTTTTCTATAATAATATTCCAAAGCCCTTGCATTCGGAGGTTACATTTTGAATACTTTTTCCCTTATGTCATTTTTAAACATTTTTATTTGGGTATATTTTGTACATATTTGAAGTCTACAATTGATGGCTTTGACACTTGTATGTACCCAAGAAACCATCACCAAAATGATGATAATAAACATAACTATCACTTCCCAATATCTTCACTTACATTTTTGTAATCTCTCCTTTCCTCCATTACCACTCTCCATACCTAGGCGTACTGATTAATTTTTGATGACCTTCATATATATTTAGTTATATTTTTTATTATTTTATATTCTTACATTATACTCTTTTTCTTTTTCTTTTCTTGTTTCATTCAACATAGTTATTTAAAAATTTATTTATGTTGTAATCTGAAACAGTAATTTGTTCCTTTTTCATTATTGAATGGTATTTATTTTTATCAATATACCACAGTTTGCTTATTCAATCAGTTGTTGATTAAAGTTTTGATTTTTTCCAGAATCTAGCTATTTCAAATAAAGCTATTATGATCTTTTATGTGCAAGTCTTCATATGGACTTCTGTTTCAATCTATTTTGGATAAGCTTCCAGATGTGAAATGGCTAGATCACATGGAAGATGTGTGTTTAACTTTATAAAAAACTACCAAATATTTTCTGAATTGTTTGTAATATTTTGTATCCCTATCACCAATCTACAAGAATTCCAGTTTCTCTTTATTCTTACCAGTACTTAGTATGGACATTTTCTTTAATTCTTGCCATTCTGATATATGTACAGTGATATTTCATTGAGGTTTCAATTGACTAATTATATTAAGTATATTTTCATGTGCTTGCTAACTTTCATTATATAATATTATTTTTTAATTTCTTTTATTTACTTATTTTTGGTTGGTAGATTTTTAATCATGGCTTGACAGACAGCAAAACATATTCTTTTTCTATAATTCAAAAACATTTATGTTGTTGCTGTCATTAAGTGCCATCAAGTTGGTTCCAACTCATAATGACGCTGTGTACAACAGAACAAAACACCGCCCTGTCTTATGCCAGCCTCACAATACTTGCTATACCTGAGCCCATCACAGCAGTTACTGTGTCAGTCCATCTCATTGAGGCCTTTACCTTTTTTCATTGACCCTCCATTTTACTAAGTATAATATCCTTCACCAGGCCATGGTCCCCTCTAACAACATGAACAAAGTACATGATATGAAGTGTGGCCATCCTGACTTCCAAGGAGTATTTTGGCTGTACTTCCTCCAGGACAGATTTGTATTCTGGCAGTCCATGGTACTTTCAATATTCTTCGCCAACACCACAACTCAAAAGGATCAAGCCTTCTTCTGTCTTCCTTATTCATTGTCCAGCTTTCACATGGATATGAGGTGATTGAAAATACATTGGCTTGGGTTAGACACACCTTAGTCTTCAAAGAGACATCTTTGCCCAGTGCAACACATCATCTGATTTCTTGACTGCTACTTCCATTGGTGCTGCTTGTGAAAACAAGTAAAATGAAATCTTTGACAACTTCAAACTTCTCTCCATTTATCATGATGCTGCTTATTGGTCCAGTTGTGAAGATTTTCTTTATGTTGAGGTGTACTCTATTCTGCAGACTATAGTCTTTAATCTTCCTCAGTAAGTACTTCAAGTCTTGTTCACTTTCAACAAGCAAAGTTGTGTCATTTGTATATCATAGGTTGTTAATGAGTCTTTCTTTAATCCTGATGCCACACTCTTCTTCATGTAGTCCAGCTTCTTGGATTATTTGCACATCATACAGATTGAATAAATATGGTGAAAGAATACAGCCCTGACACACTCCCTTCCTGATTTTAAACTGTACAGTGTCCCCTTGTTCTGTTCGAATGACAGCCTCATGGTCTATGTACAGGTTCCTCGTGACCACAGTTAAATGTTTTGGAATTCCCATTCTTCTCAATGCTATCCATAATTTGTTATGACCCACACAATTGAATATGTTTGCATAGTCAATAAAACAAGTAAACATCTTTCTGGTGTTCTACGCTTTCAGCCAAGATCCATCTGACATCAGTAATGACAGTTCTCGTACACATCCTCTTGTGAATCCAGCTTGCATTTCTGAAAGCTATCTGTCAATACACTGCTGCAAACATTTTTTAATAATCTTCAGCAAGATTTTACTTGCATGTGATATTAATGATATTGTTTGATAATTTCCACATTTGGTGGGATCACCTTTGTTTGGAATGGGCATAAATATGTATTTTTTCCAGCCATTTCATCAGGTAGCTATCTTACAAATTTCTTGACATGAATGAGTGAGGGCCTCCATTGTAGCAACACTTTTGTTGAAATGGTGTAGTGAATTACTTAGTGTGGCTTTTCTAGCCATAAGTCTTTGTAAGCTCTGTGGTGGAATTTGCTGTGAGCAACTGAGAAGCTCCTGATTGTAAAAGTTATCCACCTGGGGTATTTCTGTTGGGAGCAACACAAAGTAATGTTCTGGGAGGTTCCTGCTCTCTCTCAGGTGCTTAGAATTCTGATGTTATGATTGGTTGCTTTGGCCACTCTGCCAGGCTCGAACAGAGGCCTCCTAGAGGCAGAAGAAGTCTCTCTCTGACTGCTGGTTGAGGAAGACATGCTGCTGAAAAAGACACACACTCCTGAAAGAGACACATGCTGCTGGAAAGGAGATGCAAGAGATACACATTGCTGATTGAGACATGGAGGGACATGCACTGTTGGGAGAGAGACTGTGGGCTGGGAGAAAGACTGAGCATTTTTCCTGGACTTGAATTTTAGCTTTGTGCTTCCCTAATAAACTCCATAATCTGTAAGTTCTGTGTGGCCACTGCAGTGAATTATTGGACCCAGGAGAGAGGTGGTGGGTGCTTTTGGAGGAACGGTTGGTGAAAGGGATGAAGGGACACAGCATGTCTGGCCTTGCAGGAATAGGCCTTGGGTTACTGATGGTGATTCTGTCTTCCTCTTGTGTGGTTAGAGGAGGTCAGAAGATGTGGCCTCCTTGCCTTTTTGGCAATTTCAATGGGTATTCTGTCAATTCCTGGAGCCTTGTTCTTTGCCAATTCCTTCAGTGCAGCTTCAACTTCTTCCTTCAATATCATTGGTTCTTGTCACATGTCACCTCCTGGAATGGATGAACATCAGCCAATTATTTTGGTACAGTGACTCTGTGTATTTTTCCATCTCTTTTTGATATTTCCTGCATCATTCAATATTTTGCCCTTACAATCTTTCAATATTTCAACTAGAGACTTGAAGTTTTCCTTCAGTGCTTTCAGGTTGAGAAATGCTGAGTGTGTTTTTCTGTTTTGGTTCTAAATCAGGTCTTTGCACATTTCATTGTAATAATTGACTTTGTCTTCTCAAGCTGCTCTTTGAAATCTGCACAGCTCTTTTATCTTGCTATTTCTTCCATTTGCTTTAGCTACTCTCCATTCAAGACCAAGTTTCATTTTGGTCTTTTTGTTTCCTTTTCTGTCTTTGTAATGATCTTTGGCTTTATTCATCGATAATATTCTTGATGTCACCCCATAATTCCTCTGTTTTGAGTCATCACTGGTGTTCAGTTCATCAAATATTTTCTTTAGATGGTCTCTAAATTCAGGAGGGCTATAATAAAGGTCATATGTTTGTTCTTGTGGACTTGTTTTAATTGCCTTCTGCTTCAATTTGAATTTGCATATGAGCAGTTCATGGTCTGGTCCACAATCAACAGTCCTTCTATTCTCCCATGATTGATCTCTCCAAGGAGGGTATCTATCTAATGTAAATGTTCAGCTCATATGTTTGACTTTTGCTTGGCTGGAAGCCACAGGAGTGGGTTCAATTCCAGACCTTATGGGCAGCTAGGGGCCATAGTCTCATGGGTTCTACCGGGCTCTATCAGACCAGCAAACCTGGTCCCTTTTCTTAAATGATTTTGAGTTTTGTTCCACTTTGTTATCCCATTCTACCCAGGATTTCCTACATAGTTCCCTCCTCCAAGTTGTCGACAATGGTAGCAATTCACCATTTAGTTCTTCTGGTCTCATAGTCATATAAGGCTGAGGATCATATGGTATACCAGTCCCTTGGACTAATTGTTTCCATGCATCTTTGGTTTCAGGATAGATCTTGAAACATTCTTTGTGATGATGAATGTCATGCCATTCCTTTTCAATTTATCATTCTGTCATAATAGATCATATGGTTGCCTGATTCAAAATGGCTAAAACCAGTCCATTTCAGCTCACTGTTGTTGTTGTTATGTGTTGTTGAGTCATCTCCAAGTCATAGTGACCCCTCCTTGGGTTTCTGAGGAAGTATCACTATGGAAGTAGATTGCCCAATCTTCCTTCCAAGGAGTGGCTTGTGGGTTTGAACTGCCAACCTTGTGGTTAGTAGTCAAGTGCCTTAGGCACTATGCCACCAGAGCTCCCATTTCAGCTCACTAATGCCTAGGATATCGACCTTTATGCTTTCCATTTCATTTTTGACATGCAATTTTCCAAGATTCATACTTCATAAATTTCATGTTCCAATTAATAATGGATGTTTGAAGCTGTTTCTTCTCATTTTGAGTCATGCCACATAAACAAATGAAGATCTTGAAAACTTTACTCCATACACATCATTAATGTCAACTCTACTCTGAGGAGGCAGGTCTTCCCCAGTTGTATTTTGAGTGTCTTCCCACCTGAGCAGTTCATCTTTTGGCACTGTATTGGACAATATTTCAGGGCTATTCATGTCAGACAGTGTTTCACTGCTACTCATAATATTTTCACTGGCCAATTCTGAGAAGTGGATGGCCCCTTCCTTCTTCCAACTCTGCCATAGTCTGTAAGCTCTGTTGAAACCCATCCACCATGGGTGAGCCTGCTGGTATTTGAAATACAACAAACTGACAGATGAGTGGTAGAAAAACATCAGACATCTATTATTTGCCAGAAACTATTTGGTAAATGTTATTTGGATGTTATAGCCATTTTGAAGCAACCTAAAACAGATACACAAATTTCATATTTTAAATTTAATAAGTAATCTATAGTACAGATATCTCCCTAATTACATATTACGGTCTTCCCTCCCACCCCTGACAAACACTAAAAAATATTTCTTTTTGTGTATAGATCTTTTCTTGGCTTTTCACAATAGTGGTCTCATCCAATATCTGTCCTTTCATTATGGATTAATTTACCTCTGCAAAATGTCCTCTAGGTTCATCCATATTATGAGATAGTTCACAGATTTGTCATTGTTCTTTAACGTTGCATAGTATTCCATTGTGTGTATGTGCTTTAGTTTGTTTATTCATTAGTCTGTTTATGGGCATTTAGGTTCTTTACATGTTTTTACATTGTGAATAATACCACAATGGCCATGGGTGCATATATCTGTCCATGTCATGGCTCTTATTTCTCTACGATATATATCTAGTAATGGGATTACTGGATCATATGGCATTGCTATCTAGTTTGTAATGACATGCAATACAGTTTTCCACAGTGGTTGCACCATTTCACAGTGCCACCAGTAGTGTATCCTGTCTATCCACTCTTATCATCATTCATTGTTTTCTGTTAATATTAATTTTTTTTTGAATTTTATATCATCTTTTGCAAAGCATTTATTCAGATTTTGCTTATTTTTTATACTTAGGTTTTAATAAATGGTTCACAAAATCTTTTTTTCTATAACTTGGAAATGTATTCATTTTATAACCACACCCACATTGAAAGGTAACACATACTATTAGCATTTGAGAGTTATTCTTTCTTTGAGAGAACAGAATAACTGAAAAGCTGTTGTATGGATGCTTTTTAGATACTTGAACTTAAAATAGGAGGTATATTTCTATACTTGATCTATATAACTACCATCTTCATTTCTCTGAGCCTATTTTTCAAATAAAATTACTTATTCTTATTAATATCTATATTTCTTGCCATCTCTGTTCTCCTGTCTCTGGTGCTTTGATCCTTATACATACCAGTTTTCAAATTTCATTTTCTATCACTTTGTTTTGTGCAGTTACATCATTTTTTTTTCTCAGCTCTGGTTACTTTCAAATTAACAGGAAAATGTAAGCAAGGTAGCTGCTGAGCATAATTTCTCTGTGATACAGGGGGTTATTTAAGATCCTCGATATTTCTCAACTAACATTTCTGGGAGCACATAAGGAAGAATGTAAACTTGTTGACTAGAATTTGAGAGCAGATGCTAAGAAGCAGCAATGTTGAGCCTTCCAGAAGTAATCTTAGAATACTGATTTTGATATATGTACACATCACACCCACCACATGTCTGTCAGTTTGTCATACTGTGGTGGCTTCCATTTTGCTGTAAGGCTGGAGCCTATGCCATCAATAAATACCAGCAGTATCACTGATGGTGGACAGGTTTCAGTGGAACCTCAGACTGAGAAAAACTGGGAAGAAGGATGGAGCCATCTACTTTTGAAAAAATTGGCCAGTACTATACCATCAAGAACATCATACATGAGGAACGCAAATAGTCATTACAAAGACAGGAAAAGAAGAAAAGACAAAAAATGCATATAAGAAGAAATTCTGAAACTTGCTCTTGAACAGTGTAGCTAAAACAAATGGAAGAACTAATGAGATAAAAGAGAAAAAGATATAAACAGAAGATTTCAAATGGTGGCTCGAGAAACCAAAGTAAAATATTATAATGAAATGTTCAAAGGCTTAGAATTAGAAAAGCAAAAGGGAGTAACATGTTCATCATTTCTCAAGTTGAAAGAAGTGAAGTAAAACTTCAAGCTTCAAGTTGAAATATTGAAGGATTCTATGCACAAAACATTGAATGATGCAGGAAGCATCAAAAAAAAAAAAAAAAAGGAATACACAGAGTCACTGTACCAAAAAGAATTGGTTGATGAGCTACTATTTCAGGAGGTAGTATATGATCAAGGATGAAAAATATTGAAGGAAGAAGTCAAAATTGCACTGAAGGAATTGGCAAAAAACAAGCCTCCAGAAATTGGTGGAATACCCATTGAAATGTCAGTAAATGGATGCAGTACTGCAGGTACTTACTCATTCATGCCAAGAAATTTGGCCAAATGGCTGGAAGCAATTGATATTCATGTCTCTTCCAAAGAAAGGGAATCCAATAGAATGTCAAAATTATCAAAAATATCATTAATTTTACAGGCAAGTAAAATTTTGCTGAAGATAATTCAAAACTGATTACAGCAGTATATTCACAGGGAAAGGCCAGAAATTCAGCTGGATTCAGAAGAGGATATGGAATGAGAGATCCCATTGCTGATGTCAGATGGATCTTGGCTGAAAGCAAAGAATATCAGAAAGATTTTTACTTGTGTTTCATTGACTATCCAAAGGCATTTAACTGTGTGGATCATAACAAATTATGGATAATGTTGTGAACAATGGGGAATTCCAGAACATTTAATTGTGCTCATGAAGAATTTGTACATAGACCAAGAAGCTATCATTCAAACAGAACAAGAGGGTATGGAATGGTTTAAAATCAGGAAAGGTGTACATAAGGGTTCTATCTTTTCACTATATGTGTTCAATTTGTATGCTGAGTAAAAAAATAGAAACTGGACTATATGAAGAAGAACACAGTTTCAGGATTGGAGAAAAATTCATTAGCAACCTGCAATTCACAGATGACATAACCTTTCTTGCTGAAAGTGAAGATTACTTGAAGCACTTACTGATGAAATTCAAACATTATAGTATTCAGTATGCATTACAGTTCAACATAAAGAAAAATAAAATTCTCACATTTGGAACAGTAAGCAACATCACCATAAATGAGAAAAAAACTGAAGTTGTCAGGGATTTCATCTTATTTGGATCCACAGTCAACTTTGATGGAAGCATCAGTCAAAAAATCAGATGTCATATTGCACTGGGGAAATCTGCTGCAAAAACAAACAACAACAAAAAAAACCTCTTTAAAGTTTAAGAAGCAAAGATGTTACTTTGAAGATGAAGGTGCTCCTAACCCAAGAAGTGGTATTTTCCATCACCTCATATGCATGTGATAACGAGATAATCTACTTCCATAAAGATTTATAGCCTTGGAAACCCAATGGGGATCATGATGAATCAGAATTGTAAAAAATGTGTGTGTGTTTGTTTTCTTACACTATCTGGCAACGCTATAAAATTAGAAGAAATTTAATGAGATTTACTTTGGCCACTAAACACCATTATCCATTAACATAGTAGTAAAAGACATTGTCTCTAACACAAAGCCACTACCCTGTAGCTTATGTCCTGAACCTCACCAATTGATCTTCAGGAAGTCCATTGTAGTGCTTTCACAATTATTTTCCAATTCATGATTTTTGTCAAGTACTTATTCCATTGCTAATAAGTTTGGTAGCAAGAAATATATTTTCCTGATAGCTGATAAAGTTGATAGCATAGAAAGCACAAATAACAGTAAGAAGGAAGCCAAGCACCAACACTTCTCTCTCTAGGTCACATTTCCATTAAATATAAGGGAAAATTCCTTTATACAAATTTCCTTGTGAGTAAATTGAGCCACACTGTCATTGATGTAACATAACAAGAGGGTAATAAAAATAATATTAACAAGTAAAAAACTTTGAAGTACTAAACTACAATTCATTTCCACTTGAGAAATTATCATAACTTATAATGCAAATAATTTTACTTACCTAAACTATTGTTGAAAGCTCTGGTGGTGATTTTTTTTTTTTTAATGTCTTTGTTATTCATCTGTTAATGAAATTTCTCAATTTCTCAGAAAACTAAGCCAATGCAATGTCAAATCCACTTAACATCTTGGAGTTCTTTTAATATTGAGGAATAAAAAGAATGAAATTATTGCAACAATTTTCTTAAATTTCTGAATTTATCGTTTGACTTTTGTGACTTTTTCACCAACATCAAGGTAATTTAAGACACCAGTAAACTTTACTAAACAATGACTCAACCCTCATAACACATTCCTAAGTTGGTAATGAAAAATAGTATTAGTATTTAGGAAAAGATTTATTCTCTGGAGAAAAATAATTAAAATTGTGTTACCATTTTGCTGTTGAACTTTCCCAAATTTTTGTTGTAAATAAAATAGTTTTGAAATTTTCAAATGTCCAAATATGCTTTATAATGATTGAAATATGTCTGGTTCAAATCCTCTTTATATGAATAAAGATCTATTGGAAGCAAATAAGATATTTGATAAAAACATATAGTCATTTTATTATTATTATTATTATTATTATTATTATTACTTTTAAAATTCAGTAAATATATGTTAAATCACTGTAGATTAGCTTTGACTGGACATGCATTTGTTCACTTTTTTTTTTTTTTTCCTTCCCAGGAAAGAGAAGGAAAATAATTCCATTGACACTGCAGGGAGGAAAGTAAGTAGGCAGAAGTAATTACAGAATGGGAACTTCTCCAGAACACTGGGGCTAACATCCTGATTATTAGAGCAGCATCTTTTACAACCGCAAGTGATTTGCAGATGAGCCTAATCCATCAGTTCCAACTTCCCCAAAAGGCCTTTTCTAATTCCTGTTGGAGGAATGCCACTTGGTAAGATATGTGATAAATGATCTTTTCAGTACACAATAACTTCCAAAATCCACGTGAAGCTATACCTCCAAGTGCTTAGTATCTAAAGTTGTTGTCAGTATGAAAGCATTCTATTCTTTTGTATGAGACTGCTGAAGACAGGAACCCTCAGATGGATGGGGTTAGGATGCCTGGGAGAGTGAGCAATTTCTGAGACCACAAATAACCACTGATTTTTCAGTGCATTGAGGAGAACCCAGGTAAAGGGATTATCCTTAAAATGAAGTTATAAGCCTTATGATTAAATCCAGTTCTGGTCCTGGGAATGATATTTTCATTAATTTAACATTCACTTATTAAATTGTACATTTACCACATCTAAGAATTATAACATAAGAGAAGTAAACAATCACCAAGTTGTTCCCTTGCCCTTTTCATGTTGTCCCTCCCTCCCCCACCTTTTCAATTTGTAGGAAATGGCATGGAAACAAGGCACAAAGAATGTATTTGTAGATTCCTCTCCAGTAGATTATACATAAGGAGCTCTGGTGGCATACTGGGTAAGACATATGGCTGCTAACTGAAAGGTCAGTAGTTCAAACCCACCAGCTGCTCTGCTGGGAGGAGATGAGGCAATTTACTTTTGTGAAGATTTACATCCTTGGAAGCCCAATAGGGGTCAGTATGAATTGCAGTCAATTTGATGGCATTGGATAGAGTATATATACAGTGGTTCATTTATTTTTAAAATAAATTAATCATCAGAATGGTTACATGGGAATTTGTCTGAATCTTAAAGGTAATATCCTGGGATCTTAGATCACATAGAAAGACAAAATAAAATACTTAAAGAGCCCTGAAGTTGTTGGAATATCTTTAAATTTCAGAAATTAGGTAGAAGTATAAGAATATGCCATATAATATTTATTCAATTTGTAAACATACAGGTCTGAGTAAGAAGCACTAAAATGAAGTAATTAGAGGGATTCACTCTGAATGAGAGAATGAGTGAGTTTATTAAATTAGATAGGTACGCAGGACAATATAAAGAAAGAGACAAAGGGAGGGAGTGGAGAAATAAGGAAGAAAGGAAGGAAGGAAGAGAGAGAGGGAAGGAGGAAAGAAAATAGATTCAAATGCCATGTAATTACATAGGAATACTATACCTAAATTATTGATCTCTCTCAATCTCCTGGTTGAAAGATGCCAGGATTAATAGAGTTGCTTAAAACCTCTTGATCTGGAGTTCCAGCAAGATGGCAGAATAGGCAGACAAGCTTTACAGATCCTCTGCAACAAAGCAATAAGAAACCAGTTGAAACTGATACAGAAGATGATCCTGGCACGCTGGGCTTTGAAAGCAAGGATAAAGAAGTGAATTGGATCCAACTCAACAACAATGAGTTTGGTTTGGTTTGGTTTGAAGAACCTGAATGAAAATAATGAGTAAGGAGACAAAAGAAGTGGCAGACTACCAGCTGTCCTGAGGGCACAGCCATTTTGAATGGCAGCCTAAGAATCAGCACTGCTCACTAAAGACTGTATGGACAAGAGCTGTATTGGTGCCTGACAACCAGAAAAGAAAACAGCAAAGGAGACAAACAGACCTGTTGACGATTAGTGGTTGTCCTAAGAGCAAAGGCATTTTGAACATTCACAAGTGACTGCATGACCATTTGGAATATATGCAAGTGGCTTTCTTACCTGGATGGTGACTTAGTAGTGGGCTCCACTTGGCTTGTGGAGGATAGCACAGCCTATTGGAGACTGAAGGCTGACAGTGGGAAGGGTATGACATTCTCCTTGTTACTCTTATACCCCACATACTTTTGGTGAACAGAGGTTTAGCCATCCTCCGTCTCCACCCGCTTCTTGACCAGTAGGCATACCCTGAAAGAGCCTGGTTCCTATGCTCCAACCCCATAGTTTTCCTTTTGCTTTTAAATTATTATTTTTATCTTCCTCCTGTCTTCCTTCTCCCCCCGCCCCTTTACCAACCTGGTTCTCATTTTTTCTCTTTCTTTTTTTCTTTTTCCTTTTCCTGGTTCCCTCTTCTTTTCTTTCATTTGGTACTTCCCATACCTTGTTTTACCTTTTGCATTTGTACCTTCTATTCTTTTACTCTTGCTCTTTCCTCTCATTCCTCCCTCCCCAAATATTGTGGAATTTCTCATTTTATCATTATCTTTCTTTAATCCTTTTTAATATATTTTGAAAATTTTTCTTCTCATTTATTGCATTTCTTTCTTTCTTTCTTTTGTCTAACTGAGTGGAAGGCAGCAACTGTTCTAACACAACCCAACCATACCTGCAACTCCTGCAGCCCCATCCACTGAGTGAGGGCCACCACTTGTTTTTGCGCCAACTGACAAATGATAACCAGTACCAGTTCAATTCACCCTTCAATGCTCCATACAAACAGGTAACAGAGATCTATGCAAACATTTTCATTCTCTTTCATGCATTGAACATAAATATAAGACCACCACAATGTCTCAGAGACTAAAGATCTTCACAGTCCACACAAAGAAGCAAGATAAAGTAATAGATCAAGGGACGAGGATACAAACTGAGAAAACTCTGAAGAAGATGCAACATTAGAATATCCTGATAAGGAATTCAAAATAATTATATTTTGGTACCTTTAACAGATTGAGAGAGACATCAAGGAAAACACAGATACATTTAAGGAAAACACAGATAAAATTCTAGAACTATTTAGAACACAATATAAGCAAAAATTGACAAAATAAGCAAAAAAAAAAAAAAAAAAACTAGAAATGATGCAAAATCAACAACAGAAATCCAGAAGATTAATGCAAATATTTCAGATATAGGTAATACATTGAAGGGGCAAAGGAGTAGCATAGAATCAATGGAAGACAGAATTAATTCAAATGAATACAAATGCCTAAATACCACTTTGTTAAGGGACGAATCATACAAACGATCAAAACAAAATGTAGAAATTCTAAGATTCATATGGGATATCTTCAAGAGGAATAACCTATGTGTAATTGGAATTCCAGATCAGGAAGAGACAAATAAAACCACAGAGGAAATTGCTGAAGATTTGTTGGAAAAGAATTTCACCTAAGATGATGAAAGATGGGACTATGCCCATTCAAGAAGTTCAATGAACTGCAAACATAGTAGAACCCAAAAGAATATCTTCAAGACATATCATAATCAAACTCACCAAAACCAAAGACAAAGAAATAATCCTGAAAGCAACATGGGAAAAATGAAAATTTACCAACAGAGGGCAACAAATAAGACTAATTTCTGATTTCTTGTCAGAAACCATACATATAAGAAAGCAATGGGATGATACATAAAACCCTGAAAGAAAAAAATAATTTCCAACTAAGAATTATATAGCCAGCAAAATTGTCCCACAAATATCAGGGTGACATTAGGAGGTTTCCAGATAAGCAGAAATTAAGGGAATTTGTTAAAACCAGACCAACTTTGCAAGAGATGTTAAAGGGAATCCTTCCAGTAGAAAATCAACAACAGCTAGCAATAACAGATGATTAACACACATGATGACATAACCCAGAAACCAACCTAATTATAAAAGTATCCAAGGTTAAATAAACTTACAAGGCTCTAAACAGGGAACTAGAGACATCAACTGGTAAATGAGGACAACTACAAACCAAAAAGAGGGAATAAATGGTATGGTTACAGAACTTCTGAATGGTGAGGAAGTCAAGACAAAGGCAAAATTGATCAGATTGTTTTAAATTTGGGAAGAAAATTATAAATCACAGGGTGACCCCAAGGAAAAAATAATAAAACTTCACATCAAATTTAAATAAAAGGACAAGCATAAATATGTAGTAAACACTAAAACAATAGCAACAGAGGAGACAATAACATGTTTCATAAACAAAATGAGATCAGCACAGAAAATTATATGAAACAAAGAAATCAGCAACACCATGGAAAAACATATAAAAAAATGGCATCAGTAAATTCATACTTGTCAATAGCTACACTGAATGTCAATGGATTAAATGCACCACTCAGGAGATGGAGAGTTGCAGACTGCATAAGAAAACATGACCCATCGATATTCTGTTTACAAGAGATTCACCTTAGACACAAAGACAAAAATAGACTAAAAATCACCGTTGGAAAAGAAATTTATAGCAAGAAAATGGTAACCAAAAGAGAGCATGAGTGACAATATGAATTTCTGATAAAATAGACTTTAAGACAAAAATGTCCACAAGGGCAAGGAAGGACATTATGTAATGATTAAAGAATCAATTGAACAAGAGGACATAACCATAATAAATATGTACACAGTCAATGAAAGAGCCCCTAAATACATGAATCAGACTCCAATAGAATTGAAAAGACAAATAGAAGATTCCACAATAATAGTGTTGTTGTTGTTATGTGCCGTCGAGTCAGCCCCAACTCATAGCAACCCCTCCTTGGGTTTCTGAGGCAGTATCACAACAGAAGTAGGATTCCCCAACCTTCCTTCCGAGGAGTGGCTGGTAGGTTTGCACCACCAGCCTTCTGGTTAGCAGTCAATGGCCTTAGACACTATGCTACCAGAGCTCCTATAATAATAATAGCAGACTTTAATACATCAGTTTCAATAAAAGATTAAACAACTGGAAAGTAAATAACAAACTTGCAAAAGAACTAAAACAAAATATAATCAAGCAACTTGACCTTATAGATGTCTACAGAGCACTCCACCCAACAATAGCAAAATCCACATTCTTTTCTAGCACACATGGAAAATTCTCCAGGATAGACCACATGTTAAATCACAAAGGAAGCCTCAATAAATTCAAAAACATTGAAATACTGCAAAGCATCTTCTCAGATCACAATGATATAAAATCAGAAATCAGCACTAGGAAGACCAATGGAAAAAGAGTAAATGCATAGGAACTGAAAAACACCCTCCTTAAAAATGACTGGGTAAATTAATAAATGAAAAAATGAAATGAAAAATTACCTTGAATCAAACTAGACTGAAAACACAACATACCAATATCCACAGACAAAGAAAAACCAGTGATCAGAGGGCAATTTAGAGCAATAGATGCACACATCAAAATTAAGAAAGAGTCAAAATAAACATCTTAACCCAGTATCTTCAACAAATACAAAAAGAGCAGAAAAAAAAGCCTGCAGTCACCAGAAGAAAAGAAATAATAAAGATTCTAGCAGAAATAAGTGAAACAGAAAAGGGAAACACAATAGTCATAAAGAACAAGACTAAAACTTGGTTCTTTGAAAAGATTAATGAAATCAACAAATCACCAGCAAATTTAACAAAGTAAAAGAAGGAGAAGATGCAAATAATACAGATAAGAAATGAATGGGTTGATGTCACAAAAGAACCAACAGAAATAAAAGAAAAGCATCAGGATAGTATGAAGAACTAACTGTACTCCAACAAATTTGAAAACCTAGCAGAAGTGGACAGATTTCTAGAAACACACTACTTACCTACACTAACGCAGACTGAGGTCGATAGTTTGAACAAACCCATAACCAAAGAAGAAATTGAACAGGTCATTAAAAAAAAAGGAAAAAAAAATTCCTAGCCCAGATGGTTTACTGGAGAATTCTACCCATCATTCAGAGAAGAGCTGACTCTAATCTTACTCAAACAATTCTAGAACATAGAAGAGGATGGAATTCTCTCAAATTCATTTTATGAAGCAAGCATAACCCTGATACCAAAACCAAGTGAAGACATTGCTAGAAAGGAAAACTGCAGACCAATAACAGTCATGTATATAGATGCAAAAATCTTCAGCAAAATCCTAGCCAATAGACTCCAATAACATATCAAAACAATATACATCATGACCAAGTGGGATTCATACCAGCTATGCAAGGATGTTTCTGTTATTGTTGTTGTTGTTATTTGCCGTCGAGTCGGCCCCAACTCATAGCGACCCCTCCTTGGGTTTCCGAGGCAGTATCACTACGGAAGTAGGATTGCCCAACCTTCCTTCTGAGGAGTGGCTGGTGGGTTTGAACCACCAGCCTTCTGGTTAGCAGTCAAGTGCCTTAGCCACTATGCTACCAGAGCTCCCAGGATGTTTCTACATTAGAAAAATAATCAGTGTAATCCATCACATAAGCAAAATAAAGGAAAAGAATCACATGATCACATCAATAGATGCAGAAAAGGCATTTGATAAAATCTAACATCTGTTCCTGAAAAAAACTCTCAGCAAAAATAGGAATAGAAAGGTAATTCCTCAACATAATAAAGGGCATATATGCAAAACCAATAGCCAATACTATTCTCAATAGAAAGAGACTGAAACCATTCTTCTTGCAAACAGAAGCCAGACAAGAATGCCCAATATTTCTTCTTCTATTCAACATTGTATTGGAAGTCCTAGCCAGGGCAATAAGGCAAGAAAGGGAAATCAAAGGCATCCAAATTGTTAAGGATGAAGGGAAACTATCCCTACTTGCAGATTATGTGATCCTATATATAGAAAACCCAAGAGACTCAGTAAGAAAATTACTGGAATTTATTGAAAGATTTAGTATAGTGGCAGGATACAAGATCAACATACAAAACAATGTCCAACTGATGTTGAATCCCTTTACACCAGCAAAAAGGTCTCTGAAAAGGAAATCAATAATATTTACAATAGGTACCAAAAAGACAGAATACTTGGGTATAAATTTTACCAGGAACACAAATTGGCTGTACAAAGAAAAGTACAAAATACTACTTCAAGAAACTCTAAGAGACCTATATAAGTGGAAGAATATAATATGCTCATGGCAGGAAGACTGAACATTCTGAAAATGTTAATACTACTCAAAGCAATCTATTCATTCAATGAAATCCCAATCCAGATTCCATCAATATTCTTTAAAGACATGAAAAAACCAATCACTAATTTTATATGGAAAAGAAAGAGACTTTGGATAAGCAGAGCACTATTGAAGAAGAAGAACAAAGTAGGAGGTCTCACACTGCTGGATCTCAAAACCTATTATACAGACACAGTTGTCAGAACAGCCTGGTATTGGTTCAATGACAGACACATAGACAAGTGGAACAAAATTTAGAACCCAGAAATAGATCCATTGACCCATAGTCTCTTGATATGTGGCAAAGGGCTGAAATTAATTAAATGGGAAAGTTATATTCTCTTTCATGAGTGGTGCTGGGAAAACTGGATATCCATTAGCAGAAAAATGAAAGAAGATCCATACCTCACACCATACAAAAAAACTAACTCTAGATGGATCAAGCATTTGAATGTGAAACCGAAAACTATAGAATTCATCAAAGAATAAATAGGAGCAAACTTAGGGGCTTTAATTTATGGAATAAATAGACTATCAAGTATAACCTAAGATGCACAAATAGCAGAAGATAAACTAGATGATTGGGATCTTCTAAAAGTTAATTTTTTTTATGTGCATCAAAAGATTTCTCCAAAAGAGCAAAAAGCAAACATTCAGAGTGGGGAAAAATATTTGACAATGACATATCAGGCAAAGGAGTTATCTCTAAAATTTATAGAAAACTCCAACACCTCAACATAAAAAAAAATCCAATTGAAAAACGAGCAGAAGACATGAACATACACTTCACCAAAGAAGATATTCAAGCAGGCAACAAACACATGAACAAATGTTCACTATCATTAGCCATTAGATAGATGCAAATCATAACAATCATGAGATACCATCTCACCCAGTACTAATAGCAAAGTTGAACAAGACAGAAAATAAATGCTGGTGAATATGTGGAGAGGTTGGGACTCTAACACACTGCTGATATGACTATAAAATGATACAACCACAGTGAAAATCTGTATGGTGATCCCTTAAAAGTTGGAAGTAGAAATACCATTTAATTAAACAGTCCAATTACTATGTATATATCCTAAAGAAGTGAGAGGCAGGGCATGAATAGATATATACACACCCATGTTCATTGAAGCACTATTCACAATAGCAAAGAGATGGAAGCAACTTAAGTGTCCATCAACTGAGGAATGAATAAACAAAATGTGGCACCTACACACAATGGGATACTATGCAACCCTGGAGAATAACGTAGAATCTGCAAAACACCAAATAACAAGTATGACCTTGGGGGACATTGTTGTTGTTGTTATGTGCCATCGAGTCAGCCCTGACTCATTATGCTGATTGAAATAAGTCAATTTCAGAAGGACAAATATTATATTAGTTCACTATTGTAAAAAGTCAAGGAAAAATTTCATCAATCAGGCTTCCTTCTCCAGAGCTTTTATTAGGTCCCTCATTAAGTAAGAATGATTGATTGAGTTACGGCCTTCCCATGAAGTCAACTGATATCACACCATTAGGTGGTCTTCCTGGCCTGGCTACTTGGAGAATGTCTATGGAAATTCCAAAGTTTTAGAGATTACCTCTAAGGAATCAAGGACAAAGTCCAGAGTCTTTGGGTAAAGTTAATGTAAACCCCAGTTCCCTACTACTACCTACATTATTATAATTTTTGCATCAATATCACCTGCCTGATGAATTCCAAGATTCCAAAACTGTATTCTTAGAATGTAAATACACAACAGAAAATGAAGCTCTGAGTTCTTCAGATCAAATAATTTGATTAAGGGAATCACTCCAAAGAGCACAATGTGTAAAAAGAGAATGTAGTTTCCAAATTTGCATTGAAGAACTACTTACTGCCTTCCTTTCTTTAAACTTGAATTCCATCCTCACCAAAGTTCAGAAAAGGACCTATCAAAAAAAATAAATTAATAAGCCATGATTCTAAGTGGTGATGTTTTATTTCCCACCACTTTTTCCTCTAACAGAGCATCTCACAAGTGTTAGAAATAATAATCAAAAGCACAAAGAAATTAAAATGTATCTGGTTTATTTGAGCAGTCATTCTCTATGCATATGGGGAAAATATTTTATTTCTAAAAAAACAAATGGCTCAATGCAGTTGCAAGGACATTTTTAAAGGAAAAAAAAAAAAAAAACCTCACTGACATCAGGTCATTTCTGACTAATAGCAAACCCCATTGGGTTTCTGAGGCTATAAATCTCTACGGAAGTATACCTCCGAGTCTTCCTTCCGTGGAGTAGCTGGTGGGTTTGAACCACTGACCTTCTGATTAGCAGTCAAGGGCCTTATCATAAGAGGAGAAAATTATTGTCTAGTCTCTACATGATAGAAATTATGACCTCCTTTCTGAGATCAGCTGGCATTAGGTCACTATGTGGTTTCTGTGGCCTATATTCACTTGAAATTGCCTGAAGTCAAACTCTTTGAAGAAGATAAATTCAAAGGCCTTCTCAGTTATCACAATTGTCCTATCCCAGAATGGATTTGAGATATTATGGTTACCTGTCTCCACATTATTTCTATTTATCTGTTCTTGGATGTATTTCTTGTTGGTCAGTGACCTCTTGTGAACGTCCCTAAGATCAGAGGAATGTGTCAATTTGGGCCTTGGTTTCTCACTTTTAACAGCGGAGACCATGTGAATTACCACTGAACTGTCTAATTTAACTTCCATACTGATTCAATATGTTATTATTTGCAAGCTATGAAATTGAGATGAAGGATGGGCATAAGAATAAAAAAAAAATCGGCATAAGAGCCAGGGGTTTCCTTCTTTAATAACATTCATCATATTTAATTCTAATTACTTCTGCTATTATCTTTAACTTTAGTTAGTGTTAACTCTCTTGATTTTTTTTTTTTTTCTACTATTCATTCTTGTGTCTAGCACAGTGTTTGGCATGTAGAGAGTGCATAAGATATATGAGTTACATGAGGTTAAATTGGAAATAGATTGAAAGAGGACCTTAACAGGCCATAGAAAAGGCTAAGATTCTCTTTTGCACAAAAGTAGATTAATTCAAATCTATTTGACTTATGGTTGTAGGATTTGTGGCACTTACATATTCAAGTTAATAAAATACCCTAAGGGAAGCTAGCCTTGGACTAATTATCATCTACTACACAATTAATAATGCGTAGCTTCATGGTTTTGTCTACTAAAGAAGCCTCTGGAGTCCTTAATGCTTGAAAAGCCTTGGCAACCATGAATGTTTCTCAATCTTACACACTCTGAAATGAAAACGAAAATGCCAAAATATCATAATAACAACTGTGGTTCTGAGTTTCCATCTTGAGTAGATGAAGCTCAAATACTTTGCCATCATGGATTTAAACATATTTGAAATCCAAAAGAAGTAAGCATCTTGTTAGAAAACCAAATATTATGTTTATTAACACAGCATATTGGAATCTTTTGCAGACCACCCATCAGTAAAACGAAAAAGAGGTGAAAGAAGCACATGCCTACTCAATGATGTGTAAGTACTTCATACTCTGAATAGATCGTCTTGGAAAGATCTTTTAATGAATGTGCAAACTGGCAGATTTAAGACTTTAAATGAAACTTTAATTTATAACCCTTCCAATTTTGTCTACTAAAGAATCAGGATTTCAGGCACTAGTAGAGTTATTATTATTATTTTTTTTAATACTATGATTCAAATGGAACAGCTGTTGCATTTATTGCAAGTGGGTTTGAATTTTACAAGGAATATTCAATCTTTTCATTGAAGAGAGAAACATTTATCTTGAAATAATATGACTTATTTAAAACAATATTTTCAACTTTCAAGCCCACAGTGGTAGAAATGTAAGATTTTTTATGTGTGTCAATGTACTCAAGGAAATAGATAACTTTCAAGAAAAAAATTTCATAAGACTATGGAAAAGAATACAAAATTCCTTTCTACATTTTCTTATGATCAGTAAATAATGTGTACTATGTAACAATTTTGTTTCCATTCTTTTTTAAACTTTTATGTTTAGATAATTGTAGATTCATATTTAAGAGGTAATATAGAGTCACCTGTATAACTCTTCACCTGGTTTCCCAAAATAGTAATATCTTCCATAACTATATTATCAGTTACAAAAAGGATGTGGATATTTATATAGTCCATGACCTTATTTAGATAGACCAGTTTTACATGTATTGCCTGTGTCCATCACTTGTCAGTCAGTTTATGGTTGTACTGCATTGGCTTGTGTGTGCTGTGAGGCTGGAAACTATGCCACTGGTATTTCAAATACCAGCAGTGTTACCCATGGTGGACAGGTTTCAACAGAGCTTCCAGACTAAGATAGACTTGGAAGAAGGAAGGGTTCATCCTCTTTTCAAAGTACTGGCCAGTAAAAACCTTATGAATACCAGTGAAACACTGTCTGATATAGTGCCAGAAGAAGAACTTCTCAGGTAGGAAAACACTCAAAATATGACTAGGGAAGAGCTACCTCCTCAAAGTACCAAAATAAAACCAGACCAAACCTACTGCCATCTAGTTGATTCTGACTCATAGTGACCCCTCATTGGGTTCCTGAGATGGCAAATCTTTACATAAATAGATTGCCCAATCTTCCTTCCACAGAGTGGCTCGTGGGTTTGAATTGCAAACCTTAGGTATTGTGCCACCAGAGATCCTTCCTCAAAGTAGTTAACCTCAATAAAGGGGATGGAATAAAGCTTTTAGGAGCTCCATTTGCTGAGGTGGCAACTCAAAATGGGAAGAAAAGCTGCAAACATCTGGTTAATAATCAGAACATGAAATGGGTGAAGTATGATAATAGTAAAATTGGAAATTGTCAAAAGTGAAATGGAACCCTTAAAGATCAATATCCTAGCCATTAGTGAACTGAAATTGACTGATTTTGTCATTTTGAATCAGACAGCCATATGATCTACTAGGCCAGGAATGACATGTTGAAGAGTAATGATGTGGTATTCATCATCATAAAAAATGTTTCAAGATATATCCTGAAGGAGGCGGGGCAAGATGGCGGACTAGGCATAAGGATTGCACAGACCCTCTTCAACAAAGAAAAGGGAAACCAATTAATACAGACACAGAAGATAATCTTGGACCCCTGAGCCTTGAAGGAAAGGATGCAGATTTGGACTAAACCCCAACTAGCAGAAGAATTTGCGTGAAAAT